>NC_090921.1:1434894703-1435196748 GCF_040938575.1 Ambystoma mexicanum
AATTTGCGGCACCGTACTTAGCGCCTTCCCCATTCCCATTATGCCCTATGGGGCAAAAATGGGAATGGGAAGGGCCATGGCGGCATGGGGAATTACCACTCCGCCAACCTCGGAATGGGGTGGTAATTCCCCATTCCGCCATGGCGGAGTCGGAAAGTTACCGGCATGGACCATGGTGCTATTAGCACCATGCTCCATCCGCCAGGGTCGTAATGAGGCCCAATGTGGACAATTCTATAATTAGTTGAGTTTCTGTATCCCATATCATCTCTATATTTAGTTCTGCTGTTTTAGTAAACAATTAAATCTACATGGCAAACAATAGTTATTCATGGGAAGTACATCAGTTTTGTCCCGATTTACCCGATAACCAGATATTTTTGTTAAACCAGTTTTGGGATAATCTTAGTCAATCTTCATGTCAGAAAATGTTGGTTTATATTTTGCAGTACATTTTTGTGAAAGAGATTGTCTGGTATGATTTGACATAGACTGGACTTGGACACAAACAAGATTGGGGAAAAAAAGCCAATGGGCACCTCACAGAATCTGGCTTCTGTTGTATTTTCTTCCAATGAGGAAGTGATTAATCCATGTAGCCTGCCCCTGAATATATCAATAAGAGTGTTACAAAACTCAGCTTCAGAATTGCATAGGTGTGGGGATTTACTGTGGCTAGTGTAAGGGTGCATAATGACAAGTCTGACAAAATGGTTGCATAGTGATTGGCAAAGCCTTTCATTTAACCAAATATGAAGAGGAAACCTATCCCTCCCTAACTTTAAGAGTGATTTCCATGCCTCTTATAAGGAACTAAGGAGTTGGTCAGAATGTACAAGCAAATGTAAAGAGTCCATGTTGAGTCAAAATGGCTACTTCTATCCCTCACACTTGTAACTAAAAAGAAAAGAGTTGTGGATCGTCTTGGTGCAGAAGAATGGTTCCATTCTTCAGGACAATGAGCCACAGTTTCCAATTTAGAGGAAATTATGCCTGTGAGAATAACTCCCTTCCCTAGGTCTCCTTTCCTTTCTGAGAACATAAACAAAGATCCAGTTCACTCTGGCTGGGCGGAATGACTCTCTTCCCCCCAAGCCCTTTTCTGTTTTTAACAATTCACAGTTCAGTATTATAAAGGGGGGGCAACCCCCTTTCCCTGGCATGCGTTGCACTTCAAAGTTCCCAATGTACGTGAGTTCCCAGTCTTATGGATTCTGACCTGTGTATTTCTCTTGCTTTAGAGCATTAGACCTAATTTACTCTCCTGCCAGGTACTGTGACTATGAAGATGATTTGGCTTCATCTTTATAAAAATGGTGCAGCACCCAGACCCACAAGATTATTATCTTATGGTATTGTAGACCTGGTTTGTTATCCTGCCAGGTACTATGACTATGAATATGACTTGACTTGACACAAAATGGTGCAGGTCCCATACATGTGGGATTCTCTTCCTTTGGTGCTGCAGTTCTCTTTCATTAGGGGTCTTAGCTCTTACCCCAGGAGTTTCCCTTGTGCCCCAGTATTGTAGCTCCAGCATCTTCCAGGGCCATCTGTTACCCCTTCCAACCACCCCGGTGTCCTTGTACCTTTTAGGTCTCCACTGTTTTAGCCCAGTCGGTCTCTGGGTTCTCTGCCCTCCGTTTCTGCTGTCTCTCGAGTTCTCGGCACTCCCAGTGTGCTGCGGCGTCACTGTGGCACATGTAGATCCATAGCGTGTGGACCTTCTTGCAACCATGCAGACTTCCCTGGACATTCACTGCTCTGCTTCACTGGATGGTCCTTCTACATCAGACCAGGTAAGAGCCTCTCACCTGTCAGTAAACTCGTCTGTAGCTGCTCTGGTCCTCCGCTGAGCTGAGCGTTTCCAACCCTAACGGTTCCTAGGGGTGGCCTCTCTCTCCTGCCTGATTTCCCACTATAGTTTTAACTGGCTCTTGCCCAATTAGCTGCCGAGAAAAATTAGACTGTTCATTCATGTTCTCACAAGTGCTCACTATGCGTCTGCATGGCATCCTTATCCCAGTACTCGTCTCTAGATCTTCCAATGAGTCAATTAGTCTCTCCCTCATCTCAGTACTATGCCCCTTAAGGAGTTCACACTCTTAGTCATCCTAGTACTTCCTATATTGCTGATATGACGAAAACACATATGAACATTAGGAAAGTGTTGATGGAGGTGGGGTAGGAAGGTGTGTTAGGGTTAGGTGGGCTGTGGGGATCCAAAGTTCTCCCCAGGTTTTCACTAGTCCCATTGGGGGCGACCCTCTCCATGAGATCCACCGGCTGAGTGCCACCCCTGCTAGGACTATCGTGTAGCGGACTAATTTCCCACGCCTCATGGGTCAGGGCTCCCCTAGGTGAGAAGTGAGGACATCGAGGGATTCGTTACACTAGCTATCTGATTGTTGCCTGAATTTCCTCCAAATAGATACAGGATTTAAGAGAGAGAGATGAGATCGTGTGTGGAAAGGTGTGGGGAGCAGATTCTGGGGAGAGGCACCAATGTCAAATGCACAGAGGGAACCTCTGACGAATTCAAGCATTTATAAGCATGAGAGAAAACTGGGAGTTATATATGCATGAATGGTCATGTTTTACCACGAATAACAGTAACGTTCAACCTATCTTGTTTAGCACATGGATAACCTGCAGGGCGGCCCTCTTTTTCTCGCCTGTATGATATTTTGCATCTGATTTTAATATGATGGGACTCTCTTCAGATAGTGCATAGCTAAGGGTGAATATGGCTTTCCTTATGTCACCTAACACTTCCTCATAACCTGTCAGACCATATTCTTTATCGAATTTCCTAATCTTGTAAAGAAACATTCAGTGAGTTGCCTACCTTTTTATCAATATGGACAACATGGGAGAATGGTTCTATGTTCTTATGTCGCCAGTCCTTTTTCCACTGAGTCTTTTGCCGAAAAAGTTTGGACAAAAAAATGTATCAATTTAAAAGAAGAAAATATTTGGGGCTTTCCCGCAAGACGCCTTTGCGAATATCTAGTATCTATTCCCCACACATCCCTAGCCCTTATATCCCCTTAGCCCCCATATTTTCCAATGAGTTTTTTCAGTCACAAATTTTCAGCAAATAACTCTGCCAAAAAAAGCCTGGCAATGTACCAACATAGTACCGGGAAAAAACCCCACACATGAGGATTTGAAGGCATTCAATATTCCCACATTAGTGGTGATGCCAGTATCATTGTGATGAAAGAATTATGTGCAGTGGACAACTATTTCTGTTTTACTGCTTTATTTTGTAATAATGAAGAATCAAGTTGGAATCTGTTGGGTCTGAGGCCTATAATATCCCAGACAACAGTGGCAGAAACAGCTACATGATCTGAAATGTATAATGTTCTGCTTGTAATAAACACTGTGGCAGCAGCATTTTTATAAAACTGCAGTCTATTGGGTAAAAGTGCAATTAGAATTGTAAAAAAGTAGAACTCTAAGGGTTCGATACATGGTAAAGTGTGCAGATATCCCGCAACACCCGCATGCTGAGAACGTTACCACGTTAGCTTGTGTGCAGAAGTTTATCTGCATGCTCTGTGTATTCATGGAATTGTTCACACAAAGTAACCGTATACACAAGCACAAGCTGGAAAGCTTCCCAACAGGGCCCCACACAAACCAAAAATAGCCACCTTTGCGTGCTCCCTGGACACAAATACATGCACCCTCAAAACAGTGCATGGGGTCCCCCACAAGCAGGCCTGCATCTCGGGGACTTTGCATGGGGTCCCTGTAACTGTTACTGGCACCCCCCGACAACATGCGTACAATTTATCGTATCTCGGGTAAAACTCAGTAAATCGGCATGCGAACCACTGTAAACCGCACCTCCACCCTGCTACATTGTGTATAAAGGACACCTAAGTTAGCTTGGAACCACGGCTGTGTGCATGCACCCCTAAATCCAAATCTTGATCTTATCTCTGTGCAGTGATTCCGATGCGCAAATTTCTGTATGTCTGCCTTCGGATGGCTGATATTTAGAGGGCTCCCAGTAGGCTGCGTGGTCGGAACCCATAGTGGACGTGCAATGAACTGCCTGCGGGCCATCACTCATAATGCCCACTTTTTTCGCATGGTCTTCCCCATTTTTGCGGTTCCACCCCCTACCCCGCCCTCTGCACTATCTCGGGCAAGGCACTCAGCCGCTTGCAGGGGTGTGCCGGGCCGCCACAAAATCCACACAAGTCCAGAGAAAATTCTGGGCATTCGATTCCATGAATCGACGAATGGGATTATGCACGCAGTTTAGCGTGTAAATTCCCTATTTTCCGCACAAATAATTCCACAAATGAGGCCCTAAGTCTTTACAGTGCAACATTCTCAATGTATCTGACAGTGCAAAGGAGGATATTGTACCATACATAGCTTTGTAGCTGCGAGATTTTCTATCAAGACAGGGATCATGTAGGAGACTGAAGTCTTCTCTGAACAACAGAGCAGCATTTCCATTGTCATACATTTTTTAACTTTTATTGCATCAGATCTCATAGGAATTCATCTCTGAATTTTGACAATCATTACTTATTGATTGAGATTTTGTAGCTGTCTTAAAACTCATCTAGTCTCCGGGTTTGAAGACATTTATATAACTGTGATGTGAAATAACTGTTCCCACTAGGATAATTGTCCTCCTTTTCAATTAAAGGCAGGGGGGAGTTTCACTGTCCCAACCCAGTCCTTTCCTGAATTGGGTGATTCTGATGCATGCAAATGAGAATTTTGTAGAAAAGCTTTTTCACATTTCTCTCAGCAGAGATAAGTCGTGATGTTCCCTCTTTTTAAATGGGTTGGTCAGTTCTTGGACATTCCATTTGATAATTTTGAGGGCCCGCGTTGCGAATTTAAAGGTTTGAAGCTGCTCACGTTAACAGTATACATGTGCATGCCAAAGGGTAGGCATGGATGCCATTACATCTAGATCATCTTTACCTGATTTGTAATTGCAAGAGAAGATTATTATAGTTAAAGATGGCAAGATATATATCATTAATACAATTTTAACATACAAACAAATACTGTGAACAGGTTGTACAGGAGGTAAGTGTTTCGGGACTACGAAATGGAATGAACCTATTGTTCCAGTAATATGAAGAGTCATCGCTCTGGTCAAAGCCATCAGGCCAACTAGTCTCCTAATGTCTCTGACAATATAACAGAAACTGCTAACTAACCAAATTAGCATTCAGCATCTTAATGATATCATCCATCTAACAGGTACATCCACATGACAAGAACCCCAATGTATATAAGAACTGGCAGGCTAAAAAAAAAAACAGTTGCATATTCTTAACCATAAAGCAAAAGGGAGGCTTGCGGTAGTCACAGTTGTAGTTTGTCATAGGCAGTTGATAAACACCCTATGTCAAGCAGAGGGAGCACTCTAACACCTACAGTCAGATGTTGCTTGTACTCAGAACATAATAGAGATGCCCCATATTTTCTATGTTGGTTTATTAACAGTGTCACCGACTTCTATCATCTACCAGGGGCAAAGATGACATATTACTCAGTGTATTTCTTGACAATGTCCCTCCCGTTGCACCTCTAGGAATTCCAGCAGGCTTGTAATAAAATTGTATTGTGTTATACAAGAGGATACAAGTAAATACAATGAAATAGCAACACAATATGAAATACCAATAATCACAAAATAAAAGAAACATGCTAAAACTAGCAATACCATATTTTCTATGAATGCAACAGTTTGTCACAGAAAATAATACAACTTTGTACTTAGTGAATATTTAGCCAGTCTCATTAGCTCATGTTCTTAGTGCTGTTTCAATGATGCTGCCTATGGCTGCAACAATCAACTTCAAGACCCTCTGCATCATCCACAAGGCTTTCTGCGGCCTGGGCCGCTCTACCTCCAACTTTTTCTTCCAAAACATCTTCCTTCTCGAACTCTCCCCTCATCCACCTCCAACTCTCTGAGGGTCAGACGCTTCTCCAAGCAGAGAGTTGGGGGCAGATATATCTCCTGGCTGGGGCCTCCCTCTGGAACAGCCTCCCTACCTCTCTCAAACTTGAGCAAAACCACCTCCGGTTCCAGAAGAAACTCAAGACCTTCGTTTTCGCTCTTCCTCTCCTCTGATGATGCACCCGACTGCTGCATATCCAGTTGCCCCCACACTGACTCCAGGTTCCCCAGCACTTAAGGGTCTGTATCTGCAACCCTACAGTCCCTTCTCTCTGCACTTATGAGCACTGGCTGGCTGCACTTGAGAGTTAACTGCAATTCCCCTTCCTCTCCCCCCTGGCACTTCTACCCTTCCTCTCCCCCCTGGCACTTCTCCCTTCCCTCTTCCCTGCATTTGCATCATCTGAATGACACAAGGCCTAGGAAGAGCGTTATGCTGTCCCCCCTTTGATTCCCTCTCCTTGTCTTGTCGTGCCTAGAAACACTTATGTAAGGACACGCTATAAATGCCACATCATATCATATCATGCATGCAAGTGTCCACGTCAAGGTTCAGTATTGGTTTGTTGCATAAAAGTGCTGTGTGGCACAATCTAAAAATTCTTGACCTCAGAGGCCTAAAGCGCTTCATTTCCTGGATATGCACATTCATTGGACATGGTGATACTCAATGAATGTGTGCTTCTTTCTAAGCTGGACATAACAGGCAGATACATGTTTCATCTCTTGTTTGTCATTTAAGAGCCTCAACTCTAAAGATGGCAGCCCAATGCATAGTGGTGGATTCCATCACACATACTAAATACGATTGCATCTGGCAATCATATCCTCACCCATACCGTCCTCGGGTATTACATATACATAAAGGTCATTATGCTGACTTTGGTTTTCCACATTTCCAGTTGCTTGCTTACTGCTGGGATGTCATCTTCCATCTTGCGAAATTGCTGACCTCCTCCTCTTCATATGCCATGAATCTATTATCCAATGCTAATATTTGCTTATGTAACATATTGAGGCACAATTTCCATTTAGCACACACTGCCCGCTAGAAAAATAAACCTTTATGTGCAGATTGGGATAGGCCATATGTGATATGTATTCACATTTTTGACCGTAAACATGGTTTGAACTTAAGAAGGGTGTTTGAGAGACTGTTAGGACCAGCGGCATTGGAGGTGTTAGCCTTACACATTTTATTGTGAATTTCCTCGTCCTATAATTGCAACCTGCAAGGTGGATCGTTCCATTTTATCGTGGGCTCACTTCCATTTTTCTTTTTTGTATACAGGTTCTCCCAATCTCTTGAGACTGCCACTGGAATAGGGTTTATTTGCATATAAGGCTGTATAGCTCTGTTATTATTACTTAGATTCCAAAAGTGCTGTACATTGTTGCTTAATACAGTTGTTAATTTGATTTCACCTTCTTTCTGGTATACGTTATGATGATATGTGTTTATCCAATTTGACTGGGTTTGCTTCAACTGTCTTAGTTCCTCAAACGTTGTTGGTGACAACACATAAACTCACTATTTTTGTTTTTATTCTTAACTTCTTGTTTTTCAGTTTTTTTCTTGTGACAGGATTGGTCACAGCTGTTCATTATGTCCCTGAAGACTAACTGTAGAGTGCTAGCAACCTATTCCAAAGTAAATGTCTTAAAAGTTGGAGATATAAAATGTACGAGAAGTGACATGATTCTGTTAAAATTACAGCAAATCTTAATTAATTGAAATAGTCTAATACCTGCTTTATTCAAAAGGACACACAATGGACCAATCTGGTTGTTGTCGACGTGTTATTTAAAATAACAATTGCAGGTAGTAGCAGTTCAATGATGACTCAAAGAGTATTCAACATGTTCATCTGATTACTACGACTCCACGTATGCGCCAAAAGAATGACACCCTGTATGTTGACCATTTGTTTTCAACATCTGCCAATCATACATTAAATTAACCCATAGCACCATTCTTCTATGTTGAGGCTTTAGCCTTATTTTAACGACCCTACAGTTTAGGTCTTGCAAAATTAAAAATGAATCAATGGGTGCCGGAGCAAAATAAGCACACAATATTGTTAATAAATTGAAAGGGAGGCTCTCACTATCATTCAGGGTGGGATTCGAGTACACATATATATTAAGAATGTCACCCGCAATCCGATTGGGATTGGAGCACATATTTAGGCTAATAGGTAGAATGCCTGGATGCATTTCTGAGAAAATTGAACAAGACACCCAAATTGATTTTTTCTTAATACCCCCCACCAGGCCACCTGAAGGCCTACCCCTCTTTCCCTTGGAATCTGGTTGAATGAAAGACACATACCCGAACAAGTAAAGGCCCTTCCTTGCCTATAATTCTTGAAATGAAAAGTATTTGGAATTCATTATATTTAAAAGATTTACAGCCTCATTAGGATCTCGGCGCAGCCATGCCGCTATTGGCGGCATGGCTGCCGTCGAAATCGCGTCCGGGTTCCAAGAATGAGGAATTACCGGGCCTTTCCGAGTTCGGAGGGCCCGGTAATTTCTCCTTCTAGGAACCTGGGCCCGGACCTTCACCATTCCCATTTCAGCCCCCATAGGGCTGAATGGGAATGGGAGAGGGAGCAAACAGCGGCCCGATTACGAGCGGCCCGTTGTTTGCTCCCTCCTCCCCTCGCGGGACCCGCTCTGCACGTCTGGTGAAACCAGATGTGCAGACCGGGTCCCGCGAGGGGACCTCGTAATCAGGCGGTACAGGGTTGACGGCACCGGCACCTTTACCGGCACCGTTAAACCCATACCGCCTGGGTTATAATGAGGCACTAAGGGTTTGTTTTTAATAAATGCAAGAACCCTCCAGTATTCCAAGAGAGAACATTCACCAATAATTCATTAAAGATGACGGTCAGACTGGTTCCCCGTTAGACCTCTCAGACTGCAAGGTAGCCAGGAGCCATGACCAGTCTTGATGAGACACATATTTAGTAATCCTTTTCCCCATTAAGATAACACAATGAGAGCCCAGATTTTCCTTGCAGCATGTAAAGTTCAACACGTCCAATTTCTTAGAGCACTCGAGGGAAATTGATTTAAACTGAATTCCTCCTCTTCACTTATATGGCAGACATAATATGTATCCAAGTGCTAACAAAGAGGCTTCTTCCTTCTGGATCATTTCACACTGTGAACTAGCACTCTGTCAGTTCGGTATTCATCTATAATTTGAACCAGGTCAATGTCTTTGGAGATTATTCACCTTAGAAATGGAATTGTATGCAATAGTTCCATGAGAAAACCTCTGTTCAGTTCAAGTTTTTCCTCTGCTGAGAAAATAAATTCCAGGGCCAGACAATCCACAGAAATTGCTGTATCATTTGACCGGAGAAAGGACTGGCCGAGATTGCATCCTTTGCTCAGAGCTTTTGAGACAGGGTGAAACACTATGGATGCATGAGATCTAACATCAGAAGGGAAAGCAGACGTGTGCGAGACCATATTTTCCTAAACAACAATTTGGCAGTAAAAGTTGTCCGCCTGTGAGATAAATGAAACCTCACCCAGCTACAAATGAGTAGGCCTGGGGCTTCATGCCTGGAAAGGGACCTCTTGAAGCTCATCCGTTAAGAGTAACCAGATTTCGCCTGATATCAGCAGGAAACAAACCTCGAGGTTCTCCTTTTTCTTTATTATGGACATGGCTTTAAATTTTGATTTGTTTCCACATGTTGGACAGAGAATTGGTTTGTCGCCTCTTTTCCCTCCTCTTCTTTGGTATCAAGACATCAGAGTTCTTTTTTGTCAACATTCCGAGGAATTATTTTGATCCTCAATTACCCCTAAAGGCCAGGTTCTTAACATTTTTTGACTTTTTCCTCTATGAAGGATGTTTCAAAACTCTCTTGGACCACAATTTTCAAGGAGTAATATGAGAGTGTTCAACCCCAGTTCTTCTGACATTTGTTTGCCCGTTTCCTTGTTTACTTGTTTCGCCTAAAGAAGCTTCACCTTGCTCAAAATCTGGTTGAGATTAAAAACAGACAACGTGGTTGACCGAATGTCACCAGTAATTTTATTCACAGATATTTTAGGAAGCCCCTGTGGATCACTCTCCTTTGGATTAGAAATGTGTTTAGCCTTCTTAGTTAGCAAACTTTCAACAAAGCCAAGTTGCACATTTAATGAGAACTGAGAAGCCGTCGCGTAGAGACTAAACGCATACTTTTGAGGTGGGATTGTAACATGGGAAGCTTTCGGAACTACGATTATTACTAAAGAAGGAAAGAATGAGACACATTTGAATGTTATATATGCACTGATTCGAAAAGGCACATGATGTGCTAAAACACGTGTCATCCAAAAGGGCTCTCCTTCAGGGGACATGATAAATTCAGAAAATTATAAATCAAAATTTGAACTATAACTTGTGGTGCAGTTCTTGTGTGGGAGCAACAACCTTACTCGCGGATAACGGAGGTGGGGAAGTGGTTCCTCCAATTTCTTTCACACATACGCAACACAGACATACCGGAAAGTGAAACTGGTTGGAGGGCCGAAGAAGTTGATACCCCGACAAAAACCTTTTAAAAAATCTCTTGCACATTTAATGAAGACAATAGACCTTTTTGGTTGAGAAGCTCATCTGTAAGGTTATCATACAATCTTAAATGTGAATTTAGTACATAATTTAGAGCAATAATCGATGGTGAGCTCAGATCGTTAAGCAGTTGCAGATTGGCTGAGTCTGGGCAATGAAGCAGAGCTCTGGGGCTTTCTACTAAGTATCCGAAGAACAAAGAGGGTAAATCTGGGATCACAGGGATGGATGGCTTAGGTGAGGAAAGTCAGACCTGTCCAGCTTGAGGGGATAATGAGGACCGGAGTTATGGGCTCCCAGATATATTTTCATATTAAGCCCCGTCCAAATTACCTTACCAAACTGACCTATTTTTCCTCACACTATTGATATAGTCCGTTATTTTCTCTGCCAGGGTGTGGGAGGATGCAGCGGTTAACAAACAGGCTTGCAGCAATCTCGTAGTTATACCATAAATGCAGCCGCTGCCCTGCAGAGACTTGACTGTCACTGCACCTATCAAGAGGGCACCTGTGACCCCTGAATCTATTGTGTGCCACTGGAGAGCAGGCACTGCAGATCAGGGAACGGATTCAGCAGGGCACTCGTATACACAATGATTTTGGTGTGGAGCTTGTGATAGGAAAATCTGATCAGAAGATTTCCCTACCTTAAAAGGGATTAACCACATAATTTTATATGTTAATACAAAATCAAAAAGCTGGGGTTTCTACACCATTGCTAGGTGGCAATTCATTGCATTGTGTCATATACGTTTTTCATCCTCATATTGTTGTCATATACTACTTTCATGCATATATCTCCATCATTTTCATCCAATTTAATTGATGGTCGTGTGTCACTGTTTAATACCTAAGTGTAAAAGAACAATTTCCTCACCCTTTTTTACTCTTTGGATTTATTGGTGAAAAAGTGATCCCTTTCTTTCCTTGTCTTAAAGGTGAAGTCTGCATCTCTTACATTAGCACTCACATACATGGATCTAACTTCTAACCTATGATAGATCAGTAGTTTTTCTCAGGCATATGGCCAGAGCATCAATATTTCATAGGAATCTACCGTTACACTATACTCCTTGTACATCGCTTTGCATTTGTCTTAAATTGACATGCCATAACAGGAAGTGCAAAATAAAAATAGGAGTACAATCATTTCATGTATTCTATGATGCATAGCCATAATCTAAATGACATACATCTGCCATTTCAATCTAGATTATTTAGAACATTTTTTATTGGTTTTGGCTTTTAGATAGAATAGATGTACCATGATACAATCTTGTACATTTTCAGCATCACTGCAAATACCAGATATAGAAACGCTCGCTGTAAATCACGCTACACTAACATCGTCCCCTTAGGTTGTGTGACCGAATGTAACTCGGAGAAGAAGAATTCACACATCAGGCTGTGTCAGATATTTCAGAGACCTGGCAGTGCATTTTGTATCATCGTCTAACGAGGAACCTGCCTAGCTGCAAGCACACACACATACGTCTAGATTCTGCAGGTGGGCAAGGTCGCAGAATTATAAGTTAATTGGCGCATGTAAGAAGGAGTAACATAGTGTACATCTCTGCAAATGATGCACCTCAAAATGCAAGCAGAAGTCAGGGCTGTGCTAAGATTTAACATCGTGCAAATTTATGACTGAGAGATGAAAGAGCCCATTAGTTTGGAAATGCATTAAAGATAAAACCGAATGATTGTTAAACCTAATTTGAAATATTGTTTAAAACTTGCATGGGTGGAGGGATCTGTTTGTAAGAAACATCTGTTCCTGTTTAAGACTCTCATTGTTGTTTGAGCAGACACATTGTTAACACAGTTTTCGAGGCTCTCATTGTGGTTGCGGGTTGCTTGCAATGTGGGCATAGCCAGGCGCTTATTTTCAATCAAAATTCAATGTGAATCATTACAGTTATGTTGCATTAGCGCCCACAGTGGGTGCAGGAGCCAATCAGGCTGCTCCAAACCCGGGCTGAATCTATTGTTGCAAGCCGGGTTTGGAGCAACCTGAGAGCTCTGCATCCGTCCTTCCCCAGCGCTACTGTTCCCTCCTGCAGTGCCTCCTGCCCCCAATCCAGCCCCACCACACCACGACCCACCCACCCCCGAACCCCCATCCCCAATCCAACTCTACTTATCCATGGCAACCCTGCCTGACTCTACCCAGCCGCTGCTGCAAACGAAGAATATCAGCCATTTTTAAAAATGTTTTTATTGCACTTAGCACCTCGAGGGTGCATTAATGCTTGTAGCGTCCTTCTCTAACTAGTACCCTGCCAGAAGTATCTGAACTCTGGGTTTAGGGGTTCCATGGCAAATGGATTGCACTGGCATCAAAATGAAGACACATGCCTGTACATAGGCCACACAGGATAGTGTCTATTTCACAAAGCCCTGCCCACACGCTCTTAGAATGCTCTTAACGCAAAGTGGTTGACCAAGGTCACCCTATACGTGTAGAGCTAAGGCACACGTCTAAATGTTGATTGTATTCATCCTTGCTCTGGACATGGGAAAGGGTGCCAGAAGTGCACACCTTGTATTTTTTTTTGTTTAGCTGTTAAACACAACTTTTCAAATAGTTTTATCACAACACAACTTGTATAATACACAATTCATACAAAAATGTATTACGCTTTTTTTCCAGAAAGTATTCACAATATTCACAATATTCACATAGATGTCCACAAAAATAAAAGAGAGTAACTAGCTCTACACATACTCGTACTATTCCATTAAAACATATTAATAACCAAAGCAAATACAAGATTAATCTCTTAAGAAATTTGAATAGACAACTAAAAACAGACAATTGAAAGTATGCAATTTCAAATCTTCCCTCGCCCCTTGGCAGCAGTTATATATCATCTATGCCATTATAATTTTCCAGATTTTGAATCTGGCACACCTTTTGGCAGTAGGGGTCCCCGCGGAGGTCCAGGTCCAACGCATTCAGGAAAAGCCCAGATCACCAGATGTGTCAAATAGCTGACCATTTTAGAAGAGTTCAGCTCATGGGAGTGTCCAGGAGAATCCCTATCCTGTGCTGGGCTTGGAGACATTGCTATAACTACTGCAGACCATGAAGCATTCAACAGAAAGGAAAAATAGTTCCCAACATTCTGTGCTGTCCCCTCAAGCATTGCAGTTCATTGGGACATTTCATGTTGTTACCCCCTGTCCCACCATATACTAGACCAAGAAAAAAGACTATGTGCCAGGCAGCTCAGAGAGGGTTTTACAACAAATACAAATCTATGTGCCGGACTCCTCACAACAGGTGCATTTTCTTTTTCTTTTTCAAACTCTCCATCCTGACAGACTTCTATGTGGTGTGTTTATAACAGGAAATGCCACACTGACCTGCACGGGTTATATGGCACTTCAAGGCAGTTGTGGACGATTTTTTTCAGCCTCCCACCCCCAATCATCACTAGACAAAGACACTTGAAGTCGCCAGAAGTGGCTGAGTTCCCAACAGGGCACCGAATCCCACCCTGCTTTTATGATGTTATTGATAAGTCCCAAGTGGTTCATGCATGCTTAGGGGTTGACAGAATTTTGGGGAAAAGGTTACCTGCAAATTAATTCTAGCCACTTTCTGGGAAGGTCATTTAGGACTAATATGTGAAGCGGCTTCACTTCAACACTACAGCTAAATCAATGCCTAGTCTGGGATGCTGAGGGAAACCCTTATTGATATATTTTTAGGTCCAGTTCATGTACTCTGGATGACAACCCCTATATAACACCCCTCTCATAGAATCCCCCTGACCCCACTGAGCCAAGAAGTAGGTCTGTTTTGCAAATTTAAAAGGTTTATTTGAGAAATATAACAATATATATCTATCACACTTTTATAATACATTAATATTGGATATCACACTTAAAATATGACAGTGACCAACAATGGATAATGTTCTATTGGTAAACTGATTTGGTTACTTAGAAGTAGTATAGAGGATGAGGTAGCTGAAATGCTTTATGGTTTCAAGGAAATGCAAGGTGGAATAAATGCAGTACAGAAAATAAACTGATATGGTTTCACAAGAGATAATATGTTCACTTTTTCTCTGGCAATTCACCCCCCCCCTATGCAATGTAAGAAATGGAAGGAGATGGAAAGAGGAGCACACAATTCTCAGGAATGCAATCAAATACAATACGATATTCAGTTCCCCCCCAGCAAGCTTAGAGGAAACAGGTAAAAGTTTGAAACACAGGCCCAAAATGCTTTGAATGTGATGACAATGAAGTGAGAAATGTGCTAAAAAGATTAGAGATCAGGGTGAGTGGTAGACACTTTAAATCAGTTCAGGTCAGCCATAACAATGGTTGAGGGATGGTTATTAGGTTGCAAACGAATTTTGGCAGTTCAGGCAAAAGCACCTATTTTTTTACAGATGACAAAATCAGTCCAAATCTCAAATCGCGGTAAATTTTGCGAGTGCGTAAATCGCAATTGCGGTAAAAGTGAAGTATAGGAGTAGGAAGTCGGTTCTAGGCTTGTTGGAAAGCTTAGATTCCAAGCTTTCAGACAAAAGTTAAATCTGGTTCCTAGGACAAACGGTTCCAGAGATCCGGACGATTTAATAAAGGTAGTTTTTCGGATTTTAAATTTTGAAGCTCAGAGTGACAGATGACAGTTTTCAGTTTTAAAGATGACAGAATAACACGATTCTAGGAGGCAGTTCTAATAGGCTAAAATAGTTTGGATTAGATTATTTTAACTAAGAGATTGGTTCTGCACAGTTCTGCTAGGTACTCACAATATAAATTTGAAATAGGCCTCGTCACGGATCTGGTCAACACGTCCAGCGGCGATTCTCTCTGCTCGGCAGGTCAATCAGGCACCGGTCCTGCTCACAGCAATCCGGATCTCTGGTTCTGCTCACAGCGGTCTGGGTCTGGTCTGCGGTTCCGGCAAAAGTTCTTGGCAAAGAATTCAAACAGCTCGCCCGGCTGTTGAATAGTTTAGTTAGGTTTGTTGGATTCTGAAGGCCTGCTGAAAATACTTTTGCTTGCAGTGGGCCTTCTAGGTTCAAAGTTCTGTAGTCTATGGGTCCCTGGTTCTGGTCTCTGTCTGGATGGGATGTCGGCCGTCAAAATGCTCCGCAGAAATGGAAAATGAATGTCTCTACCTGTCCCAGCAGTCACTTTTTATGTGTTTTGGAAGTGGGTGTGTGCGTGGCATAACTGAGCCTGCCCCTCTCTACTTGTCATTGGCCCAATTCTCCCCTCTCCCATGATTGGAAGAAGGAAATGGATTGTCATCATGATGAGGTCTGTTTATGGGTCAGAGGATCCTCCCCTGGTCAATTTGCCCACAAATCTATATTTGATTCAAATACATATTTTCCAGATACACAATTTGTTGAAATTACATGTACACATTATATATTCCTTATGGTCCATGCTTGTCCGCCTCTGATCTTCCTGGGGGCTTGCATTAAAAAATTACAACATTTTGCGCTTTTGGACTGGTTTACCAATATCGGACATTTACCAAAAATTACACAAATGTGCGCAAGGAGTATGGACATGAATTGATGAAGTGTCAGATTTTTAACATGCAGACATTTGGAGTGAGACCCTATTTTCCGCTAGCAACCCCCCAGAATACACCACAGGGTCCTAACGCCTCTTAAAATGTGCACAGAAAAATCACAAGAATAATGATATTACTTATATAATTCTGACAAGTCCGTACTATGAATTATCCATCTTTTTTAAAATTATGCTCTGGCCCAGATGGGTGTGGTTTAGGTTCCAAAGCATATGGGGTAAACTTCTGTCTGTCCCCGCCTCCAGCTCAGGTGGCTCCCAGAGGCACTTCTCCTCCCACTTCTCCCAAGAGGAAGCTATTTTACGACCCCCCCAATATAACATTTGCCTGAGCCCAGGACAGTGCATTGTTCTGTGTCTCTGCCCAAAGTTCTGTAGGTGCCCCTCCCCTAATCTAATCAGAGAGGTGTCATCTCCTTTTGGTGGGGAAGCAGGATGCAGCTAGGCCTGGGAAGAGTGGCTGAGCAGGTTTCTCCTGTCGGGGGTAGTTGTCAGGCAGAATTCAGCTAAATGTCACTTTAGTTCCCAGTTTAAATAAAACTTACATGCAGCTATTTTTTATATATACATTAAATAATTACTTCCTTCAAGTCATTTCAGAATATAGTTTTACATTGTATCCACCTCTTAGCAAGTCTTTCCTTGGCCTGGTTTTGGATCATTTGTTCAGTTTTACACAAAAGTCTGGTGGTTTTAAAACACCGGCTTTCTGATAGTGGTGAGCACCGGTACTGCATCCATTTTTGACATTAAGAAAATGAATTCCCCACAGTTTTGGGTTGCTTTTGGCGATCAGCATTGCCATTCCCAATGGTTTCAGGCTACTGTGTGTGTAGCCCAACGGTGGTTTTAGGCAGTGCCCTCCTGTGCTCACAACATAGGCAAAAATGGGTGGCAGCCTATTCTTCATGTTTTCCCTGTGTACTCTCTGGGGAGTTCTGGCCATCATGATGTTTTCAATGCCAGTACTGCACAGTTTCACTGATGGAACTCGCAAGATCTGGGATGTTCGCCTCCTCTTCTTCCAATTCCGTAGATGGCACAGTTCAGCATCTTTTCCTCCCTCCAGTCGATCAATCAGTTCTCCTTGCTGGTCCTGATGGGAGGATTGGGCGGTACCCTGGGCCCCTCGGATCTTCGCTCCCGGTCCCCAGGTCACCTTCCGTGGTCAGTCTCCATGGTTTCATCTCTCCTAGGATGATAAAGCAAAGCGGCAATACACATTCCTAGACATTTTTCCACCACTATTAATGGTGTGGTGAACATAGACATTTTATAAATCAGAAGATATGAACATATACATTTTCATTTTTAAATTAGGAGACAAGAACATATATATATACAAGAATCACAGAATTTTATATGCTATATGTGGAATATTTTAGGGTTGGAACTGAATTACTCTGGAGCGGCCCCCTCTGGGATTCCAGTGGATTCCTCCAGTTGTTGCAGAGTGTGCCTGGGATGGCAACACTTCAGCTGTTTAATATGGACCCACTTATCTTCCCCTTCTGCCAAATTACCTTTGGGGGTGCAGATTTTATAGGCAACAGGGGAGATCTTGTCTATAATTTCAAAGGGTCCCTTCCATGTAGGCAAACATTTTCGCTGTTTGGCCTGGTTCCTTTGGAAATTGTATAGATAGACCGGGTCCCCCACAGTATATTCCTTCCTGGTGGTCTTCAGGTCGTAGTGGGTTTTCATGCTATCAGCTGATCTTTCTAGATTCCGCTGAGCATAGGCAAAAGCATGCTGAAGGTGTTTCCTTAAATTCTCCACATACTCATGGGTTGTGGAGGCATTTATCAGTGTCTGCTCTTGGGTCCTGTAGAGCAAATGCTGGGGAAGCACCATCTTGCGTCCGGTCATCAACTCAAATGGTGACATTTTAGTTGCAGATGAAGGGGTAGATCTGATGGCCATTAGGACCAGAGGTAGTCGGATATCCCAACTTGGCCCAGAATCTGCCACAAACTTTTTTAATATGCTCGCAATTGTTGGGTTGTAGCGTTCTACTGCCCCCGAAGAAGCTGGCCAGTAAGCAATATGTAACTTCCTTTTGACCCCCAGTATCTCCCACATCTTTGTCATTACCTCGCTGGTGAAATGACTACCTCTGTCTGACTCATTCGTTTGAGGTAGACCAAAATGGCAAAAGATGTGGTTAATCATCAGGGCAACTGCTGTTTCTGCCTTGCAATTTGGGGCTGGGAGACATTCCACCCACTTGGTAAACAAGCATGTAACGGTCAACATGTACTTGTTTCCTCTAGACGAGCGAATTACAGGGCCTACAAAGTCGATTTGCAAATCTGACCATGGCAGTATCATCCCCCTCTTTTGGAGACGCGCACGGTGTGTGATGGATGATGGCTGAAACTGTGCACACACAAGACACCCCTTCAAGTATTGGTCGAGGTCCTGCCCCATGTGTGGCCAGTATGCAACCTCTCTTAAGATTTCCAGAGTTGTGTGAAACCCCCTATGACCGGCGGTGGCCGCATCATGGGCGTGACTTAACATCAGGCTTCGGAATGAGGTAGGGACCACCCACTGATCATGGCCAGCTTGGGATTTCCTTATCAACAAATTGTCTTGAATTCGGAACATTTTTGGACATTTCATCAACACTCTTAGGTCCTCTTTCCCAATGTAATCGGTATCCGTCAGGGGAAAGTTCTCAGGGACATCAAGGTGTTGGTAAAACTTACCAATAATTGGATCCCCCTTCTGAGCTGTAATCAAATCAGCATCAGGGGTCTCCTTACCCCATTGGGCAGTTGAAAGATCATTGTGAGCATTTGGCTGGGACCTAGTGATCGCAGTGACCTGGATTTCCCCCAACAGGGACTCTATTTCTATTAGATCCCCTTGGATGGCCCCGGTTTTGGCCAGCTGATCATCTAAGTCATTTCCCGTTTTGTCTGGTTCCTCTACTTTGGAATGACCCTTGATCTTTTCCCAGTAGATGGTCATCCCGTTCGAGGTGACCAGATCATCAATGTTTTGGATTAACTTCCCATGTTTCAGGGGTTTGTTATCAGCACATAACATGCCTCTGGTTTTCCAATTAACCAGGTGCTTCACGAACCCATTCCGTACATAATCCGAATCTGTGATCATGACTAGTTCGTGGAGTTGATGTTGGACGGCAGTGAGGATGGCCTGATGCACAGCCATCAACTCTGCCACCTGACTACTTCGGGGACCAATTTTGTATCCAGCAGAGGATTCTGGGTACTCATTCACCCATGCGTTCCCTACGCCGGCCACCAGTTCTTTCTCCCCGTTGATGTCAACATGGTAAGAGCATCCATCCACATAGACAGTGAGCATTCCCTCACACTTGTCTTCTTCAAAGACTTTGTGTGGGGAATTGAGGTATGCCTCCATGTTGTCCTTGATATTTAGACTTTCGTCCTCGAGACAGTTTTCTCTGGCACAATCATGCAAGTCAGCCAGACCTTGCGCGAGGGGACTCTTTTTGTTTTGGCCATATCTGACCTCTACAGGAAAGCCTTACATTGATAGAATCCAGGAAGTAATTCGGGAATTACTCACATTTCCGGCTCGGATTCTGTCACTTTGGAGGTATTGCAGAGGCTGGTGTGGAGTCTCCACTATGATGTGTTCCCCCTGGATGAACGGCGGTAATTTTTCAATGCCCACACCATTGCCAGGAGTGCTTTCTCACAATCGTTGAATTTTTTCTCCACAGAGGATAAAGTTTTGCTCGCATAGGAGATTACTTTATTGACCTTGTCATGCTTTTGGTATAATACTGCCGTCAAGCACGTGTTAGAGAACCCTGTCTCCAGGAAGAACTCCTTGTTTCTGACAGGGTAAGCTAGGCAAGGCGCTTGTGAGAGGCTTCTCTTGAGTTGTCTTACTGCCTCCGATTGTTCTGGACCCCATTCCCACTTGACCCCCCCCTTCAATAGATGAATCAGAGGTCTAGTGATCTCTGCGTAGCCTTCAATGAACTTTCTGCTGTAATTAGTCAGTCCAAGGAGGCTCCTTAGTTCCCGCAGAGTGGTGGGGTCTTTCAGTTTCTGACGTGCTTCCACTTTCTTTTCCTGGGGACAGAGACCCTGAGGAGTAATCTCATGCCCTAAGAAATTAACACGGGTTCTACACCACTGTGCTTTCTGAAAGGAAATTTTGCTCCGGTGGCCCTCAACTCCGTCAGAACATAACGAATCTCCACTATGTGTTCTTCCACAGATGAACTTTTGATGAGGACATTATCTACATAAGCCAGGTTACCCCTCGCACCCAGGTCGGGCATGGCCTTATGTAGGAAAATGTTGAATTCATTGCCGGAGTTGAGGTATCCAAAGGGAGTCCGGGTCCATGTGTACTGCTGGCCAACAAAGGTAAAAGCCAGTTTGTATTGGTCCTCCCTACTGACAGGCACGGTCCAGTATCCATTGGTCAGGTCTATTGCTGTGAATACCTGTGACCCCTGGATCTGGGCCAGCCCTTGGTCAGTGTAAGGCAGAGGCCATCGGGAAGTATGGACCCGTTTGTTGAGCTCCCTAAGATTGGCGTAGAGTCTCCACTGGCCGTTTGGCTTCAATATTCCCAGCACCGGATTATTGAAAGTGCTGTGGACTGGACGGATTATTCCCCGGGACTCAAGGTTCTTAATTATTTCCGTAAGGGACTCCATGGATGCGAGAAGCAAACGATATTGCTTCACAAACACTGGAGTCATGCCAGGGTCCGTGGGAATTGTTGTTGTGTGGATGTCGGTGCGACCACAGTCATATGAGTCTACCGCAAAGAGATCTTGGAAATCCAAGAAAACTTGTTTCAACTTTTGCTTCTGTTCCAGAGTCACACAGGCATCAGCTAGGTTGACTCTCTCTTCCACCATCTGCCTGAAGCCTGGAAAGACTTCTGGTTTGGCTATCTCAGCAGCTTCCTCCAGCTGGGTGGAGAAGTCCCTGGTCAGAGTGCTGATTTGGACTGGAGGCTTCAGGTGGGAAAGGCAGCCCTCATGGACCTGGAAAATCACCTCATCCCTCCTGAAGTCACAAGTCACATCTTCCTTACCATAAGGGCAAGAAGTGTACACCAGGAAGTTCCCCCCATGCCGGGTGAAAATCCTGTCTGGGGTTGTATTGTCATCACTGTCACTGTCAAAACAGTCCTTGGGGATCGGTCCTAACAGTTCATTTCTGAGATCAATGGAAAAATGTTGGTCATCAACCGCCATTCCAATAATGGTGCCTGCGGCTAGAGTAATACTCTTTAAGTCACTGTTATCCACCTCTATTGGAATGGTGTCATGTTCTATGTTGACTAATGGAGTTGGGTTTACCCCCAACCCTTGCTGTTGGAGAGAAGCATTTAGATGAATATAAGCATCAGGGTTTTTCAATTTTTGTCCTCTTTTAACTTTCACTTCCAGGGACAATTGTCGGTTCCTTTCGGGGATGGTGACTTCCTTTTTAAGCTGAATTTCAACTGCATAAGGTAGCAATTGAGCTGACCTAAATGCTTTTTCTTGATCATCAAAGCCCATGGGATTATCCGCTAATCGGGACCAAGCTTTGAAGTTTATTAGGTCCAAACTAATGGCGAAGCGATTGAGAATGTCACTGCCTAAGTAAAAGGCGGCAGTGACGTCTCGCACGACCCAACAATTATGGACTATGCTCTTGTTGCCAATGGAGATTTTGAGCATACACCTGCTTGGCAGGAGATGTTTGGAATTAGGTGCTTCCAGGTCCATTTCCCATTTGTCTATCAGTTTAAATGTGGGAATGGCTGGATCTTTTGGGAGTTGGCGGAACATGGCTTCGCTGATGAAGCTCTTACCGTTGTTCACACACACTCGAGCGAGAACAGAGTCATTCCCATCATTTAACTGAACAGGGATGAACAACTGATCTCCAATTTGCTGAATATCAGCCAGGCTCTGAGCTGATTTCACATCTTTCTGGACTATAGGAGTGGGACTGTTTGATTGTGGTTTGGTAAGGAATTTCAGTGTGTTTCCTTCCAGTGTGGAATACCACCTTAAACTGGAAGGAAGGTTGATTTTCAGAAATAGAGAGGACCCCCCAACACCAGTCTGTTGTCCTACTGCCATTACTGTCACGTCTGGAATTTGGTTGTTCTGGAAGTGAAATTCTACTTGGTCAGATTTTTGTTCAACCATGTGGCAGGTGCCATTTAAACTAACATGGTTGACACTCTGTTTTAATTTTTTGGTCGGCTAGTCTGGGTCCAGAGGACCTTGTTTACGCAATCTATTAGGGGTGACAACCTTCTCAGGAGGTAATTCCCTAGTAAACAAGGGGTGCCCTCTGGAGTCACTACTATGACCGGGTGTTTCACCTTGTGTCGCCCAATGTTGATGTCCAAATCTGCAGTCCCCGCGGCAGGAATTTCCTTCCCGTCAAAATTCTGCAGTTGTCCAGGTAGAGAGGTGAGAGGAATACGGTAATTCTCCCCCCTTCCTGCATTTAGTTCATCAAAGGCCCTTTTGGACAGAAGGGTAGCTTGGGATCCAGTGTCCACCAGTGCCAAAATTGTACCCTGCCTCTGTACTTGTACCGGGGCATAATATCTTCCTTCCTTCTCCTCAAGGGGGCACAGATAATGCACATTTTTGGACAACTGGTGGGCTAACTTTCTGGTTTTGGACATTGCTAGCGAAGAGATTTGGGCAGAATTCTGTGGAGAGCCTGGGGAATCTGAAAGAAAAAGTTGGCAACTGGAAATGGTTTCGGGTTCTGGGCCGCCCCCCCTTTTTGGAGGCAGTCATCAGGATGGGTTTGACCCATGGGATTTTGGTATTGTCGGTTCTGGGATGAGATGATGGGCGGCGGTAGCTCAGTCTCCACATCTCCCCAGTCTGAATTGGCATCCCTTGGGACCCATTTTTCCTTGGGAGCTTGGGAGGAGTTCCCCCATCTCTGAAGGAGAAGATCCTTTTCCCAGGATCTTCTGAGGATCCCTCTCCCTCAAATTGGAAGACCTGTACATCCTCCACAAAGTGGGTCTGTTTGGGTCCTTTGTTTCTCCTACACCCCCTCTGCTCCTT
Source organism: Ambystoma mexicanum (assembly GCF_040938575.1). Taxonomy (NCBI): domain Eukaryota; kingdom Metazoa; phylum Chordata; class Amphibia; order Caudata; family Ambystomatidae; genus Ambystoma; species Ambystoma mexicanum. Next base: position 1,434,917,872 of record NC_090921.1, read on the forward strand.
GGGTGGCAGACTTTCAGGGGCAGGAGATTTTGTTTCCGGTTCCTGGGTTTCCAGGGGCTGTTTACAAGTTGGGAAGGAAGCTTCCTCCAAGGCTTTACACCCCCCTTCCCCTTGTGCCTCCTCCCTGGGAACCGGTGGGTTATCGGGGTGCTGCCCCCGTCATTGTTCTGGAGCAATAGGTCCAGAGTTTGGGGCATTGTGTGGTGGCATGCTCATCTGAGGGTTCTGTTGAGCCCTCAGTATGTGACCCAGATCCCGTGCCATGTTTTGGACCTGGCGCTCTAACTGGGAAACCCGCTCAGGCTGATACGGGGCTCTATTTTCTCCCCTGGGCTGATCCCGGGAAGGGTAGCTATCCCTTCTCTGGTAGTACCCTAGGTTGGGAAGATTTGGGTACCCCTCCACCCTTGGCCTCCCCTCTCCCGGATTAGGTTGTCTGGGCTCAGGGAATTGGGGAAAGAAGGATGGATGGTTTTGGGGTTGGAAATTGGGTGGATACCTGGGGAAAAAGTTCTGCCCAGTGTTTGGGGAATTTCTGCCCTCCTGTGGGAAGTTAGGAGGGAAGTTCCCTGGGTTAGGTGCTTGGTTAGATCTCCCCCCTTGGGCTGGAGGAGTCCACACATCACCCAGGATGGGTCGGTTTCCCTTGTAGTGGGGACTTACATAATCAGGGGAGCGAGGGACCCCATTTGTGGGACTACCTCCTTGACTCCCTGTCTGTGACTGGCCCGAGGGCCTTCTGGGCTGTGAATTATTTGGTGCAGGGAGGTTTTTAGGTCCCCCATTCTCCAAATCTAAAACGGGGGCAACCTTTACCTCTGCCACCTTGGCAGCAGCAGGGGTGCTGTTGGTTTTGGGGTTTTTGGTCTGATTCTTAATTTCCACCGGTTTCTGCACCTCATAGATCCGGGTAGCCTGTTCAATGACCCAGTCTAGTGACCTCTTCTCGTGAAAATCTCTCACTAGCTGGGTCATGATGTATTTGGGCAATCCATGGAAAAATGTATTGACAAATTCTCTGCTGTCCGTGTGCACCCTTCTGGTGGTCTGCGCAAAGGCACGCTTCAATTCTTGCATGAATTCTTGTGGGGCCTGATCCTCCCCACATTGCAAATTGTAGACAGCCTTGCGAGCCTCTTGGGGATTTCTGTGAACAGAAAAATGCTTCAAGATGGCCACCTTATAGTTGGACCATCTTAAATGATTTTGGTCCTCCAGCCCCGCAAAGAAACTGGAGTATTCTGGGGAGAATGTCCATTTGACGTACTGGATGCAGCTACTGCTGTCCTTCAAATGGAAAGTCTCCATCATTTGTTCATAGAGCTCCGAGTGTTCCCAAACGGAATACTTGGAGTTCTTATGATAAGGCGTGATGACACTCCTGATTGCCTTGATCTGCTTTAAGGGGTCCTTAAGCAAGGCCCTTTTTGCCTTATTGGCCTTTTTGGTTCGGGTAACCCTGGTCCATTCATCCTCCGACTGAGAAGCACTGCTCCCAGAGTTGCCCGTCTGATCTTCCAGGTTTTCCCGGATTCTGCGAGCCTGGGAATGGCTGGTAGAATGTGGGGACCTGGTCTCCTGTGTCCTGTAACGCTCAGAGGAGTCTTCAGATCCCTCCTTGCTGCCAGGATTTGATGGGTACCCCCCCCCACTGACCTAACTGGGCAGAGGTTTTCAGGATGCCCTTAATGGGCCTACTCTCCTGGGGCTCCCCACTAATTCGCACGGTGCTTGGGTGCCCATACCCGGATGCCCGCCCTTCCATTCCTGGGTGGTACTGACCTATGAGCCCCATACTTCTAGCTGGATAGTAATCTGCCATCCCGGTGGCTCTGGGCTCATGTGCGCGAGGGGACATGGGAGTGGCGGAGTCCAGGGACTGGGAGAGATGAAGTCCTCTGGTACTAGGGCTCCTGAGGTTATGCTCAGGAGTTTGTCTTTCCCAGCGAACCTCATCTCTATCCGCCCCTGCTCCCCGTTGCAATGCAAGAGCCTGCGCTTTCAGTTCCTCAGTTAAGGCCTTACTAGACTCTATCAGTCTCTCCTGCATCGCTACCTGTTGCTGAAGCCTATCATTGTGCTGGCACAGAGCCTCATTCTCTCTCTGTGCCTCCTGATTGGTCCTGGAGTACTGGGCCAGTCTTTGCTGCAGGAGGCTTACCTCCTGAGCTGTGTCCCTATTGGCCTGCTCCTTTCTTGCCAGAGCATCCTCCACCCTCATGGTGTGCTCTAACAAGTTCTGGTGTTCTTTTTGGAGGTCACCCAGTCCCTGGAGGGCCAGGTGATTTTCTTCCATTTTCCTTTTTAAGTGGCAGACTTCCTGGCCTAAGGTATCCCTTTCCTGACTAAGAGCCTGCATCTGTGCCGCCAGGTCGTCCCTTTGCCTTTGGAAGGCACCAGCTTTCTGGCGCTCCTGGTCAAACTCTGCCTGGGTATCCAGGTCTTTCAAAATCAGTTTATTGCTCTCTGCCTTCTCCCTATCTAGGTGGCTTTGCAGGGTGACTACCTGCTCAGCACATGCCCTATTGAAGTCTAACTGTTGCTCCAGCTTTTTCTGGCTCTGCAGTAGGGAGTCCAAACCTTCTTGGTAATCCTTCTGCAAGGCCAGAAATCTGGTATCCTGGTCAGCCTTTTCCTGTTGCAGCACATCCACATCCTCCTTTATTTTAGTGATGTACTGTCTGCTGTCATTTTCTGACTCCTGGCTCCCTTGCAGCCTCGGCTCAAAAGAGACCAGGTCAGATTGGGCCTTTTCTAACGCCATCTGTTGCCTATTTGTCAGATCTTGGCCTTTAGCACATTTGTCCTGCATGACTTCCATATATAGATACAAATATGCTGCTATCCTGGCAATCTTATTGTGTTCATCTTTTGCCTTAGGGGCCATAGATAGTTCGCTCAGGGCCACATGTAGGGGACCCTGATCTCTTCAAATATCTGACCCTGTTTCAGTGACCTGTTGCGCGATTGCCTGCAACCAGACCGCCTGGTCCTGATGAGTCCACTCACCTCTCACAAATAGCTTATGTAAGAGGTGCTCCCTCGCTATTTTCATATCTACCACGGTCGTCATGCTGGAGATTGATCTCCCTCCTGACTTACAATAGTTAGTATTTTATTTTGCAAAACAGACCGTTTCCGTAGAGCGTTCCTTTGAGGGGTGCTTTCACAGTGTAACACAGCGTGGTGATCCGACCGGATGTATGTCTCCTGTCAGTTAGCACACTGTATTAATCTGCACAAGTGATAGATCTAACCCAGAAACTCCGGCTACGAGCCCCCACTTTGTTAAGCGGCTTCACTTCAACACTACAGCTAAATCAATGCCTAGTCTGGGATGCTGAAGGTAACCCTTATTGTTATATTTTTAGGTCCAGTTCATGTACTCTGGATGACAACCCTTATATAACACCCCTCTCATAGAATCCCCCTGACCCCACTGAGCCAAGAAGTAGGTCTGTTTTGCAAATTTAAAAGGTTTATTTGAGAAATATAACAATATATATCTATCACACTTTTATAATAAATTAATATTGGATATCAATCACACTTAAAATATGACAGTGATCAACAATGGATAATGTTCTACTGGTAAACTGATTTGGTTACTTAGAAGTAGTATAGAGTATGAGGTAGCTGAAATGCTTTATGGTTTCAAGGAAATGCAAGGTGGAATAAATGCAGTACAGAAAATAAACTGATATGGTTTCACAAGAGATAATATGTTCACTTTTTCTCTGGCAATTCACCCTCCACCCCCCTATGCAATGTAAGAAATGGAAGGAGATGGAAAGAGGAGCACACAGCTCTCAGGAATGCAATCAAATACAATACGAAATTCAGTTCCCCCCAGCAAGCTTAGAGGAAACAGGTAGAAGTTTGAAACACAGGCCCAAAATGCTTTGAATGTGATGGCAATGAAGTGAGAAATGTGCTAAAAATGCTTTTAATTCCCTCTAGAGATTCAGGGTGAGTGGTAGACACTTTAAAGCAGTTCAGGTCAGCCCTAACAATGGTTCAGGGATGGTTATTAGGTTGCAAATGAATTTTAGCAGTTCAGGCAAAAGCGGCTATCTTTTTACAAATGACGAAATCAGGCCAAATCGCAAATCGGGGTAAATTGTGTGAGTGCATAAATCGCGATTGCGGTAAAAGTATAAGGAGTAGAAAGTCGGTTCTAGGCTTGTTGGAAAGCTTAGATTCCAAGCTTTCAGAGGAAATCTCGTTCCTAGGACAAACGGTTCCACAGATACGGACGATTTAATAAAGGTATTTTTTCGGATTTTAAATTTTAAAGCTCAGAATGACAGATGACAGTTTTCAGTTTTAAAGATGACAGAATGACACGATTCTAGGAGGCAGTTCCAATAGGCTAAAATAGTTTGAATTAGATTATTTTAACTAAGAGATTGGTTCTGCAAAGTTCTGCTAGGTACTCACAATATAAATTTGAAATAGGCCTCGTCACGGATCTGGTCAACACATCCAGCGGCGGTTCTCTCTGCTCGGCAGGTCAATCAGGCACCGGTCCTGCTCACAGCGATCCGGATCTCTAGTTCTGCTCACAGCGGTCTGGGTTTGGTCTGCGGTTCCGGCAAAAGTTCTTGGCAAAGAATTCAAACAGCTCGCCCGGCTGTTGAATAGTTTGGTTAGGTTTGCTGGATTCTGAAGGCCTGCTGAGAATACTTTTACTTGCAGTAGGCCTTCTAGGTTCAAAGTTCTGTAGTCTATAGGTCCATGATTCTGGTCTCTGTCTGGATGGGATGTCGGCCGTCAAAATGCTTCGCAGAAATGGAAAATGAATATCTCTACCTGTCCCAGTAGTCTCTTTTTATGTGTTTTGGAAGTGGGTGTGTGCGTGGCATAACTGAGCCTGCCCCTCTCTACTTGTCATTGGCCCAATTCTCCCCTCTCCCATGATTGGGGGAAGGAAATGGATTGTCATCATGATGAGGTCTGTTTATGGGTCAGAGGATCCTCCCCTGGTCAATTTGCCCACAAATCTATATTTGATTCAAATACATATTTTCCAGATACACAATTTGTTGAAATTACATGTACACATTGTATATTCCTTATGGTCCATGCTTGTCCGCCTCTGATCTTCCTGGGGGCTTGCATTCAAAAATGACAACATTTTGCGCTTTTGGACTGGTTTACCAATATCGGACATTTACCAAAAATTACACAAATGTGTGCAAGGAGTATGGACATTAATTGATGAAGTGTCAGATTTTTAACATGCAGATATTTGGAGTGAGACCCTATTTCATGCTAGAAACCCCCCAGAATACACCACAGGGTCCTAACGCCTCTTAAAACGTGCACAGAAAAATCACAAGAATAATGATATTACTTATATAATTCTGACAAGTCCGTACTATGAATTATCCATCTTTTTTAGAATTATGCTCTGGCCCAGATGGGTGTGGTTTAGGTTCCAAAGCACATGGGGGAAGCTTCTGTCTGTCCCCGCCTCCAGCTCAGGTGGCTCCCAGAGGCACTTCTCCCACTTCTCGCAAGAGGAAGCTATTTTACAACCCCCCAATATAACATTTGCCTGAGCCCAGGACAGTGCATTGTTCTGTGTCTCTGCCCAAAGTTCTGTAGGTGCCCCTCCCCTAATATAATCAGAGAGGTGTCATCTCCTTTTGGTGGGGAAGCAGGATGCAGCTAGGCCTGGGAAGAGTGGCTTAGCAGGTTTCTCCTGTCGGGGGTAGTTGTCAGGCAGAATTCAGCTAAATGTCACTTTAGTTCCCAGTTTAAATCAAACTTACATGCAGCTATTTTTTATAAATACATTAAATAATGACTTCCTTCAAGTCATTTCAGAATATAGTTTTACATTGTATCCACCTCTTAGCAAGTCTTTCCTTGGCCTGGTTTCGGTTCATTTGTTCAGTTTTACACAAAAGTCTGGTGGTTTTAAAACGCCGGCTTTCTGATAGTGGTGAGCACCGGTACGGCATCCATTTTTGACATTAAGAAAATTAATTCCCCACAGTTCTGGGTTGCTTTTGGCGATCTGCAAATTAACAAGGGGGATTCTTAGAGAGGCACAGATCCACCATACTGATGAGGTCCAACCAGACCGAAACACGTGTCTGGGGTTTCTGTTGGTACTCTTGTTCAGAGGAGAATTGCCTAGCATTTCAGTGCTGGACTGCCCCAGGGCAGGACAAAGACTGATATGTTTGGGATATTTCTTCTCTGTGAAAGATAGTGAGCTAAAGACTCTGGGTAAGTCTCTCGTAACCAGGACTAATGTCTGGCAGAGGGACTCCCTGGACCCCCCTTGTTAATTTGCTTTTGGCGATCAGCATTGCCATTCCCAATGGTTTCAGGCTACTGTATGTGTAGCCCAATGGTGGTTTTAGGCAGTGCCCTCCTGTGCTCACAACATAGGCAAAAATGGGTGGCAGCCTATTCTTCATGTTTTCCCTGTGTACTCTCTGGGGAGTTCTGGCCATCATGATGTTTTCAATGCCAGTACTGCACAGTTTTATGGTAGGGCTTGGCTGCATGGGTAAAACATCCCACAACTAACCCCTACGACCTGCAGCCACATTGTTTTTAAAGGGATTGCGTCTTTGCCACTGTTGCAGCCGATTCCAGCATTTTATTGCAAAAAGGCTGGTGGGTAACAATTTAAATTCTCCTTGTGCATGAGCTGTGGGGAGCCGAATAGTGCTGCTTCTGTCCTCAAGGAATGAATCTGGACCGCACACCAGAAATAAGGTGGCATAGAGCCATTGCCCAATAGGACACCAGTCAGTTAAATTAACTAGCATGATAGAGATTCTTTGTAAGTGAGAAGTAGTTTTGCGCAGAGGTGTAGCCAGGATAGTATAACAAGTGGGGCCTGAAGCTAATCTAGTTGGGCCCACCACAGTGAAATTAACATCTATTATTTCCCACACAGCTCTGTCGAGTGGGCATTAACAGATTTTGGTTGGGCATTGCCCTCTCAATCCCTACCCTGTCTACACCTCTGTCGCGTCAAAATGGTTCCTGCCTCCTTATTCTCTACATCCAGAACCAGGAAGGTATGTCCAATGCTCATGGAGCTCAGATACCTCAAGTAGTGCTGAGGAAGGCTTGCATGCAGACCAAGCCAAATAGTGATGCAGTTGATACAATAGAAGAGACACATTTTGTCTCCAGGCTGTCATGATTCCTGCCCCTGATGTCCCCAGACCTCCAAGATGTCAGGCTGGAGCCAGGCCACGATCACCTACATGGCCCATCACTTGGAGTCAGACTTGGCGCTTGTGGCACCAGACTCACTCACTCCCATAGGAAAACATGGGGGATTGGACTTGTAGTGCATTGATGGGAACAAGATGGATGCCCCCACATATTTTGGTTCCCTGAACTGCATGTGCAGTCTAGACTTTTGGCTGTGGTTCAGCCCAGAGACACCTGGGATACCCAGAGACTATTTAAACCATGCCCAGGCTGAGAAACATGCTTTGTGTTTTCTGCACCTGCAGCGTGACACTCACTGTGTTCGGATCGGTCTCCAGTAGGCCTGAATCTTTCTTCTGCGCTCAGCTCCTGCAAGAACAAGAACACCGTTAGGAACAACCCTTACCTTGCGGCGCTTCTGCCCATCATTCATCGCTCCTTCTGTTCTGCAGGCATCTTCGGCGGTGTCATACCGATCCCGGCACGCCGCTTCCTAAGGAAAAGGGAAAAGAACAGAAAAAAGACTTTAGTAAGCATCCAGCAAATCTTCGCTTATTTTTAAAGACTGTTCAGCTTCAAACGCTTACCTGAATCCCAGCCGCGCTGGGGCAACTCTGTCTCCGGAACTTCTCATCCATCTGCAAGAGGGAAAAGACACTCCAGGTTAGCGTGGAAACATCCAGAGGCGCTTACTCAATGCATTTCTTCTTCATAACCGGCATCCACGCTGAAAACGTCGCAGCACCTAAAAGACACAGAAAAAGTACTCAGTTCAATACAAATATGAAAGGGTCGCATCGCGCATCGCGCTCTCACTCACCTTCATCGCTACTCATCTCAGCAGCACGTCGCCATCCCCTGACGCCGGCCATCATCTAAGGAAGGAAAGGAACGAAGTTAGAGAACTGTTCAAAAGACTCATTATACTTACCTGTCAGACTCTTGCCAGTGAAGTAACTAAGCAGCAACGAGCCTGCATCAATCAATGTGACCCTGCGCTGAAAGCAGGATGGAGAACACACTTTCCAAGAAAACAAGGCCCAGTCTCCAGTCGAGTAGACTCCAGGGAAGGGTTTGAGGTCGTAAGAGGTCAGAACAGGCTGAGTGACGTCCCCGTGGACACCAGGTGAGCGTTACAGAACACAAAGCCTCACATAAAAATTCCCCTGGGCGTCATGGAAATGTCAGAAACCGACCAGTTAGCCCACACGTTGGGGCAGCTACGTTCCGAAGTACATGCAACCAGGCAGGAGACAGCAGCAGTTATGTCTGTACTGTGGAAGGTCAGGTCCTTTCCTTAAAGAGTGCCCTGTGAAGCCACCGAGGAGGACGGTAGGGGCCACAGACAAGGAAGATACCATCAAGGAATCGGAAAACTCCCCAGCCCGGCAAGTGTAGGGTCCACTTGTCGAGCGAAGAAAGTGAACTACAGACCTCCCATTTTGCACTATCTGTGGTCTTGATCAATCACCAACAACCATCTCGGATGCACGCAGAAAGAGTGTACATGGACAGTGGAGCCATTGGGAATTACATCGACCAGGATCTTGTGACAAAGATGGGGCTTCCGTTACGCCCTAAATCAACCATCGACACTGTTACCACTGTCGACGACATGGAAATAGCTTCTGGTCCAGTATCCCAATGCACTGCAGCTTTAACCCTTCTGTGCCAGGATGGACACCAAGAATCTATCGTTTTCGACCTCATTAAGGCACCACAGTTCCGGTTGATTTTGGGAATGCCATGGTTGGTAGCTCACAATCCTCAAATCGATTGGCGAGCAAAAGAATTGGCCTTTCCAGAGACTTGCGCCCACACATGTTATCGCCAAGAGAAACAACCAATAGACACCAGAACCTCCACGCATGCGACTGTGGCAATCGGCACCCTATCAAGTGAATACCAGGACTTTCAAGATGTCTTTCAGAAAGAACAGGCTAATACCCTGCCACCGCATAGACCATGCGATTGCCAAATCGACCTGATACCCGCTGCATAAATCCTTTGTGGACGAATTTACGCACTCACGGAACCAGAAAACCAGCACCTGAAGGCCTATCTTGACCAATACCTGGCCAAAGGGTTCATCCGTCCCTCAAAGTCTCCAGCAGCTAGTCCTCTATTCTTTGTACCAAAAAAGGAGGGGGACTTGAGAACGTGCATCGACTATCGCGCACTGAACCAGATTACTGTAAAAAACGCTACCCCTGCCACTGATCCCTGAATTGCTTGATCAAGTCAAAGATGCCCAAATCTACACAAAACTAGACCAGAGGGGGGCATATCACCTTGTTCGCGAAAAACAGGGGGACGAATGGAAAACCGCTTTTCGCACCAAATACGGCTCGTACGAATATCAAGTAATGCCCTTTGGCCTTTGCAACGTGCCTGCAGCATTTCAATACTTCATGAACGATGTCCTACAGGAATTGATTGATGTCTGTGCTCTAGTGTACATCAACGATATTCTAGTATATTCCGCATCAAAGCAGGACCACGTTAAACACGTCCGATCCGTATTGGAGAAACTCTGTCAACACCAGCTCTACGCCAAGCTCGAAAAGTGCTCATTCCACGTCTCCGAGGTGGAATTCCTGGGCTTTATTCTCAGCCCAAATGGAATCTGAATGGATGTACACAAGGAAGATGCTATCCCGAACTGGCCATCCCCAAATTCATTCAAGGGGGTTCAAAGAATGCTGGGTTTTGCAAACTTCTACTGCCGGTTCATCCCTGGATTTTCGCAAATCGTGCATCCCATCACCTCATTGCTAAGGAAAAGCAACAAAAAGTTCCAGTGGACAACAGAAGCCGAGAAGCTTTCCAGGAACTCAAAGCAAGATTCACATCCGCCCCAATCTTACGCCACCCTCGCCCTGATCTCCCATACTGGGTGGAAACGGATGCCTCAAGCATGGCTATGGGGCCATCCTCTCACAAAAGGACCCTGAAACGGGCCAGTTACACCCTGTTGCCTTTTGGTCGCATAAATTCACACCCCCTGAACTCAATTACGCTATCCCAGACAAAGAACTCCTGGCCATTAAGTCAGCCTTTAAGGCATGGTGGCACTACCTCTTGGGCGCCAGACACACAATCACCGTAATAACTGACCACCGGAACCTGCAGTACCTAAAAACGGCAAAGGCCCAATCCTCACGACAACTACGTTGGGCTCTTTTTTTTTGCTGAATATGACTGCGTGATTACATTTCGACCAAGGGTGGAAAACGGGAAGGCCGATGCCCTTTCCCGTATGGGGGTTGAAGAGAAAGGGTATCAGACCCCTGACCCAATAGTAATCATCCCGACTGACAAGCTCCTAGAAATCGCAGCAACCATAACTCAGAAATAATTACATGAAGAAATCCAAAACCTGATGAGTCTGGAGCAATTACAAGCATGGAGTGCACAAGGAGAACATTACATGATAAAATATCAGTTGCCCTACTTCAGGAATCATTTATTCTTACCAAACCAATAACTACGAGAACAAGTCATGTCCGGTTATCATGATTCCTTGATCGAGGGCCACCCGGAATGCCTAAAACCCTTGTCAAGGTAAATTGAAATTATTGGTGGCCCACGTGACGTAAAGACATTATCCAATTCATCCTATCTTGTGGAGTGTGTTCTCAAAACAAGTCATCCAAGCAGAAACCGGCTGGGCTATTACAACCATTGGAAATCCCACCAGCACCCTGGCACACGTTGACCCTCGATTTTATTACTGACTTACCACCCAGTCAAGGGTTTAACACTATTCTTGTGGGCATAGACCTATTTTCAAAAATGGCACATTTCATTCCTCTTAAGGGGCTCCCAAATGCTTCCACTCTGGCAAAGGTATTTCTTGAAGGTATCATAAGGCTCCATGGGTTTCCTTCAGTTTTAGTCTCAGACCAAGGTACTCAATTCGTATCTAACTTCTGGAGAAAATGCTGCTCTATGGCCCAGATCGACATCCGGCTATCCACCAGTCACCATCCCCAAACGGATGGTCAAACTGAGAGGACAAATCAGACGCTCGAGCAGTATTTGCGTTGCATGTTACACCAAGCTGAAGGAAGCTGGTTCGACCTATTAAGGATAGCTGAATATGCTTATAATAATTCCCTACACACCAGCACTGGGCAGACACCCTTTTATACCATGTATGGCAGGCACCCACGTACTTCTGAGTTGGACGTTCCTACAACCCTGTAAATGCCAGCAGTCAAAACCTTGCACACGGCCATTTCTCAAACCTTTAAAATGGCAGCTGAACACCTACTTCAAGCTAACAATCGCCAAAAGAAGTTTGCTGATGAATACCGAGTAAAAGCCTCCAACTCCCAAGTGGGAGACAAAGTCTGGCTGGCGTCTAAACACGTGTCCATTAAAGGAACCCGAACTTTCCGTCCAAGATACCTGGGTCCATTCACGGTCACCTCCGTGATAAATCCTGTGGCGGTCAGACTAGCTTTGCCGTCAAGCATGCAGATTCATCCTGTGTTCCACGTGTCTCGCCTTAAACCTGTTCAACCTGGGACCAGCCAGTAGTAGTCGCCGGGGAGCCAGAATTCGAAGTCAAGGACATCCTGGATTCAAAGTACATCAGATCCAAATTATACTACTTAGTAGACTGGAAGGTGTATGGTCCACAAGACAGGACATGGGAGCCTTGTGAGTATATCCATGCACCTCGCTTGCTTAGACGATTTCATCAAAACCATCCAAACAAACCAGGACCAGACAGAAGAGCCACCTTGAGAGGGGCCTTGGGGTGGAGTGCTGTCATGATTCCTGTCCCTCAGGCCACAATCACCTACATGGCCCTCAAGGGCCTCTCCATCCCTCCAAAGACCCATTAATGGGGACAAGATGGATGCCCCCACATATTTTGGTTCCCTGAACTGAATGTGCAGTCTAGTCTTTTGGGTGTGGTTCAGCCCAGAGACACCTGGGATACCCAGAGACTATTTAAGCCACGCCCAGGATGAGAAACATGCTTTGTGTTTTCTGCACCTGCAGCGTGACACTCACGTGTTCGGATCGGTCACCAGTAGGCCTGCATCTTTCTTCTGCGCTCAGCTCCTGCAAGAACAAGAACACCGTTAGGAACAGCCTTACCTTGCGTCACTTCTGCCCATCATTCATCGCTCCTTCTGTTCTGCGGGCATCTTCGGCGGTGTCATTCCCATCCCAGCACACCGCTTCCTAAGGAAAAGGGAAGAGAACAGAAAAAAGGCATTAGTAAGCATTCAGCAAATCTTCGCTTATTTTTAAAGACTGTACGAGCTTCAAACGCTTACCTGAATCCCAGCCGCTCTGGGGGAACTCTGTCTCCGGAACTTCTCATCCATATGCAAGAGGGAAAAGACACTCCAGGTTAGCGTGGAAACATCTAGAGGCGCCGCATACCGCGCTTACTCACCGCATTTCTTCTTCATAACCGGCATCCATGCTGAAAACGTTGCGGCGCCTAAAAGACACAGAAAAAGAACTCTGTTCAATATAAATATGAAAGGGTCGCATCGCGCATCGCACTCTCACTCACCTTCAGCACTACTCATCTCAGCAGCACGTCACCATCCCTGGATGCCGGCCATCATCTAAGGAAGGAAAGGAACGAAGTTAGAGAACTGTTCAAAAGACTCATTATACTTACCTGTCGGACGCTTGCCAGTGAAGTAACTAGGCAGCAACAAGCCCGCATCATTCAACGCACCCCCTGCACTGAAAGTAGGACGGAGAGCACACTTTCCAAGAAAACAAGGCCCAGTCTCCAGTCGAGTAGACTCCAGGGAAGGGTTCGAGGTCGTAAGAGGTCAGAACAGGCTGAGTGATGTCCCCTTGGATACCAGGTGAGCGTTACACAGGCATTGGAAAGGCCAAAAGTGACCCCACTTTCCATCCCTGATCCAAGGCAAGTCAGTTGTTTCGAAACATACGCTACAGAAAATTGCAAGTGAGATTTCAATGAGTCCACTAACTCTGTCACTTGCTCACCCAGAAAAGGACTTTGGGGGTCACACTGGTATATCAAGGCCTAGAATGATCACAACCAAAAGGTAAAAGACTTGGATACCGTACACCTTTTGCTTTATTGTGGCCACTTTAAATAGAGACCTTGTTCATCATTTTACAGCCCTCCCTGGCTAAGATTCATGGCCATTTAGATATGATTCAATATGTGCCATGGTAGACATTTTGGAAACACCCTTGCAATAGCTGCTTTAGAGGTTATCCATCATTTCTTAGTTACAAACGTTTGTGTGGCACTAAATATGTGTGTAACAACCAAGTAGACTGGAAAAAATGTGTCCCTGCTCCCCAAGGCTCCCACCAAGTGCGCCCCTCATCTGTGCCACCTCCCCCCAGTCCTCAGGTGGCCTCCTCCCCTCCCCTGCCCCCTCTCTTTCCCCCACAACAAATGCTGTTTCTGTGACACAGTTTGCTTTCAGATGTATTGTATTGTATTTGGTTATTTATATAGTGCTCTTTCCCCATTTGTATTTGTATTTGTATTTATCTATATAGCACTTTAATCCAAGGCGCTTGGATGACCTCAATGCGCTTTGTGATACGAACGCCTTCGGCGACCGCAGTCAATCTGGTGGAGATTCTAAGAATTTAGATTAAGAAATGCTTGTGTGCATTTGGCCAGTTTCACTAAGCAGCCCAAAGGTCAGACACCTGGATGGGCGCTGTTGATGGTTTAGGATAGAGTGCTATTGTTGAAGTTTCGATGTGTGCCCAGCTGTACCAAATCTTCTTTCCATTGGTAGTCGCTGTATGCTAGTGGCAGAGGTGTTGATGTACGTCAGGGGTATCAGTGTGGATGACTATGTGTGCTGCTAGACCGGAAAGGCATAACCATATCTGCATTGTATGGTGCATGGATGTTTGGCTGTGCATGAGGCCTGTGTCCATTGAGGTGGTGTGAGGTACACGTACCACATGCTTTAGCGTAGTTCGGCTGCAGCGTTCTTTTTCTTTGTACAATGTGGACGGCATGGGCTCATTGTTCGTGGTCTCTCTGGAGCGAGGTCTGTGCAGCGAGGGCTAGTGGGATTTATTGGGTATGCCTCAGCGAATGCTACTGGCTTTCCTATTGTATTTATCGGGTAGTAGTGTTGTTGTGCAGGGGAGATAGATTGTCAAAGGTGGTCCAATGCGAGCGCTGTCGTAATCTGTGCTGTAATAGGAGGAGGAGTAAGGTTTATTGTGGTGTGCCTCAGCGAATGCTGCTGGCTTCCCTGCTTTATTTATCGGGTAGGAGTGTTGTTGTGCATGGGGGCGAAAGTTTGTCAAGGTGGGCCGCTGCAAACGCTACCGGCATCTGTGCTGTAGTTGGTGTATAGGGTTGGTGGGTTCCACAATGTATTATAGAGAGGAGCAGTGGTTGAAGAGGATGTTGGGAAAAGCCAGGTTTTCAGGGCTTTTCTGAATTTCAGGTGATTTTCAGTATTGTGAATGCATAGGGGTAGGGAGTTCCAGATAATCGGCGCTTTGACAGAGAAGAAGGATCTGTCCACCCTGGAAGAGTTGTGAAGAGGGACCACTAGGCAATATGATAGTTGTCATTAGTTGGGTTTGAGTATTTGTCTGTGTGTGACATGCATGCATGTGCACAAACATTTGTACTCACCAATGAGCCATGTGTTGCCATGCTTCCCAGCTTCCAGGGCCCGGCTCAGGGTGGACATTCTGTATATGAAACTGTCATGGGTAGACCCAGGATAGTTTGCATAGACAGAGGTAATGATTCCCTGGGCATCGCATGCAACCTGTATGTTGAAGGAATGCCAGTAATTGCGGTTGCGGTAGATGATCTTTGTGGCCCTAGGTGGACGTAGGACCACATGTGTGCAATCTATGGCACCAAGCACTTTGGGGAAGTGTGCACCCTGTAAAAGTCCTGGACCACAGCCTGCCTTTCTGCGGGTGTTCTGGGCAAGTATATTTGCCTGCAGATTGAGGGGCGCGCAGTCATGATTTCCAACACCTGGTGTAGGGAGCGTGACTGCGTGGCCTGTGAGAAGCCCCCAACTATGGCATTTGTCTGCTGAAATGACCCAGTAGCCAATAAATGCAGGACATTGAGCACCTTTTCCAAGGGCCTCAGTGCTTGGGAGCACAAGGTGGGTGATGTGAGGTCCTCTTCCCACTCCCTGACCAGGTCTAGGATGATATGGGGGGGACCATGCCAGCCATAGACCTGGTCATCAGGCATCCCAAAAAGGCTGGTCCTTTGGTGGAAGATCCGGGCCATGGCCATCCTCCTCCTCCTGCGGTGTCCCTGGATGATTGATGCAACAAATGGTGCATTCGGCGTGGCTGTATCCTTGCGTTTGTTGTGCGCTTGTGCTTTTTATGCATTTGTTAGTGTTCACGTTGAGGTTTGCACCTGCTATCATGTGGCGTAGGTGTTTCGGGATTTGTGCGTGCTTTTTCACCAACCGTCATTTGTTTTGCGTGTGTATGGGCAGGTGATTGTTTGATAATGGAACGTCCCTTGTAACGCCCACATTTTTGCTTGTTTTTCCTCATTCTGCCCCCTTTTTAGATGGCTGCACAGACCCAGCGCACCCTCCTTTTGGAGCCTCAGGCAAGGCGTTTGTCGAGTCGTAGTGACGTGGTGGACCGGTGCGGATTCCTCGCAAGTCCCAGGTTAATCCCGCGCATTGCTTTCCATGGATTGACGAAAGGGGATTTGCGCGTGATTTTGCGCGCAAGTCTCTGTTTGCCCCCTCAGAATATTCCATGAATTGGGCCCTTAGAATTTACTGTATGTGAAAGGGGGCGGAAACACTTTAGATTACCTGCCACAATCTAAATTCACTGATTGCAAGGCAGCAGATAGGATGGTTTCATCTGGTAAATTGGAAACAACCAACTGAGTTCACTGATTGCAGAGTTGGGGTGGTGGATTTATGTAAGATACACATTACCCTGATCACTTCAGTCAATGCAGTGTGGGTGATACGATGATGTGATGGCCCTACTCCATTAGTACCCAACGTGGGTAAGCGGTCACAACATAGTACATTCAAGTTTAGAGTAATCTAGTAGATGCAGGGCATGTAAGGTATGTTGAGCACTTGAGCAGCCAAACCAGCACAATTGTGCGAATGCGAAAACGAACACAAAATGATTGAAGCCAGCTGGCCTCAATACCATGTTCTCACAGTATTTGTGCAACATGTGCCCCATAATCAATATTGCTCAAAGATTAGGAAATAATGTAAGGTGACTCAATAATCAATTGATGACAAGGAATAATTGTATTAGTGCATAAAAATCATAAAAACAATAATTAAACAGACTAGAACAGAAAAAATGGCCAATGCATTTTGGATAGAACCACATCCTTCTTCCGGGTGCCTCTTTAACAAACATGAACTCATGAGAACAAAATGCAAAAACAAATTAAAAAAAATTAAATAAGAAAGGAAACAAAACAGAAAACACAAAAGTTTAGAACCAATGGCAAAAAACCCACACAGATATAATGTATGAACTCAGAGTACTTAGATCAACATAGATCATGTACAAAATAGAGAGATTTAAAAAGATACCAATCTCTCTACTTTGATTCGAATACTCTTAAGACTTGGGGACATGCTCGCAGAGATTCTGGCACATGGAAATACCTATGTCCAAACAAACCAGACAGTGCAGCCCTGTAAAGCTATTGCTGTAACTCTTACTCTTTACCCCTCTCCCAAACTGCCAAACTGGCAGATCAAGGACGTTGTTGCTGGTGGTGTTCGACACAGAGAAAATCTGTTCTTTGCTTCCTCTGCCCTCTTTTCTCTCCCTTCATCCCTTCTGAGGCTTACCGGCCGATAGGGGAATCGAGAGATTTGACTGTAGGCAAGTTCCAATAAGATGTCAGTCGTGGAGGGGAAAGTCTGGCACAACTTAGCCTGCCTGGGATTTAAAAGATTCGGCCACTATCCTATCACTCAGTGAGAGGCACCTTTTCCCATTTCCCAGTTTACGAATAGGCCATCTCCCAATAGACAAGTCCAGCTCCATTGACTCTCCTGCACTCAGTGGGATCAACAGAGCTGTGCTCTTTCACTGTTTCTCCTTCAAACGGAACAGAGCCCTCGCACCTTTAATTATATATTCTCTGACACAGACTGTCCTTTAAGGGAATTGGAAACATTTTCCAAAACGAAGTTCCTCCAAGAGGCCAGTTGAATAGGACAGAGTTCATCATGTACCACGCTGATGGACATCCAATTGAATTTACATCATGCTTGCCAAGCTCCCAGGTCCATTAGTGAAGTCCAGTAGCTTCCCAGTAGGACTATCACAAAGAAACTCGTATCATCACAATCCTTAACCCTCTTTTCATCTTCCATGTAAGCACCTGCACAATGGACACATAGCCAATCAAGAATACTCTAAACAAATGCTAATTAACCACCTGCACTACTGTTATGCCTTTCACATCTGTTTGCACTGGTTTCACAAAGCAAGACAATACATTATTGAATATCATGTTTATTTAGCTGAACTTTAGAAGCTAAAGCGTGTTACACCACTTCTTTTATTCGATTGTCGTTATTAATACCAGCTGCAAAAAAACCAAAAAACTTTTAACTAATTACAATATCATCAACTAACATATTCCCTACGTTTAATTTGTTAATACATTATTTTCGTATTCTGTTAAATAAGCACCAGATAAACCAGAAGATGTGAAAATGGAAAATCAAAGTGTCATTGCCACTGTAAAACACCCACATTTTTGATGAATAATAAAAGAAGCCCTTCCTTTTAATGAATGTATATTTGAAACTAGCGAGCAAAACCCTAAATGTACAGTAAGCCAAGTCATTACATTATCTTAAGCACCATTAGCAGACCATTCCCAAAGTCTATTATGTGCACTTTGTAGAACATGCCTTGATTTGCTTAACTGTCCTTTCCCAACAGGTTTAGCCTTTCGGCTATTGATGCCAGAACTAGGGGGCGCTAATGGTCTTCATGCTGGTGCAGGGCCTTGTGCACAAAGCAGCAAAGTTCTTGCCCCCATGAAGTGTCTGATATTGCCCTGCAGTTTGGCTATGGCACACCGAATTGCCACACCAGGCATGCAGCAGCCAGCTTTCAAGCAGAGAAGTGGGCCCTCTGCCAGCACTTCCCTCTGCAAACCTCTTTATTGCATCCATATATTAATCAACATATAGCATGTGTAAGGATACACCTGGCACTGATGTTAGTGATCGGAGTTGTGCTTGTTGGCATATCATTGACATGATTAAATATGCCTGGGTTTCTCACTGGCACAATGTTGCTATTCACACCTTTGGAAGCAAAGGTACAAATCATGGTTTTGTGGTGCCAGTGTTAGGGCAGAACAAATTGGGTCATATCTTCTCCAATCGTATCCCAGCAAAATAACCAAATATGGATGTCCTTAGATCTGGTCCAAATACATCCTTTGCACCATCCTTGAAAATTGAACTCACCCCAGCAGTCACTGTGTTAATTGTGTCAGCCCTAAAATGCATGCAAATACTTTCATCCCTCCAATGCTTAATGTTCTACATTATTTCATTACATCGAATTACGAAGTGGTAAGCAAAGTTGTGATTCATTGCACATTTTGTCATCTTTCACTGAGGGGCCCACCCATTCCAAGCCAGGTGTCTCTCAACCATTCCTACCCCCACAAACTAATGCTATGTACATATCTATGTTCCCACCACTTGGAAACCAGCCACAAAGTAACCTACCACATTGTAATATATGGGGATGAAACCACATAATACAAAGCTAAAACCAATATAAATCTAGTTATTGCATGGGCACAACAATTAGAAACGTAAGTCTGCAATTAAAATAGCACTACATGGCAGGTCTGACAAATCAAAAATATTCCAATTTTACAGGGCCCCTTTAAAATTGCAATTTAAATATGTGATGCATGAAATGACGGTTAGTGTCTAAACAACACATAACATGTCATATTGTGTCATCATATAAGGAATATCCTGTTATGATCTAGTATTTCATGCAGTGCCTTGCCTTGTCATGTCATGACATTTCTTGATATTTATGCTATAATTCACAATATGTCTTTGTATGCTATGTGACGATATGTCACAATATGATATCATATCATATGTGATATTAGTTTAGGATATTTAATGTTATTTATTTATTTAGTAATAAGAAGAACAATGCTCTTTTGCACACAAAACAACGTACAATAGAACAGAAATCAGATTTGACAGGACACTGTGAGCTTCTTACAATGGGGTGAGTTTGAAGGACATTCTGACCTGGTTGTGGAGGGGAGTAAATGGACACAGTGGAAATCATTTGATACCAAATATGAACTGAAGCACGGAATCGTGTCTTTTTAACTATTTCTTTTAGCTCAGCCATTGGGTACAAACTATTCACAATAGTTTACCATAATTTCTTATTCGTAGGTATTGACCTCTACTAACCAGGCACTGGGCCGACTGAGCCCTTGCCAAAACAACTACCCAGTAACTAACTGACCTGCCTGCAACAACAGGAACCAAGACAATCCCTCTATATTACCTACCAGGTGAGATCCCTTGCAACTGACTCAATCATTACCAAATACTCTAAACAAATTAGGACCATTGCCAACCAATTTACGGAAATCTCTTCTTTTCTCTCCCTAAACATGTACTGAATACTGTTTATTGAAAATTGTTTGTCACTGCAAAATGTATGAACCAATCTGCAAATCACTATGAATTTGTATGTATATCACGATCACTGGGAATTAAATCACCCACACATAATATGTCCAAACACAAATGTCACACGATATCAACACAATCACGAATGGTGAATGCCCGATCTGGAGACCACATTGTCACCAAATATGTATCCAATCCATATGTTTTCAAAAATGATGAATGCCTAGAAAAATACCTGTTAGGTCAAAACACGTGTCGGCACCACCTGTCATATCATCAGTTGATGATTTCGAGAGAATAAAAGATTGGAAAAAAATGAAAATCTCAAACCTTGTGGAACTACATTTTTTAAGCGCTGAAAAAGGCAATGGGGTAAATCCCAGCATAAGAAATTGCACAGACGCCGAATGAGTGGAAACTATAACAATCTTCTCTGGATACACACAATAGGCACCACGAGCACGGGCCTTCTTACAAGTTTCCACCAACTGGCTGCTAGTGCACCGAAAACAAAGATGGAGGGCGCGGCAACCCATGGTCCCTGGTGCTCTTAACACAAGCGTGTTTAAGAGATGCTTGGCTAGTGTGGAAAGGAAAGAAGTGCCCGATTTCCTAATATTTAGGAGGTTGAGGTGTGTTTCTGTTCCAGTTTTCGAGATGAAAGTAGAAAAGGTGTGAGTAGGGTGAGAGATGACATTGAGAAGTGTAGGGGAGAGTGTCAGGTGGGAACTGGACAGGCATAGGAAGATATGAGAGACAGCTTTTGGCAGGGAAGAAGAGCACCTCTGTTTTGGTAGAGTTTAACATCAGAGAGTGCAAAGCAATCCAATATTTAATGGCAGAGAGTCAGTTGGACATTTTGATAGAGATCAGGAGAGAGTTCAGTAAAAGAGATGAAGATTTGGGTGTCATCTGCAAAGCGTTGGTTCGAGAACCCAAAGGAGGAGATTAGTGCCCCAAGACCAAAGGTGTCGAGTGTAAAGAGCAGCGCATGCAAGACAGAGCCTTGTGGAACACCAACAGTTAGAGGAGTGAATTGAGAGTTGTTGTTGCTCCAGGAGACAGAGAATTGGCTAGGTGCAGGGTAGGGTTCAATCCATGCAAGGGCTTGATCATGAATCCAATGAAGAAAGAGAGTATTAAGGAGATCAGAATGATCGACATTGTCAAAGGCATCAGACGGTCAAGTAGAATTAGGTTAGAGGATAGAATGGAGTCCTTAGCAGAGGTGGTGAAGTTAGATACTTTCATGGGAGCAGTTTCTGTGGAGTGAGATGAGCAGAAACCTGTGTGTAGAGGTTCTCGGAGGTTGTGGATATCTAAGAAATTAGAAAGGGAGTTGTACACAACCCTTTTGAGCACTTTAGAGTTGTGCAGAAGAAGAGACACAGGGCAAAAGTAGCCAGTAGGTTTGAGTTAGTCCCTTGCTCCTTTAGGAGAGGGATCAGTGTGGCTGTTTTTAAAACAGAGGGAAACAGTGGAGTCGAAGACAGGTTGAAGAGTTCAGTGATTGAGAGGCAACTAAATAGGCAATAGGCTTGACTAGCTGAGGAGCAAGAGGGTCGTATGATGCATAAGAGAGCTTAGCATTCACCAGTAGAGATAGCAGTTCATCAGTATTAGTGTGACTAAAGTGGGTAGTAGAGGCAGAGGATATTGCAGAGAAACCAGAGGGTAAAATATAGGAGGGAGTGTGAGGAAGGTCAGTAGAGAGTCTCTCATTTTGGAAATGTTTGCAGCAATGTAGTCAGCCAGGTCATTAGCTGTGAGAGTGGAGTTGAGAGTCATAGACTTAGCAGGACTGAGGAGGGAGTTTAGGGTGCTCTGTAGCCTGTGAGGATAGTTTGAGTGAAAGTCAATGAGGGTTAGGTAGAATTCCTTTCTCGCTCTATCAAGACTGAACTTAAGAGAGTTCAGGGCAGAGTGGTAGAGTTGCAGGTCCTCATGCAAATGGGTATGCCTACATTTGCGCAGCAGTCAACGCATGTCTGTTTGAAGACGGTGTATGAATGGGGTGACCCATGATTGAGGATGCTGAGACTTAGGGGTGAAAGTAAGCAGTGGGAAGTGAGAGGATATTGAGTCAAATAGCAGGGATTGAAAGCTGGAGAAGGCAGTGTTGGTGGAAGAGGCATTAGTGTGAAGGAAGAGAGAGAGAACTGTACATCAGAGAGAAAGGGAGGGAATGGCAGAAGGTTTGCATTTCCTTTTCATAATAGATGAAGCAAGTGGTGAGGAAAGGTCAGAGGGTGGAAAGGAGATGTCCCTGTCTGGGTGCTTCTCATCGATTCCTATGTAAAGTAGCTGCATTTCATATATATGTCTGAAGAGCAGAGAGCACAGACAGAGTGGTCTGTTGTGGTCTCAGTCTTGCCACTCTGGGCATTGTTGGAGGTGGAGCTACCTTGTACTGCACACAGAGAAAACCATGAATTCAGCGCAAAGCACTGTGCAGAGAGCAGAGTGGAAACAGTGTGGTATGTTGTGGTCTCAGTCTTTCCACACTGGGCATTGTTGGAGGTAGAGCTACCTTGTACTGCACACAGTGAAAACCTCTAATTCAGCACGAAGCACTGTGCGGAGAGCAGAGTGTAAACAGAGTGGTCTGTTGTGGTCCATTAGGGACCAGCAGGACTGGTTTCTGCGTTGTTCGCTTCCTTACCCAGTAATATAGTGTTAAGCCTGCCTGGTTTTGAGACGGACTAACTCCATTTTGTGACCTCAGTGGCAAGTGCATGGGGGGCACTGATCAAGATTACTATGTAATCCCCGTAATTATAACCTGAGAAAGCCTAAACCCTACAGAAAAGCAAACTGCTATAAACGGAGTGCTCACCAGAAGATGGAGCAGCTTAACTCCAAGGAAGGGGGCACCGAACAGAGATAAATCCGTAACCAGCTCTCCCTCCTTGGGCACAGTGGACAAGGGTACAATCACCATGTATTTTAAAGTAGGCACACAGCCCAGAACAGAGGTCAGTGGCCACCGAGCAACCTGTATGTTTTGCTACAGAGGGGACACAAACTGCTTATACCCTCCACCAAGAATTCCAGTCATCACTGGGGGACATTGATAACAATTCTCTCCTAGACTTGTGCTACTCATTATACAATGGGGGAAGCATTGTACCACCCATAGTAAATGTACCAAATGATTTAATCCTGGAGGGGCCCCTGGCTCCGGATACGAATGTCTCAATTTATGAACAAAGCGGCCCCAGGCATAGGCTATCTATCTATCTATCTATCTATCTATCTATCTATCTATCTATCTATCTATTACCCCAGATCTGATGCCCCACCCGTCTCCAGTGACTTCAAGTTGCTCTGTCATGGACTTGTTAATGGGTGACAATGATGGAAACCTCAACAACAGCAGCCCAAACACAATGGCTGTAATTGGGGCTGAGCTAAACAACTAAGTCCTCCGAGATTTTGCAATAAACATTTTGTTGAAACTTTGTGTCTGCAACCATGAGGATATTACTAAACAGGGAGTAGCGCTTGGTCTTTTAAGTGACTGGTGTAAGGACAAGATCCAGCAGTCCTACCCACAGGATGCTCCTCCCCCTACATGTATTGATGAAAGGGTGCAGGCTGTCAGCAAGGATATTGTGATCATCAAATCTCAGGATGTTCCTCATCAAGCAGAGCCTCTGGCAGCCTCTTTACTATCGCCTTTACGCTAACCCACACAAAAACAGTGTTACCTGCGTAAGCGCAAACTTGTGACTAATGGTGAGGTTCCTAAGGAGGCTGCACTGAGGACGCCCATATTGATAGACCAACCCCTGAACTCTACAAATGTAACTGAGGTGCTCATAATTCAAAAATCGAAGAAGGGTAGGAAGAAAGAAACACGGCGGAAAAAACAACAGCAGCTGTCAACTGGAACCCTCACTATATTGTTACTGAGGCAGGCCACCCCCAAGACTGCCATCCATGGGTAATCAGAGGCCATTATTGAAAACTAGTAGGAGTGTGGGGGTAAAGACGCTGTGTTGCCTGTCCGTAAGGTCATTCTTACGCACATAAATTCAGGGAGTGCACCAAAAGCCTTGTTTGAATAGGAGGCTAACTCTAGAGTCTGTGCTACCTGGAAGATTCCCGAGTCCTGGAAGTCAGCAATACTAATACCTGTCTATAAAGCAGGAGACCACTTAGCTCCAGAAAACTAGAGAGTACAATCCCTCCTGGACGTTTCCGGCAAGGTGCTTGCATCCTGTGTTATCAGAATGGGCTGACAAGCACTGCATTCTGCACCCATTCCAGACAGGATTCCGCCCTGGGTCCAATACCATTCATAACATTAGAATGACAGATACTTTGATAGGCCGTGCTGTTGGGTGTCCTGACCCACGTTTAAGCTATCATGCTGCAACATTTGGTGCTGTGGGCTTAGAAAAGTCAAGATGGCGGAAAACCCACATGTGCGCCAAAATCCAGGAAAGCTGCGCAGTTTGTGCGCACACCAAAATGGTTGCCTCACTTGCCACCCACCAGTGCGAGAATGAAAGGCCGGGTTGCCATGAGGGAAATGGGTTGCCAAAGGAAAAACAGTAGCGCCGGTTAGCTTCAAAGCGCTTTAAAACCACCATTGGACTACCCGCACAGTAGTCTGAAAGCATTGAGAATGGCAATGCTGATTGCCAAATGCAACTTAGAATTGTGGGGAATTCATTTGTTAAATCCCAAAAATGGGTGCAGTACCAGTACTCACCACTATCCAAAAGCCGGCATTTTAAAACAACACCAGATTTTACTTTTTGCAAAACTGAATAAATGAACCCAAAGCAAGCGAAAGAAAGACTTACTGAGAGGTGGATCCAATGTAAAGTTATATTCTGAAGTGACTTGAAGGTGTATAACAAGACTGGCTGAGCTGTGGATTTCAGCAGTTTAAGTAAATTTGGACTGAAAGACACTAAAAAAAATCTAAATGTTTAAATTGACTGAGTGACCTACTTTTGAGTGTCACATAGGTTGCAATTGTTTAAATGTCATAGTTTTAAACTTAGAATCAGCCTTCTAGCTGCATATGTGAAAATGTTTAGTTTTATTTGAATGCAGAAATTGGGGAACAGAAATGACAGCTTAAAGAGATTCCAATTTGCCTGGCAACTACCCCCATCAGGAGTGAAACTTGAGTCACAGCTGTGTTCCCAGGCCTAGCTGCCCTTTTGCTGCTCACACTAAGGATATGCCATCTATCTGATAATTGAATTACCTGTGCTCTACAGGAGCTCTGAACAAAGCCTGTCTTGACTCATGCAAAGGTTTTATTGACAGGAGTCGTGAATGGTCGTAAAAAGTGGCTTCCTCCTGAGGAAAGGGGAGGGGCACTGCCTGTGAGAGCAAGCTGGCTTGGCAGAACTGGAAAAACCAGTATTTCTACCTTGTGCTGAGAGGAAACCACACCCCTTTGGAGCCAGAACATAACTTTAAAAAGATGGATCATTCATAGAGCGGACATGTGAAAATTTTATAAATGATACCATAATTCTTGTGATTTTTCTGCCCACATTTTAAGAGGTTTTTCGACCCGGTGGCGTGTTCAGGGGGGTTTTAGCGGAAAAGTGGATATTACTCTAAATGTATGCATGTTAAAAATCTGAAACTTCATCAGTTAATGTCCATACTCCCTGCACACATGTATGTAAAGTTGGGTCAATGTCAGAAAGTGAAAAATCAGTTAAAAAGTCAATTATGTGCCATTTCTGAATGCAAGCTCTTAGAAACAGCAGATTTGGACAGAGACATGGCTAAATTCAGCCACACCATGTATATGTAATTTCAAGCAACTGTGTAACTGTGAAATATGTCTTTTATTATCAAATATAGAATGTGTGCAATCTGACAGAGGAGTGTCCTATCTGCAAGCCATAAAATGACATCCCTCTGACTCACAGTTCATTCCCCAATCAAATGATAAATGGAAGTTTGACCAATTAGAAGCTGAGAGAGAGGTAGGGTCAGTGATGCTAGAACACACCCACATTCTAAACACATAAAAGCAGACAGACAGGACAGATAGGGACCTTCAATTCCATCTGCCGCTGGAAGCTCTGCCGGAAAAATCCATACTTACCTCCATCAAACCTCCAGAGAGCCAAACTAGAGACTTCAATCTATCCAGAACTAGAGACCCAGACCAGAGATCCAGAAAGAGAGAGACCCAGATCACTGTGAAGTGCAGAGACCAGAGGCGAGTTTAAAACCTGACCAGATCCATGGCGAGGCCCATTTCACTCAAGAATATAGTGTGAGTACCTAGAAAACTGTGCAGAACCAATCTCCTAGTTAAAATAATATAATTCAATCTATTTAATCTAAGTAGAACTGCCTCCTAACTGTCACCTGTCATTTGTAAAGCTGTCACTTGTCATTTCCTAGTTGCAAGCTGCACTTGTCTTTTTGAACTTTAAAATTTCAAATCTGAAAAACGACCTTCACAAAATCGCTCATATCTCCGCAACCGTTTGTGCTAGAGACTTGCAATAACTTTCATCTGAAAGGTTAGAATCGTGGCTTTCCTACGAACCTAGAACCGCATTCCTACCCCTTATAGTTTTACCGCAATCGCGGAACACGCATTCGCGAATTTTACCGCGATTTGCAAATTTCTTCACATGTAAAAACTGCTGCTGCTTGCCTTCCATTTGCCAGAAATTCGTTTAACCTGCTAACTATCCCTGCCTCATTGCTAGTGTGAGCCTGGACTAATATTAACTAGATACCACTCACCCTGAACCTCTGAAAGGGAATTAAAAGCATTTCCAGCATATTTCTCATCCATTGCTAGCACATATCAAAGCATTTTGCCTGTGTTTTCAAAACTCCTATCTGTTTTCTGTAGTGTAAGCTTGCTGGGGTGAACTGATTTACATTGATTGCATTTCTGAGAACTGTGTGTTTTCCTTCCATTTCCTTGCCTTGCATCAAGGGGGGGGGGGGGATTGCCAGAGAAAAGTGATTACATTGTTTGGTTGAAATCATATTGAGTATTTTCTGTACTGCATTCATTGAATATTGCATCCACCTGAGCTTACATAAAGCATCCTCTACCACATTATACTTTTGTTCCTATTTACCAGTGTGCTACCTTATCCATTTCATGTCAACTCATTAGTGATTATAAGAAGTGTGCTAGTGCCAGATTCTCCGTTGTTGATCTTTATCATATCAGATTAAGTGTGCTATTCAATTATTAATTTATTATAAAGTGTGATATATATATATTTTAAATTATCAAATAAACCTTTTAAACTTGCAAAACAGAACTACTTCTTGGCTCAGTGGGGTCAGGGGGATTCCAAGAGAGGGGTGTTATATAGGGGTAGTCATCCAGAACGCATGAACTGGACGTAAAGATATATCAATAAGGGTTTTCATTCAGTATTCTAGACTAGGCGTTAACTTAGCTGTAGTGCTGAATTGAATCCTCTTACAAATTGGGGGCTCGAGCCGAGACGTTGGGTTAGATTTACCACTTGTGCAGCTTAATACAGTGTGCTAACTGACGGGATACATACATCCGGTCGGATCACCACGCTGCATTACGCTGTGAAGCATTCCTCAAAAGGGACACTCCAAGAAAAGTTCTGTTCTGCAAAAATAAAATACTAACTTCTGTAAGTCAGGACAGAGACCAATCTCTAGAATGACGACCTTGGTAGATATGAAAATAGCCAGAGAGCACTTCTTACATAAACTATTTGTGAGAGGTGAATGGGTTGAGCAGGGCCAGGATGCCTGGTTGCAGGCCATCACACAACAGGTCACTGAAACAGGGTCAGATATATATAGAGATCAGGGTCCCTTACATGTGGCCCTGAGTGAACTATATATGGCTCCTAAAGCCAAAGAGGAACACAATAAGATTGCCAGGATAGCAGCATACCTGTACCTATATATGGGAGACATGCAGGATAGATGTGCTGAAAGACAAAATCTGGCAAATAGGCAACAGATGGTGTTAGAGAAGGTCCAATCTGACCTGGTCTCTTCTGAGCAGAGGCTGCAGAGGAGCCAGGAGTCAGAAAATGACAGCAGACGGTACATCACTAAAATAAAGGAGGATATGGATATACTGCAACAGGAAAAGGCTGACCAGGATACCAGATTTCTGGCCCTGCAGAAGGAGCACCAAGACAGTTTGGACTCCTTACTGCAGAGCCAGAAAAAGCTGGAGCAACAATTAGACTTTAACAGGGCATGCACGGAGCAGGTAGCCACCCTGCAAAGTCATCTAGATAGAGTGAAGGTAGAGAGCAACAAGCTGATCTTGAAAGACCTGGATACCCAGGCAGAGTTTGATGAAGAACGCCAGAAAGCTGGTGCCTTTCAAAGGCAGAGGGACGACCTGGCGGCACAAATGCAGGCTCTTAGTCAGGAAAGAGACGCCTTAGGCCAGGAAGTCTGCCATTTAAAAAGGAAAATGGAAGAAAATCACCTGGCCCACCAGGGACTGGGTGACCTCCAAAAAGAACACCAGAACTTGTTAGAGCACACCAGGAGGGTGGAGGATGCTCTAGCAAGAAAGGAGCAGGCCAATAGGGACACAGCTCAGGAGGTAACCCTCCTGCAGCAAAGACTGGCCCAGTTCTCCAGGACCAACCAGGAAGCACAGAGGGAAAACGAGGCCCTCTGTGAACACAATGATAGGCTCCAACAACAGGTAGCGATGCAGGAGAGACTGATAGAGTCCAGTAAGGCCTTAACTGAGGAACTGAAGGCACAAATGCAGGCTCTTGCATTGCAACAGGGAGCAGGGGCGGATAGAGATGAGGTTCGCTGGGAAAGGGAAACTCCGGAGCATAACCTCAGGAGCCCTAGTACCAGAGGCCCTCATACCTCTCAGTCCCTGGACTCTGCCACCCCCATGTTCCCTGGCGCACATGAGCACAGGGCCACAGGGATGGCAGATTACTATCCAGCTAAGAGTATGGGGCTCATAGGCCAGTACCACCCAGGAATGGAGGGGTGGGCATCCGGGTATGGGCACCCAAGTACAGTACAGTTCGATGGGGAACCCCAGGAGAGTAGGCCCATTAAGGGCATCCTGAAAACCTCTGCCCAGTTAGGTCAGTGGAGGGGGTACCCATCAAATCCTGGCAGCAAGGAGGAATCTGAAGACTCCTCTGAACTGCGCAGGACACAGGAGACCAGGTCCCCACATTCTGCCAGCCATTCCCAGGCTCGCAGAATCCGGGAAAACCTGGAAGAACAGACGGGAACCTCTGGGAGCAGTGCCTCCGAGTCCGAGGACGATTGGACCAGGGTTACCCGGACCAAAAGGGCCAATAAGACAAAAAGGGCCTTGCTTAAGGACCCTTTAAAGCAGATTAAGGCAATCAGGAGCGTCATCACGCCTTACCATAAGAACGCTAAGTATTCTGTTTGGGAGCACTTAGAGCTGTCTGAACAAATGATGGAGACTTTCCATTTGAAGGACAGCCAAAGCTGTATTCAATATGTAAAGTGGACCTTCTCCCCGGAATACTCCAGTTTCTTTGCGCGGCTGGAGGACCAAAATCATTTAAGATGGTCCACCTATAAGGCGGCCATCTTGAAACATTTTTCTGTTCACAGAAATCCTCAAGAGGCTCGCAAGGCAGCCTACAATTTGCAATGTGGGGAGGATCAGGCCCCACAAGAATTTGTGCAGGAGTTAAAGCGTGCTTTTGCACAGACCACAAGAAGGGTGCGCACGGATAGCAGGGAATTTATTAACACGTTTTTCCATGCCTTGCCCAAATATATCATGACCCAGCTCGTGAGGGATTTTCACGAGAAAAGATCTTTAGACTGGGTCATTGAACAGGCTACCCGGATCTATGAGGTGCAGAAACCGATAGATAGCAAAAGTAATGCCCAGAAAAACCCCAAAGCCAACAGCACCCCTGCTGCTGCCAAGGTGGCAGAGGTAAAGATCACCCCCGTTTTGGATTTGGAGATGGGGAGGCCTAAAAACCTACCTGCACCTAATAATGCTAGGCCCAGAAGGTCCTCGGGTCAGTCACAGACAGGGAGCCAAGGAGGCAGCCCCACAAATGGGGTCCCTCGCTCTCCTGATTATGTAAGTCCCCGTTACAAGGGAAATCGACCCATCCTGGGTTATGTGTGGACTCCCCCAGCCCAAGGGGGGGGATCCAACCGAGCACCGAACCCAGGGAACTTCCCTCCAAACTTCCCACAGGAGGGCAGAAATTTACCAAACCCTGGGCAGAACTTTTTCCCCAGATATCCTCCCGACTTTCAGCCCCAAAACCATCCATCCTTCTTTCCCCAATTCCCTGAGCCCAGACCACTGAATCCGGGAGAGGGGAGGCCAAGGGTGGAGGGGTACCCAAATCTTCTCAACCAGGGGTACTACCAAAGAAGGAACAGCTACCCTTCCCGGGATCAGCCCAGGGGAGAAAACAGGGCCCCGTATCAGCCTGAGCGGGTTTCCCAGTTAGAGCGCCAGGTTCAAAACATGGCGCGGGATCTGGGTCACATACTGAGGGCTCAGCAGAACCCTCAGATGGGCGTGCCGGCGCAGAACGCACCCAACTCTGGACCTGGTGCTCCAGAACAATGACGGGGGCAGCACCCCGATAACTCACCGGTTCCCTGGGAGGAGGCACAAAGGGAAGGGGGGTGTAAAGCCTTGGAGGAAGCTTCCTTCCTCACTTGTAAACAGCCCCTGGAAACCCAGGAACCGGAAACGAAATCTCTTGCCCCTGAAAGTCTGCCTCCTAAGGAGCAGAGGGGGGGTAGGAGAAACAAAAGACCCAAACAGACTCAGTTTGAGGAGGAAGTACAGATCTTCCAATTTGAGGGAGAGGGATCCTCAGAGGATCCTGGGAAAAGGATCTTCTCCTTCAGAGAGGGGGGAACTCCCCCCAAAGAAAAATGGGTCCCTAGGGATGCAAATCCAGACTGGGGAGATGTGGAGACTGAGCTACCGCCGCCCACCATCTCATCCCAGAACCCACAGCAAGAAAATCCCCTGGTTCAAACCCATCCTGGTGACTGCCTCCAAAAAGGGGGGGGCAGCCCAGAACCGGAGCCAGGGGAACCCACAATGGCTCTGATCTCCAGTTGCCAAATTTTTCTTTCAGATTCCCAAGGCTCTCCACAGAATTCTGCCCAAATCTCTTCGCTAGCAATGTCCAAAACCAGAAAGTTAGCCCACCAGTTGTCCAAAAATGTACATTACCTGTGCCCCCTTGAGGAGAAGGAGGGAAGATATTATGCCCCGGTACAAGTACAGGGGCAGGGTACAATCTCGGCACTGGTGGACACTGGATCTCAAGCTACCCTTCTGTCCAGAAGGGCCTTTGACGAACTGAATGCAGGAAGGGGAGAGAATTACCAAATTCCTCTCACCTCTCTTCCGGGACAACTACAGAACTTTGACGGGAAGGAAATTCCCGTTGAGGGGACTGCAGACTTGGACATTAAAATTGGGCGACACAAGCTGAAACACCCGGTCATAGTTGTGACCCCGGAGGGCACCCCTTGTTTACTAGGGAATGACCTCCTGAGAAGGTTGTCACCCCTAATAGATTGTGTAAACAAGGTCCTCTGGACCCAGACTAGCCGACCAATAAAATTAAAACAGAGTGTCAACCATGTTAGTTTAAACGGCACATGCCACATGGTTGAACAAAAATCTGACCAAGAAGAATTTCACTTCCAGAACAACCAGATTCCAGACGTGACAGTAATAGCAGTAGGACAACAGACTAGTGATGGGGGGTCCTCTCTATTTCTGAAAATCAACCTTCCTTCCAGTCTAAAGTGGTACTCCACGCTGGAAGGAAACACTCTGAAATTCTATACCAATCCACAATCTGAAACTCCCACTCCTATAGTCCAGAAAGATGTGAAATCAGCTCAGAGCCTGGCTGATATTCAGCAAATTGGAGAGCAGTTGTTCATCCCTGTTCAGTTAAATGATGGGAAGGACTCTGTTCTCGCTCGAGTGTGTGTGAACAACGGTAAGAGCTTCATCAGCGAAGCCATGTTTCGCCAACTCCCAAAAGATCCAGCCATTCCCCCCTTCAAACTGATAGACAAATGGGAAATGGACCTGGAAGCACCTAATTCCAAACATCTCCTGCCAAGCAGGTGTATGCTCAAAATCTCCATTGGCAACAAGAGCATAGTCCACAATTGTTGGGTCGTGCGAGACGTCCCTGCTGCCTTTTACTTAGGCAGTGACATTCTCAATCGCTTTGCCATTAGTTTGGACCTAATAAACTTCAAAGCTTGGGCCCGATTAGCGGATAATCCCATGGGCTTTGATGATCCAGAAAAAGCATTTAGGTCAGCTCAATTGCTACCTTATGCAGTTGAAATTCAGGTTAAAGAGGAAGTCACCATCCCAGAAAGGACCCGACAATTCTCCCTGGAAGTGAAAGTTAAAAGGGGACAAGAGTTGAAAAACCCTGATGCTTACATACATCTAAATGCTTCTTTCCAACAGCAAGGGTTGGGGGTAAACCCAACTCCATTAGTCAACATAGAACATGACACCATTCTAATAGAGGTGGATAACAGCGACTTAAAGAGTATTACTCTAGCCGCAGGCACCATTATTGGAATGGCGGTTGATGACCGACATTTCTCCATTGATCTTTATGGTCCAAGTTAAAAGTTTTGGGGTGCCCGGGGTGGCTGTTACAAATATTGATGGAATTACACACACAGACCTCTGCAAGAATAAAACTGGGCTTGAATGGGCTGTAATCTGACCAGATTGAAATAAACAAAGGTGTTCGGCAGGTGTGCACACTGGCCCCCTTGCTTTTCAACTTGTTCATTGAGGATATGTTAAAACAGTTAGCAATTAAAGCTATGTGTCCCCCAAAAGTAGGAAGTACAGCTATAACTGCAATGCTGTATGTGGATGGCCTGGTCTTGTCCGAGCAAACCTTTTTGGGCATGAAGGCGCAGTTGAACGAATTGAGCAGGTATGCAGAGGCCAATGAACTGTCAATCAACCTGGGAAAGACCAATGTTATGTTGGTCTCTTCAAAACTGGTCAACAAGGCAGTAATGAAAATGGCATTGGGGGTGATAGACTATACAGACACATACAGGTATCCGGGGCTTGAGATAACCAATTGCTCCCAATACGAGCTCATCATAGGCACCAAGATCAGGAAAGCCAAGCAGATAACCTCTCTGGTCTGTAGAATTGCGGGGCATTACGTGGGTTATTCATTGACTGGGATACTCGTGCTATACAAACAGCGGTTTTGCCCCGCAATTCTATACAGACTGGGGGCACTCGCATGCAGGGACCTGAGTTGGCTTAATAGAATGGAGGGATTCTACTGGTGTAGCATATGGGGCTGTCCCAATCCACTCCAATGGAGTACCTGCGATTAGAATTGGGACTCATCTCACTAAAAGGTATGGTGCTGAAAAGGAGAGGTGAGCTTCTCATCAAATCTAGTTTGGCCCCAAAGTGTCCCTTGTTAGCCCTCATGGGGAGATCCTACAGAAAAGAACTGGCAGCAAAAAGAGGCTCCTTCATGAAAGTGAATAATGCATTCTTTGAAACCCTGCATTGGTGTTCTGATCTGGAGCGGGGAAACCTTTGGGGGTGCTGAAGGGTGCACTTTCTAGAAGAGTGAAAAGATGGGACACATTTACTAATCATGGCCACACTACATGGATATGCCCGGTGGCTACTGCGACTCGTGCCTTTAAGAAGCCCACCCGTATATAGTGAAGTGTCCGGATCCAAAGGTGCGCAGGTTGCGACTCTTAATGAGCACAAACCAACTTCTTCTGCGTGTCTCACTTGGGGCGAGAATGAAACTGCATAGTGAGTCAAGATACCGTAGAATATGCCAGCTACCGGAAAACAGAGACTGTGAAACACGTGTTCATGAGTGCCCAGACTGGGTTCGCTCTATACGGTAACTCTAGGTAAGCTGGTACACCATCTTGACTCGATTAAATCACAAGACGTCTGGACCTACTGTTTCAACGTACACTCAGCAGCTACACACATTGCACTTTATCGCATTTGGTTATACGTAAAAAACATTATATGCAAGATCGGCACTTGTTAGTGATATGCTAGAGGGTTATGGTACAAGGATTTTTAAGTGAAATTGTCTTTTTAGGACTGCTTCTTATTAGCCGGTTTGTACACATGTCGTTAAATGTATTTTAATGTTGTTGTATGTAATATCTATTGAATGAATTTTATTATTAATGTATGATTGTATGTATTTACGTATGTGTAAAGTTTAAATTCAAACTGTATCACATTAAATAAATAATAATAATTGTTTTATTGGTTTAGAAAACAGACCAGGGCTCATTATCATCATCTGGAGGTCCTTCTCTAAAAAATTCCTACTTCGGCCAAAGTATGGATTCAGTAGCTGGACAAGATATCAGAATGCATAGACACAATTCCCTGGGACAAATTCAGCAGAAACCCTTTCAACAACATGTCTTTGCTGATTGGACTGTAAGTTTCCTATTACTTAAAGCAGAAGGTCTGTGTATCAGCAGGATATGCCAGGAAGTATTGTTGTTCATTTATCCCAAGCATCTGAGGGCCTATGTGGGTCTGGTCCCAGGATGCCCAGTGTCGATCACCATGGATGGCAGCCAGAAGAGACAGGGGCACTCTGTGCAACAGCATACGACTCGTCAGTTGCCCTCTCCGGGAGTGTAGGCATTCCACCAAGTGGAGTTGGTTGGTCACAGTTTTCAGAGCAAAAGCCACTTTACAAAGGGTCACAGTAATCTAACAAGGTTTGCAGCGATAATCAGGTGACAGGAACTTAGGTCAACAGAGAAAATGATGCATGATATCCAGGAAGTGTTGATACACTGGCAGATTTGTGATGATACGGCTCGTTTGATGTCTTTGACAGCTGCACATCTATCTGGAAAGGGGACCTTATAAGTGGACTGTCTCAGCCTTGTGTTGTCATCCTTAGTATAGTAATGCTTTACAGACCTCACATTTCAAGGACTGGTTGAACCAGCTTGCTTATTCTTTGGCTCTATGATCTCATTCCCATTTCAGACTTTACAGTATGGATGGTGAATACACTTTCCACTCACTTCCAAGATGGTTATTGCCTCCCTTTTCTCAATGTTCCCTAATCGGAAGGTCCTGTTGAAGATTCAGAAAGAGACGAGTAGGTTCTCATTTGCTTTGTACTTGAAAAACATGATTTTGGTTTTCATTGTCCTGGATGCATTGTCTGACCAGCCATGCCACTTTCCATTATGTCTTCCGTTTTCTGCCACCACATTCCTCAAGCTAACGCATTTTGGTTGCAGTTAAAGGGGTACAGCATCAGTTAGCTGGTCTTATTTAGATGAATATGTCAGCAGAACTTGCTAAGACAGTCCATCACTCTTTTTATCCTGTTGAGCTCACCATTGGCACTACCTTTGTCCCTGACAATTGTGTGGCCCATTTTGTAATTTTTCTATCAGTGATTGTTTCTTGATACTTCCAACAGTGTTAACTTTCCATTCTCAATGACCTGTAGTTCTAAACTAGAAAAGTGGTCTCTGGGGATGCAGGGGGGCGGGGGTTATCAATTTAATCCGCGAGAGCAATGTGTGACCTATGTGTTCTGATAATCAGAGGATGGGCTACCGTGTGAAAATTATGATATATAATGGTCACAAATAAAAGGCATTCAGCAGACACATCTCTTCTGTGGTTACTTTGAGTTAGGGTTTCTCCGATTAACGATGACCTATTATGCGTTTCTGGAATCCACTTGTGGTCAGAGTTGCAGCATTGTGATCCCTATTTTATTGGATGAGTCCGTTACCTAGGGCCCTACCTTAACCAGTAAGAGCTTAGAAGATAATTTTGAATAAATATAACATTGAAATCAAGTAAAACATGTAGTTCATTGAAATCAAGTAAAACGTGTAGTTCATTCGCCAATGTAGAAGCCTGTGGAAGGGGGCTCAGCCAATCAGTTGGCTGGAAACGCAGGCCGAAACTGCACGTGTCTGCCCATGTTCCACTAGCCACCACAGCCCCTTCTCCGGGACTCTGAATCTTTTTTTTAGCATTTGCCACTGAAGCCCCCAGACCCCACATCAATTGCAGGATCCTCTGCCCCCAGCCCCCTGGAGTCCTGAGTCTGGTCCCTGCGCTCCTTCCTATTTGTGCTGGACCACTACAACAGAAATAGAAAGTGACTGTTTTGCTTATCTATTTAGCAACCATCTTGATTTTATTCTTTCGACTGGAGTTGGGGCACGCACAATGAATGCCTCCCATCTCTGGTTCAAAAAATGAAAATAATATAAACTATTCTCACCCCAGGTAAAGCCCCGGTGTGTGAAAAGCTATCACCCCCTTGTCGTAGGCCATAGAGGGCAGGTAACAGCCCTGTCCCCTTACAGAGAGACCCTTGATTTGTTTGGGACTGCATAGGCTGGGGCCGGCAATTAGTTACCTGTTCTGTACCCCCAATGTCAGAATGCTGACTGTTTAATTCTGCCTCAGACAGTTGGCCATTCTAGTAATCTAAAGGGGTTGGTGAAGACAATCCTACACCAAGTGTGATCCAATTGTGAGACCAATTGAGCAAACACAGAAGCAAATGCTATGAAAGGAGCAGCACACCTTTTTATTTATTTATTTTATAAAAAAAAAAAAAATTAATCAACCACTTCAGGAATTCAAGTCCATTAGAATGAATTCATACATTTGGATCTTTACTTTCGCGAAATTGTTCAGAACATGTTCTCAGACTGGATACGGGAATTCAACTGTAGCAGTGACTACCGGGTCTCACAGAAAATGTGTCCTTGTGCAGACCAAGAATCCTTGAATCCCTTTGTTCAAATGCATTTAAAACAAAACGCGCTCTTGGCGTCAGTTGAGCGATTGCGTGCTCAGGTTTCTGGGTTGGGGAATTAGCTGCTAAGTTTATTATTATTTTCAAGAATGATTTGGTTTCACAGCTGAACTGGGACAAGTAAAGTGAATTGCGCTTCAGGAGAAAAAAAACCGCGACCATTTCCCTTTAAGATATTGTTTTATTTGAAAGGATAAATCCAGTTAATTAGATGCACTAAATTAAGCTTTCAGATTCTAAAAAGAAAATAAGCATTGAGGGACCCAGTGAATTTTCCAGGGTGTTATAAAAATGTATTTTTAGGGCTTACGTGGAACCAAAAAGTCACAATTCATCTGTCTGCCTCCCGGGAATGTGAATGCACAGCAAACAGGTTCACCTCGCAACTGCGACGTAACAGGGAAAATGAGGAGAATAAGAGAGGTGCAGTGTTTCTCTGTATTCCTCTTTCGGTCTCCCCATTTTCTGGTCCGTAGATACTTGATGTGCAAGAGGGGACCAGTCAACCCTTGTCAGTACTTAGCCCCCCCTAAATAAACAACCCCCACAGGCTCCTATTTTATGTTGATGTTGGCTTTGCGATTTTGTGGCATTTATCTCTTTTGTCAGGTAGCAGTGAAAGGACTGGGCATGCTCGACATTGATTAGATGTTGGCAGCCCTGAACTGCCTGGCTGGCAAGCATCAGACTTTCAACTCTTGAACTCAGCGGCGCCCACCTGCATCCCTGAAATGTCTTCTATGCAGCTTCCAGCATCACACTTTTTGCAGAGATGTGCCTCTTTCTGGGCCTTGAAGCTGCATCCCCTCCTTCCTCACACACCAGTGGAACTGGTGATTAAGCCTTCTCTTGGTGTTAAGCCCTGCATGCTTAAGGCTAACTAGAATGCAAGGCGTGCAACCTGCTGACACTGGTGATAAATCAGATTAGTGAGTTTACTGATTGTTGGGGTATGTTTTAACGTTGAAATTGCAAGTGTTAATGCCTTTTTAGGAATTACGGTCTAGGGGTGCAAAGTGATAATTGTACACCCCATCCGTGCTCTGATTTTATGATGTAAATGCATCTTTTCTCGTGCACTCTACATGCTCTAATGTGTGCAGAATGTACAGAGGCTGTGCTTCCAGTGAGTTTAATTTACCACAGAACGTGTTATTTTGTGGCCTTTAAAATAATGTGGGGCTGATTCGTGGAACTATTTGTGCTGAAAATATTGAACTTGCTTGCAAAAGTGCGCGCAAATCCACGTTTGTCGATTCATGGAACCGACTGCGCAGGACTTTCCTGGGACTTGCGTGGAGTTTGTGCAGGCCTGGCACGTCTCTGCGAGTCGAAGAGCACCTAGCGCGGGTCTCCACGCAAAAAATGGGCCAGGTCTGCACATCAACCAAAATTGGGGGCAGTACATGCAGAATGAGGAAGAACACGCGAAAATGTGGGCGTGTTGAGGGACCGTACATGGCCAAGCAATCGCACCCCAATCACCGTGCAAATACAACCGTATTCATGGTTAGAACTCGGAAGGTCAGCATGCGAAAAAAACACACAAATCTCGCAAACTATATGCCACAGGATAGCAGGCGTAACGGCAATGTGCATACAACTCACATAGGAATAAATGAGTATAAAGCACGCAATAAACACCAAACGAATGTCTACAGCGACAATGAATCCAGCAGTACTCAGAGCAATTGTGCACAGACACTGCAGGTGGAGGAGTATGCCCATGTCCCGGATCTTCACAGCACACACTTCACTTTTTGGGATGCCGGAGGATCAGGTCTATGGCACCTACACGCCCCCCCCATATAATCCTACACCTTGTCAGTGAGTGGAAAGATGGTCTAACATCACCCACCATGTACTCCCAGGCCCTTACCCCACTAGAAATAGTGCTGATTGCCCTCCATTTCTTTGCCACCTGGTCACTCCAGCAGACTACTGCAGTAGTTGGTAGGATATCACAGGCCTCCCAGTTATGCTTTCAACACCAGATGCTGTGCTGCATAACAGCGCGTCCATGTATGCGCAGGAACATATATATGCCCCGAACACCGGCAGAAAGGCAGAAGTCATGCAGGATTTCTATGCAGTGGCACGCTTACCCCATATACTAGGTGCAATAGACTGCACACATGTTGCGCTATGGCCACACAGATTGACCGAGCACATCTACCGGAACAGAAAGCACTTGCACTTTATCAATGTGCAGGTAGTGTGCAATACCAAGGGAATACAAATTGAAGTCTATGCAAATTACCTGGGAGGAAACACATGACAACTACATCTTCCTCATGTCACCTCTGCACCAGGCCCTGATATCTGGAAAACATGGCAATGCATTGCTCATTGGTGAGCATGAACACTCATGCACATGCATGCACATCACACACTGAACAAAAGATACTGCCAATAAATGCCAATGCCAACTATGTACACATTTACAGGGGGACAGTGCCTACCCACTGATTACCTTTGTGATGACACCCATCCGGAACCCCACAACACCAGCTAAAGTGAGGTACAATACTGCATATGTAGCAACTAGGGGAATAGTGGAGTGCACAATCGGAGTGCTAAAATCATGGTTTAGCTCCCTTGACCACTCTGGTGGGGTGGTGCTAAATACACCACCAGTAGTCTGCAGAATCATTGTGGCTGCATGTGTCCTGCACAATGTAGACACATGGTGCAGTGTACCCGTGGACATGTATGTGGGACACCAGCCACACCCAAAGGCACCACCCTTGCCCATGCCTGGCCAAAGGACAGATGGCGAGGCTACACGGACTCAGCTGGTGCAATCGTAGTTCACATAAATACCAGGCCCTGTGGAGTACAAACAGTGAAGCCACCTCCCAGGTGCCATTCAATGATGAATTGGTGCTGAGTACAAAAATGTGTGTGACCATTACACATAAACAACATGCACGGGAGGCTGCCGAAGAGACTTGTAACTGGGAGTATACTACTAGCACCTTGTGAAGTGTGGAGTGAAATCATCCTGGGGGCTCAACAGTTGTGCAAATGGCAACAATATAAGAACATTTTAAAATGCCTGAACTAGTCAACAATCAAATATTAGCACTGTTAGGAAAGATTTCGTAATTGTAGGGAATTTTCCTTCCATGTGGCAACCCCTAAACTTTTTGCTATTGTTTTTAACCTTGTTGTTGACTTTGCCAGAGAAGTACAGCCTTCTGCCGCACTTCTCTGGGCTTTCGCTCCTTTCTTACGGGGAAACTGACATGCCCTTAAGACAGTCAGTACCGGGGAACGTGGTTTCCTGTAGTTTCTTCTATCGTGTCGCAGCTTTAGTGCAACACGACACAAGAGGGCACTGTAAGCTAAGTTACAGCCCTCTTGGGTCTCTAGCCTTCTACAGGCCCTAGATACTCTTTTAGGATGGTATTTGATCGGTGCAAGTCATTCAGGGACTGGGCTGGTGGCAGCGATCGTTTTGTTTATTTTGAGCTCCTTTTGGCGTTCTGAGCACGTTTTTGCACTGAACCCAAAATGGTGGCCTGGCTCCCAAAATGGCCAGGCCACGAGGCTCCTTTGTCCTGTCCACTGTCCGTCTTGCTCCCTTCACCTTCCCCAGGTCCGGCGACCCGGGGCCTTCCTTATTTGGGCATGTACTTTCCCGCGAAACGTGGTTGCTTTCGCGGGCTTCTACATGTCGTTTGCGTGCCTCCAGGGTGTGGGCTGGGATGTCTGGTCCCAATACACATCCTGGGTGCCAGAGAGTCTAGGGTGGTGTGAATGCCTGGGACCACCGTGGTCCGTGATTGGTCCACGTATGGTATGTGTTTTGATGAGCGGATCTCCCATTGGCTCCCCTCCGTTTTGGCGCGAAGGGAACCGTGGATAAGAGGGGGCTGGAAACACCACTACCATGTCGATCTCCTGAGTTCTCACGAACGAAGGAATACAGGAGCCAAGTATCCTGCAACCACGAGGCTGGACCGAGGAATCGCTGGTGACCCGCTGAAGGAATCCTCCTTTGCACTGCTGTCGTCCGGAGAGCCCCTGTCCTCCTTTGATCGAACCAGAAGGCCTGTACTGGTGCTTCGACCTTTGGAATAGCAGGAACAGCTATTCCCGGCATCTTCAACCACCTCCTGCCAAGTAAGCCTTCGGAAGCGTCTCTGGGCCATCCAGTTGACTGACCAGCTTACCAAGGAGTTTGGCTCTGCAACCGCCGCCAGGTTGTGTTGTATTGCGAGTCCTTGTCCCTCTCCCACGCTTCGTACGCTTGGCGTCCCCAGGTCTGAAGGGAGGAGGGTTCATTTGGCTCGAATACACACGGCCGCTCCGTTGTCCTGTGCGGCAACAAAACTGTGCCGGTTTCGTCGATTGGGACGTCTTTTTGCTCTACACGACTACAAAGCGTCTCCTGCTCTTCTGAACCTGCCAGCTGCTGAAACTATCGTGGAGAAGCCTGGGTCTGCTTGCTTCGGGGACCGGTGAGTAGTATATCTAGGATCTGGTCGCCCTCCTGCAGTATCCCATTGCTTTTCCCTGCTGTGTAAAAACAGCACCCTTTTGCCGCGCTCGCGCTCTGCTTCTGCCCGCTGTGGAGGCTGCGCTTGAGTTGCGGAACCTGTTCTTCTGCTGTGCACTAACCCGAACTGCCTGACTTCCTCCAAAGAGCTTCCCCTTGTGTCCGTCGGCACCGGCGTGGCAGGTACTTTGAGCACAAGGCTCCACTCTTCGCAGGGCTCGGACTTCCATCTAGTTAGGTGCCTATGAAGGCGAACTGAGTCGAAAGCATTATCGCACTGCCTGTTTTCCTTCCCTGGCAGGTGGACTACATATTTCGTGCTTTAAACGCTTGCGACTGTGTATTTGTATATATATTGTGTTGATATGGTATGTGTTGGTTTAATATTGTGATATTGTGATTTTCTCGCTACGGTCATTATTTTAAAGGCCTTAAAATAAATGTGTATCTATTTTTGATATAACAACTATTTGGAGTAGTTTGTCAGCGCTCTTGCTTTGTGTGCTCACTGCGGGCTTTCAGTCACCGTCACCCCTCTTGAGACCTAGTCTTGACCGCCGCGATCGCTACCTTGATTGGTCTGGCTTGTCCAGAGGTTACCCTGTTCCAAGTAATTAGGTTGGCCTTCTGAACTTCTGCGCCACCAGGACAGAGTTCGGAAATCCGTCTTAACAAATTGGTGTACAGCGGTGGGATACGACTGAAGGTATCCAGTGTTGCGCTCGAACTAAGGCATTTCGGGTTATTCCAAACAGTACACGTAGTGAATTGTTATAGTATAACTTTAAAAAGGCCATAGTCCTATCAAACAGTATGGAAACAAGTACGTTGTTAACTTTAAATGCTTCCAAGTCAGAAACATTGAAAAAGATGTGTGCGGAGAGAGGTGTTTCCTCTCAAGGCACTAAATTGGAAATGATCCAAAGAATCGTGGCGTGGCAAGAAGCGCAGCTTGACGCTATTACTTCTGAGGACAGTGCGGAAGGTGGTGGGGCTGCTCTCACTGGCAGAACCGACGGTTCTGCCGCTGCACTGATCCATCGCGACCACGAGGACAGGGAGGACAAGCTGTCTAATGTTTCCTCTGCCAGTGCTGATGGGGAGGCTATGCTTGAATTCAAGAAGCAAGAGCTGCGGGTTAGGCAGCAGGAGCTTGAATTCAGCATAGCCAAACTAAAAATCGAACAGGCAGAAAAACAAAAAGACAGGGATCACCAGTTGGAACTGGCCAAGCTTCAAGTTGCAAATGGATCCAAGGGTCCTGGACATG
Source organism: Ambystoma mexicanum (assembly GCF_040938575.1). Taxonomy (NCBI): domain Eukaryota; kingdom Metazoa; phylum Chordata; class Amphibia; order Caudata; family Ambystomatidae; genus Ambystoma; species Ambystoma mexicanum. Next base: position 1,434,960,379 of record NC_090921.1, read on the forward strand.
GGTCTGGGGCCTCCTCTCATCCACGGTTTCCAAAAGATCTGCTCAGTGTGTATGAAGAGAGGAATGACATTATGGACTGGCTGAATGCGTTTGAGTATGCATGCGAGGTCCAGGAAGTTGACAATGCTGATAAGATTGCGTGGTTGCTCAGTAGACTGCCCCATTCTGGCTGTAGTGCCATTATGGAAATGTCGAAGGCTGAGCGGGCTGATTTCGCAATGTTAAAGCAGACTCTCATTTTAAAGTTTGGGAAGACTCCGGCCCAATATTTAAAGCGTTTTCGAGAGTATAAGAAAAAGGAAGGTGGTACTTGGGTATCTTATGTCGCCGAATCTTTGAAAAACTTAACTGGCTGGGTCGAAGGCTATAAGGTTTCTACCTTCGACGGCATGATAAATCTTGTCATGCTGGAACACATTTTTGCTTCTTCTTCCCCGGAGCTTAAGCAGCATTTGGCCGATTCGAAGGAGATAGATCCTAAGAAGCTGGCCATTGCAGCAGACTTATGGGTGTCACATCGAGTGTCCCATAAGGACAAAACTCATCCTGGTAAGCAGGAGGAGGGGAAAAAGTCCAAAGATATGGAGGGTGGGGAATCTGCTAAATCTTCTTCCCAAAAGGGCCACAAAAAGAAAAACAAGGGTAAGACACAAGAGAACTCACAGGGTAGTGGAGGTGCGCCTCCGAAACAGAACTCTGGTTACAATAAGCCTCCCTACGTAAACAGACCCACTGGGGCTTGTTTTTCTTGTGGAGCAACTGACCATGTGAAGGGGGATCCCCGTTGTAAGGTTAGACCTTTGGGGGTCCACTCCGCTAATCTGGCCTTCTCCTCCTACGAGGAAGAAGAGATTACAGGAGCATCCTTCTCCTCGGACTCATTTCCCAGCGGAATAGAGGCCGAGGTAGTTTTAGTGTCCCTGGGTTCCTGGGAGCCTAAAGTCGCAGAGGCGTATGCTAGGATTCCGGATAATACCAAGCACTACTTTAAAGACAGTGTGCTGATCAATGGAGTGGATACTCCAGCTCTTAGGGATAGTGGGTGCAGTCGAACTGTAGTGGATTCTACCTTGGTAGACTCAGAGGAAGTTGCCAGAGCTACTCTGATGCCCACTAAGTTGGCTGACGGCCCCCTCCGTATGTTTCCCGTGATCCCTGTTAATCTAACTTTAAATGGTACAGCTGTCAGGATTCCAGTGAGCATTCAGAGAAACGTCCCGGGAAAGGTCTTATTAGGTAATGATCTCAGAGCTTTAGGGCTCGTAGGAGACACTGCCGAACGACCCTACACACGGTCTCAAACACGGGCGGCATTGGCCAAGTCCAATACGCCGCCCCAGCCGAAGGGGCAACCCAAGGCGAAAGGAGTCTACAAGTCAAGACGGGGGAAAGAGAATATTCCCCCGAGCTCGCCTACCACTGCGGTGGAGGGAGTTGGCCAATCGCCCGAGCCTGACGAGGAGGTGGCGATGCCTGAAGTATTCGACCCCAACGATCATCCTGAACTAAAAGACTTGTTAGTTGAAGGAGGTCCTGATAGGGACGAATTCAGTAAAGGCCAACGTGAGTGCCCATCTCTGGAAGGCCTAAGGAGACAGGCCTGCTCCCAGCTTGAGGGTGAACCTCCTGGGAAGCATAGGATTTATTGGGAAGGTGGACTCCTGTATAGTGAGCCCACAGAGTCTACAGAAGGAGACCATAGGAGGTTGGTGGTTCCCCTTGCTGTTAGACCCTTCCTCCTGCAGTTGGCGCATGAAGTTCCCCTTGCTGGTCACCTTGGTATGAAGAGGACCAAGCAAAGGTTATCCATGCACTTCTACTGGCCCAAGATGGGGGTGCAAGTAGAAAGTCACTGCAGGAGTTGCGCCTCCTGCCAGTTGTCTGGTAAGGTTGGCGCGACAATCCAAGCTCCGTTGGTACCGCTCCCAGTTGTGGGGGTACCATTTGAAAGGGTAGGGATCGACATCGTCGGTCCCCTTGACCCGCAAACATCCTCGGGCAATAGGTTTATCCTGGTGCTGGTCGACCATGCAACCAGGTATCCTGAGGCCATCCCATTGAAAACTGTAACTGCCAAGTCAGTTGCAAAAGCTTTACTCGGCATATTTACTAGGGTTGGCTTCCCTAAAGAAGTTGTGTCAGATCGTGGCAGCAACTTTATGTCGAAGTATATGCAGGCTATGTGGAAAGAATGTGGGGTCACCTACAAGTTCTCTTCTGCATACCACCCCCAGACCAATGGTCTGGTAGAACGCTTCAACAGAACGTTAAAGAGCATGATTGGGGCTCTGGAGGAGCCCCAGAGAAGAAAATGGGATCTTCTTTTACCATGCTTGCTGTTTGCCTACCGAGAGGTACCACAGGAGGGTGTTGGCTTCAGCCCCTTCGAACTTCTGTTCGGTCATCCCGTACGGGGACCCTTAGCCATTGTCAAGGAGGGATGGGAGATGCCCACTCCCCCTGTTACTACCAATGTAGTTGACTATGTGCTGGGGCTCAGAAAACGGATGGTACTTCTGATGGGCTTGGCTAGTGATAAGTTGAAGGCAGGGCAAGCGCTGGTGAAACATTGGTACGACCAGAAAGCTTCCCTCATCAACTTTACACCTGGTCAGCAAGTCCTGATCATGAATCCAATAAGGCCTCGCGCTTTACAGGACAAATGGTCAGGTCCTTACACAGTGGTGGAGCCCCTGGGTGAGGTGAACTATTTAGTGGACCTTGGAAGGCCTGGACAGGCTCCAAAAGTGTTCCACGTAAATAGGCTGAAGGCTTTCGTCCCAAGAGTCGAAATCGCAGCACTGCTACTGGCGTCAGACGTTGAGGAAGAGGAGTCAGAACCTCTACCCGACCTGTTCCAGAGCGGTCCTTCAGATAGCTCCGTCGAGGGTGTCCGAGTGGCCCCTCACCTGACTTCTGATCAGCAGGCTGAGGTGAAAAGTTTGCTTAGGCAGTTTTCCCCCCTGTTTTCACAGTCCCCTGGTTTGACACCTTGGTGCAAACATAACATTGACACAGGAGACAGTGTACCTACCAAAAGTAGGGGATACAGGATGTCAGATAAAGTACGGTCTTATATTAAGACCGAGGTCAACAAGATGTTAGACCTTGGGGTGATTGAACCCTCTAGTAGTCCTTGGTCCAGTCCTGTGGTTCTGGTTCCAAAGGCAGGCACTTCTGAATTGAGGTTCTGCGTGGATTACAGGGCTCTGAATGCTGTCACCAAGACAGATGCCCACCCCTTGCCTCGAACAGATGAGCTGGTGGATACTTTGGGTGCCTCCAAGTACCTCAGCACGTTTGACCTCACTGCTGGCTATTGGCAAATAGCGTTAGCAGAACATGCCAGGGAGAAGACAGCATTTTCTACTCCAGACGGCCTTTACCAATTCCGGGTAATGCCGTTCGGGTTGAAGAATGCACCTGCCACTTTCCAGAGGCTTGTGAATCATGTGTTGAATGGGTTGGACGAATTCTGTCTTGCATATCTGGACGATATAGCAGTTTTCAGTGCCACCTGGGAAGACCATGTGAAACACCTCGGGATTGTGCTCCAGGCTCTTCAGAAAGCCCACTTGACCATAAAGGCGAGTAAATGCCAGATTGGACAAGGCTCAGTGGTTTACCTTGGACATGAAGTAGGTGGAGGGAGGATACAGCCTCTACCCAGTAAAGTACAAGCAGTACAAGACTGGCCTACCCCCACTACGCAAACCCAAGTGAGAGCCTTTTTAGGACTCACGGGGTATTATCGCAATTTTGTGGCAGACTATGGTACCATAGCTGCTCCTCTGACTGCCCTCACAACTCCGAAGAAACCCAAGAAGGTAACTTGGACCGACGAGTGTGAGAAGGCCTTCAATGGCTTAAAAGACTCCTTGTGCCAGGCCCCTGTCCTAAGGGCCCATGATTATCAAAGACCTTTTATCGTGCAGACGGATGCCTCTGACACTGGGATAGGAGCTGTACTATCACAAGTAGATGAGAAGGGTAAGGAACACCCTATCGGTTTTATTAGTCGCCAGCTTAAGGACAGAGAGCTCAGGTGGTCCACGGTAGAGAAAGAATGTTTCTCTGTTGTGTGGGCCCTAAGGAAGCTGAGGCCCTACCTCTATGGGACCCACTTCACTGTGCAGACTGACCATAAGCCGTTAAAGTGGCTAATGAACATGAAGGGGGAGAATCCAAAGTTGCTTAGGTGGTCCATAAGTCTTCAAGGCTTCGACTTCACTATTGAGCATAGACCAGGTGTCCAACATAGCAATGCTGATGGGTTGTCCAGAATGTTTAACCGACCTGAACAAGAGACTCATCCAGGGGTGGATTAGTTCCCCCTGTCCATAGTCTGGGAGGGGCGAGTGTTAGGAAAGATTTCGTAATTGTAGGGAATTTTCCTTCCATGTGGCAACCCCTAAACTTTTTGCTATTGTTTTTAACCTTGTTGTTGACTTTGCCAGAGAAGTACAGCCTTCTGCCGCACTTCTCTGGGCTTTCGCTCCTTTCTTACGGGGAAACTGACATGCCCTTAAGACAGTCAGTACCGGGGAACGTGGTTTCCCGTAGTTTCTTCTATCGTGTCGCAGCTTTAGTGCAACACGACACAAGAGGGCACTGTAAGCTAAGTTACAGCCCTCTTGGGTCTCTAGCCTTCTACAGGCCCTAGATACTCTTTTAGGATGGTATTTGATCGGTGCAAGTCATTCAGGGACTGGGCTGGTGGCAGCGATCGTTTTGTTTATTTTGAGCTCCTTTTGGCGTTCTGAGCACGTTTTTGCACTGAACCCAAAATGGTGGCCTGGCTCCCAAAATGGCCAGGCCGCGAGGCTCCTTTGTCCTGTCCACTGTCCGTCTTGCTCCCTTCACCTTCCCCAGGTCCGGCGACCCGGGGCCTTCCTTATTTGGGCATGTACTTTCCCGCGAAACGTGGTTGCTTTCGCGGGCTTCTACATGTCGTTTGCGTGCCTCCAGGGTGTGGGCTGGGATGTCTGGTCCCAATACACATCCTGGGTGCCAGAGAGTCTAGGGTGGTGTGAATGCCTGGGACCACCGTGGTCCGTGATTGGTCCACGTATGGTATGTGTTTTGATGAGCGGATCTCCCATTGGCTCCCCTCCGTTTTGGCGCGAAGGGAACCGTGGATAAGAGGGGGCTGGAAACACCACTACCATGTCGATCTCCTGAGTTCTCACGAACGAAGGAATACAGGAGCCAAGTATCCTGCAACCACGAGGCTGGACCGAGGAATCGCTGGTGACCCGCTGAAGGAATCCTCCTTTGCACTGCTGTCGTCCGGAGAGCCCCTGTCCTCCTTTGATCGAACCAGAAGGCCTGTACTGGTGCTTCGACCTTTGGAATAGCAGGAACAGCTATTCCCGGCATCTTCAACCACCTCCTGCCAAGTAAGCCTTCGGAAGCGTCTCTGGGCCATCCAGTTGACTGACCAGCTTACCAAGGAGTTTGGCTCTGCAACCGCCGCCAGGTTGTGTTGTATTGCGAGTCCTTGTCCCTCTCCCACGCTTCGTACGCTTGGCGTCCCCAGGTCTGAAGGGAGGAGGGTTCATTTGGCTCGAATACACACGGCCGCTCCGTTGTCCTGTGCGGCAACAAAACTGTGCCGGTTTCGTCGATTGGGACGTCTTTTTGCTCTACACGACTACAAAGCGTCTCCTGCTCTTCTGAACCTGCCAGCTGCTGAAACTATCGTGGAGAAGCCTGGGTCTGCTTGCTTCGGGGACCGGTGAGTAGTATATCTAGGATCTGGTCGCCCTCCTGCAGTATCCTATTGCTTTTCCCTGCTGTGTAAAAACAGCACCCTTTTGCCGCGCTCGCGCTCTGCTTCTGCCCGCTGTGGAGGCTGCGCTTGAGTTGCGGAACCTGTTCTTCTGCTGTGCACTAACCCGAACTGCCTGACTTCCTCCAAAGAGCTTCCCCTTGTGTCCGTCGGCACCGGCGTGGCAGGTACTTTGAGCACAAGGCTCCACTCTTCGCAGGGCTCGGACTTCCATCTAGTTAGGTGCCTATGAAGGCGAACTGAGTCGAAAGCATTATCGCACTGCCTGTTTTCCTTCCCTGGCAGGTGGACTACATATTTCGTGCTTTAAACGCTTGCGACTGTGTATTTGTATATATATTGTGTTGATATGGTATGTGTTGGTTTAATATTGTGATATTGTGATTTTCTCGCTACGGTCATTATTTTAAAGGCCTTAAAATAAATGTGTATCTATTTTTGATATAACAACCGTTTGGAGTAGTTTGTCAGCGCTCTTGCTTTGTGTGCTCACTGCGGGCTTTCAGTCACCCTCACCCCTCTTGAGACCTAGTCTTGACCGCCGCGATCGCTACCTTGATTGGTCTGGCTTGTCCAGAGGTTACCCTGTTCCAAGTAATTAGGTTGGCCTTCTGAACTTCTGCGCCACCAGGACAGAGTTCGGAAATCCGTCTTAACAAGCACCCAGACATTCATGGCCACCAAAACAACAATTCCAGCAATCCACATAAGGAAAAAAACAATCTGATAGAAGACCTGTTTGACCATGTGCACTACAGGCACAAACATATACATGCAGCTGTGAGAGTGAAAGCAGGGGTGCAAGATTTTACATGTGACATACATACTGGGAATATGGATACACTGCACCGCATATCAAAACAACCACTGAATAAGACACCATTTGTAAGTGGCCAAAAGTGGTTTTTACACCTCAAGGTCCACATTTACAAAAGCGCAAAATAATGGTGCAATCACTCATGACAACAGGCTGCGACTCATGGCCCAATATGTATGGCAATGCTGAAACGAACACAGACATAGCAACTTCACAAACAGTGTGCGTGTAGTACACCCAAAGGCACACACCACAAGCAACAAAGTCCCTGACCACTGTCACGTGGAAAACAACTGTACTGCATGTAGACACCAAACTACACACATCAGACCACAAGTAATAGTACAATATATGCGCTAACAAACTCAGATGAGGACAGCCCTGGACCCACTATGCGTGTTACACAACAATAAACATGTTCATTGGCCAACACATCCCCACTATGCTCACAATACACAGTCACATACAAGCATTCATGTTGATTTTTTTTTTTTTAAAGTACACTGCAAGTGAAATGCACATCTTACCTCATCCGATGTCAGCCAGCAGCAGCTGGACTGTGCAGTCCTCCAAAATTCTGACTGAATGTAAACCAACAAACACGATTGCAGTGTCCTGTGTACGCATCCAATATTAACTTCCTCCACAATTGCTGAATCCATTATTCCATGGAAAATGAATCTGCAGAGAAATATAAATCAATGTGAGGGCAGGCAACACATCCATGCACCCAGACATATTTCAACAGGGGTGGATTGTCCATAATGGGCGAGGGGGCGTCCACCCACAGGGTCTTGACTCCCTCTCACCCATTATGGAGGAGCCAGCACAGTAAAATACGAGCACTCCCTCAGCTGTTATTTCAGCTGAGGGAGTGCTCTTAACTGTGAAAGGGAAATACTGTTTCCCTTTAACAGTAAAGGTTCCCTATCCTTGCAAGCTCAATGAGCTGTGCAAGGCTGGGGGTGTTTGCTTCACCAGCCTTGCATGGTTCATTGGAAATGCTTGGTGGGTAACTGCATGTCTGTATGTGCAAGGGGGCGCTCCTGCACCTCCTCATACATACAGGCAGAGCAGGCTGGAGTGGGGTGGCTTGTCACCCATGCTCAGGCCCCTCTATTCGTGAGCAGAAACCAGGAAGCTTCCTAATTTCTGTTCATGCTAACAGGGGCCTGGGCGGTGGTGAGGAAAGACCTGCAGTAGAGGGTGTGTTTGTTTATGTTCTGTCTTGTTTATGTAAGTCATGTGTATGGATGCATGTATGCTTGTGTCATGAGTGAGTGCATGATGGGTGCTCATGATTGTGAATGAGACAGTGTGCTTGCAGTGGGATGGGGTTAAGTAGGTTCATGCCGTGGAGGGTGTCCCTTCGTGCCATAAGTGGCACGAGGTGTTGGAGCTGCCACAGTCTGGCTGAATCACGTTGGCATCCAGGTGCAGGGTCACCTGTGGACTGGGCCATGCCATGTCCTCCTGGGGCTGGGGAAGATGTCTCCACACCATGGCCTCGACCCACTGGGGCTGGGGCAGGTATCTCCACACCATGTCCCTGACCCCCTGTGGGTCTGGGGCAGATGTCTCACCACCACAACCCCCACCCCGACCCTGTCTGCCCCCTATCCCTCTTGGAGCCTTTCCACTCATGTCACATGTGCAAGGGTTGAATGGAAGGCACACCAAGTTATGGTCCAGGGCAAAATGAGTAAAGGAACTGTCTACATGATGTGTGACGTAGATGTGTGGTAAAGCAAGGCTCCATTGTACCCCAAAGTTGAAAAATCTGTGGTACGCAATATGCAGTAGCACCCAAAAACACAAACAGTGTATACATGACACCCAGAAAGCTTCAGAAAATGAAAAAAGAGCTGCATGATACGTAGTGGCACCCAAAAACACAAAAATTGCCATTGCATATGCTCCTGTCTCCTGCCCTGTGAGCATCTCAACTGCTGTTCCGGACTACCACCTCAGCACTGCTGCTCCACGCCCCATTTCCAGGACCACCTTACCTGTAATGCTCACCTGACTCCCACGGGGGCGCTGGCCTGGTTCTCGCTGCTGTGACCTCGTCTAAGGTCATGCGCAGGGTTCGGAAGGCGGACTGGACCGGGCCCCAGATCTGGCTTGTCTGACTCACAGAAGTATCCTTCTGTAGGTGAGAATAGGGGGTTAACTGTCTGCGGGGTAATGCAATCGGCCTCCCCCTTACCCCTCTCACCCTCCTCAAAACCCTTCTGTGCTTCCCCGTAGCATCTCACCTTAGGGTCTGGAAGGACGAGCTCTCCATCCTGCTTCTGATGCAGGGGCGCGTTGGTATCCAGTTACGTCACTGGATTTTTGGATGGGTGAGAACCAAACTTGCTTGGCTTCCAGGTAAGTTTTTCTATAAGTGGTTCCCCTTGTGTCCATGCATTAATGTTCTAATGCTAGTGTCTTTTTCCCCATAGGGGCCGGGGTACGGAATGCCGGGGAACAGGCACCGACCCGAGGTGAGCGGTGAAATCCTTGTGGAAATCAGATAAGTCTTTAATGAGTGTTTTGGTAATGTCTTTTCATTCACTCATTAACGCTGATGTCTTTTTCCCCTTAGGGGCCGGGGTCCGAAAATGCCTGGATGCGGCGCGGACCCGAAATGAAAAGGGAATGACCCAACAGGTAAGTCTTGACATGGAGTTTTAGCTTCACTTTTCTCTTCTTTCTCTCACCTTTGTTCTTCTCTTTTTCTCCCTAGGCGCGGGGGCGTGACTGCGAATCTGGATGGCCGCTGCTGAACATGGAGGTGCCCTCTAAAGGTGAGTAGAATGCGGCGCTGCAGCGATCGATGCAATGTGCTTTTAAAAATAAATGTCTTCCTTTTCAGGATTGTCAGCAAAATGTCTCTGGGATGCAGATTTAGTAGGTGAGGCCTTTTCCTTCTTCTGTTCTCTTGTTCCCTTCCTTTGCAGGTGATTCAGGATGCTGGCAGGTGTAGCAGAAGTCAAGATGCAGGAGCAGACACGGTGAGCGTCCAGCTGCTAGATGCAGAACAACGCGAAGCACGTGAGGCTGATCGGGTGTGGTTTAAATAGCCTTGGAAGAAGTTCCTAGAATGTGTCCTTCCTCCAATCAGGTATGTATCCTTCCCCGACCACGCCCCGGTGGTAAATGAGTCCCACAGGTAAAGTAGTTCCTTTCAGGCCTCAAGGAGGCCGGGGTTCTGCAGCATGGTCTGCATCAGGTAAGTGCACCCAAACACTTTCATAATGACCCATAGGCGCCAGGACGCTGTCCAAAGGGCCCCTATAAGGGGTTGCTGGGACCTTCCCCGGGGACTTGATGTCCGCTTTCGGGGACGCAGGGCCTGAGCCGGCTCCCCGGGAGCGGGCATCGTGACAGCACTCCCCCCCAAGGCCCCTCCCAAAGTTGTTCCCTCCAGGGGGTTTTGGTTTGTTTGGGAAGAGTCGGTGGAATTTCCTGACTAATCGAGGTGCATGCACATGGTCACTGGGTTCCCACGACCTCTCCTGAGGTCCGTACCCCTTCCAATCAATTAGGTAGAAAAGCTTAGACCTAAACATTTTTGAATCTAAAATGTTCTTCACTTCGAATTCGGGTTCCCCATCTATTTGAATAGGTTCTGGAGGTTTGAGTAGTCGGGTTCCGGGTACCACTGGTTTCAGAAGTGACACATGAAAAACAGGGTGAATTCGCATATTAGCTGGTAAATCAAGTTTAACCGCTACTGGGTTAATTATTGCCGTAATAGAATAAGGTCCCAGATATTTTGGGTTAAAAGTTCGAGGCCCTTTGAGCGGTAAATGTCTGGTAGCTAACCATACTTGATCCCCAATCTGATACGGAGGTGCTTCACTCCGATGTAGGTCAGCATTCTCCTTGTATTTTCTCTTGGCTTGTTGTAAATGCGTGGTTGCCTCTTTGAAGGCTCGGGTAATGGTAGAATGCAGATGTTCTACTGCGGGCACTCCGAGGTTCTGAGGTGAGTCGAGGTGTGAGGTTCGAGGGTGATGTCCAAACAAGGTATAAAAAGGACTATGGCCAGTTCCAGAGTGTACCGAATTATTATATGCAAATTCGGCTATCCAAAGAATGTCTTTCCAGTTGCTTTCAGATTGCTGTAACATACACCGTAAGTACTGCTCAAGGGTCTGATTTGTCGTCTCGGTCTGACCATCGGTGTGAGGGTGATGACTGGTCGATAATCTTACGTCGATTTGTGCCATTTGACAACATTTGCGCCAGAAGTGGGAAATGAATTGGCTTCCCCGGTCAGAGATTAGTATAGATGGGAATCCATGTAGCCGAACAATATTTTCGAGGAATTCTTTGGCTAGGACAGAAGCTGAAGGTAAACCTTTCAAAGGAATGAAGTGGGCCATTTTGGAAAACAAATCCACAATTACCAGAATGGTATTGTATCCCGAACAAGGAGGCAAGTCCGTAATAAAATCCATTGATAGGGTGTGCCAGGGTGCTGGTGGTATGTCTAGAGGTTGAAGGAGACCGGCTGGTCTTTCCTTTTGACCTTTATTTTGGGCGCAAACACCACAGGACATCACAAAAGATTTAACATCTTTTCGCCAAGAGGGCCACCAGAATTGTCGTTTCACCTTTTCCATTGTCTTGGCAATACTGGGGTGTCCTTCTATTAATGTATCATGATAACCTGAAATAACTAGTTCGTGTAAATCCTTGTGCGGCAGGAATAAGCGTCCTTGGTAATAAGGTAAACCATTATCTATGGTAAAGTCTGATCCCTTTTGTATCCAATCCTTGAGGACTGTAGGGTCCAGGAGTTGTTTCACTCTGACTTGAATGTCTTCAAGCATCTGTAACAAAGTCATGCCTAGAATTCTCTGTTCGGGAATTATTGGTACTGGTTCTGAGTTTGTATCAGATTCTCCCATTCCAATTCGGGATAAGGCGTCTGCTTTGCCGTTCTTGCAGCCAGGTCGATAGGTAATCACGAAATCAAATTCGGCGAAAAACAAAGCCCATCGGAGCTGCCGTGATGACTGAGCCTTGGCGGTTTTCAAATACTGTAAATTCCGGTGATCAGTGATCACCGTGATGGTATGTCGAGCGCCAAGCAGGTAATGCCGCCAGGCTTTAAAAGCGGACTTTATGGCTAACAGTTCTTTGTCAGTGATTGCCTAATTAATCTCTGGTGCCGAGAATTTTCTGGACCAAAATGCTACGGGATGCAGTTGGTTGGTTTCAGGATCTCTTTGAGACAGAACTGCTCCCATGGCTAGGCTTGATGCGTTAGTTTCGACGACATACGGGAGATCTGGACGTGGGTGTTTCAATATAGGTGCGGAGGTAAACTTAGCTTTTAAATCCTGGAAGGCCTGCTCTGCTTCTTCAGACCATTCAAAACGTTTATTTTTCCTGAAGAGTGCAGTAATGGGTTGTACTATGCGTGAAAATTCCGGGATAAACCTGCGATAGAAATTGGCAAAGCCGAGCATGCTTTGAACCCCTTTTACAGAGCTAGGTGATGGCCATTTGAGGATGGCATCCACTTTTCTTGAGTCCATTCGGACTCCTTTGGGTGTCAGGATGAAACCGAGAAACTCAACTTCTGTGGTATGGAAAACACATTTCTCCAGTTTAGCAAATAGTTTTTGATGGCGCAGTTTTTCCAGAACTGCCCTAACGTGTTTTCTGTGATCAGATTCCGAAGAGGAGTACACTAGAATGTCATCGATATAGACGACAACACAAACATCGATGAGTTCCCGAAGGACATCATTCATGAAGAATTGGAAGGCAGCAGGTGCATTGCACAACCCGAAAGGCATTACCTGGTATTCGAATAATCCATATTTTGTACGGAAGGCTGTTTTCCATTCGTCGCCTTCTTTTACTCGCACCAGATGATATGCCCCCCGGAGATCTAACTTGGTGTATATGCAAGCGTCCTTCACCTGGTCAAGGAGTTCAGGAATCAGAGGCAGAGGATAGCGGTTTTTAACCCTTATCTGGTTCAATGCGCGGTAATCGATACAAGTTCTAAGGTCGCCTTCTTTTTTAGGCACGAAGAACAAAGCCGAGGATGCCGGGAACTTTGAAGGGCGAATAAAACCATTGGCGAGGTATTGATCCAAATATTGTCTCAAATGCAGGTTCTCAGGTTCGGTAAGGGCATAAATCCTGATACAAGGGGGTTGTGTACCGGGCACCAGTTCGATTTGGCAATCGTACGATCGGTGAGGAGGTAACGTGTTGGCCTGTTCCTTTTGGAAGACGTCCTGAAAGTCCTGGTATTCCGGAGATAATTGCATGGAGGCAGAGGTTACAGATGCTAGATTAATCTTCAGGTTTTCTGGGTAGCAGGTTTGTGCACAATCCGGGAAGGTTATTCTCTTAGCTCGCCAATCAATTCGAGGATTATGTGTCTCTAACCAAGGAATTCCAAGAATAACCTGAAACTGTGGAGCCTTGATTACATCAAACACAACTGCCTCCCGATGGCCGTCAGGACCAATAAGAGCCACCCCAGTAGTAGAATGTGTTACCGGTCCAGAGGCAATTTCAGTTCCATCGACTGTGGTGATGACATCTTTGCTGTATTTAGGACGGAGAGGGAGGTTAATCCTAGAGATCAATTCACGATCCACATAGTTTCCAATAGCCCCACTATCGATGTATGCCTTTATTGCATGCAACCGCTTAGGCTTTTCTGGATCTACAAGAACCATTGGCACAATGAAATGCGAGGTCTGAGAGTTAGTTTTCAAGCTCGGCAAGAGGACCCCTACGCTTGTCGGGCTGAGTCGTTTCCCGAAACAGAGTCTTCATGGTTTTTATCAGCGGCTCCTACCGCTTTTCGCAGCGGTTTTGCCGGGCAATCATGTAGAAAGTGTCCAGAGTTCCCACAATAAAGACATAATTTTAACTGCCGCCTTCTTTCACGTTCCTTTTGAGTTAAGGGTTCTTTAACCCCTCCAATTTGCATAGGCTCAGAGACATCAACTCCCTTGGGGTTAGTGTGGGTCTTGACCAACACCCGGGTCTCAAACCTGGACCGATCTGTTTTTCTGTTTTGAAGTCTGTGATCCAATTGGACCACTAAGTCTATATATTCTGTGCATTCTTGGGGCGGATTTACAACTTGGGCCAAGAGATCTTTAAGTTCTCCGCGTAGACCTCGATAAAATAACGTGACTCTTTTATCCTCTGGCCATCCCGTTTCCACAATTAGTCTACTAAAGGTTGCAATATAGGATAGGAGGTCCTGATTGCCCTGTCGCAGGGATAGAAGTTCGTCATCCAGAGCCTGCCCCTGTGAATGTCGAGCAAATAACCTTTCCATGCTTCCTTGAAATCCTTGGAAATCACGGAGAATCGGGTCATCTTGAGTAACCAGTGGAACTGACCAATCGGCAGCGCAGCCGCTGAGATATGACAATACAAAGGCTACTTTGGTCTGATCATTAGGGAAGGCCCCAGGTCTGCATAGGAAGTGCAAACAACACTGATTCATGAATACGGCGAATCGTTTGGGGTCCCCAGCAAAGCGTTCAGGTGGGGCCAGCGGCATGTTTCCAGGTAGATTAATCTGCACAGGGTTACTGGGAACCACAGGAGCGGGGTTCCCTCCGGAACAGGGTAGAGGAGTTTGTCCAGCTTGACCTTGCAAAAGCTGTCTGGCCAGGTCATCAGTTCTTTCCTTTGATATTATTAATTCCCTCTTGAGGGCATTAGTCTCTTGACGAGCAGCTGTACTTCGGCCCGTAATTCCCCCAGTAATTGGGCCAACTGATCAGTCTCAGAAGTTTCCATAGCGCCTGGGTGGGAATTTGTAGGAAGGCTTCGCGTTCTCTAACGCTCACCTGACTCCCACGGAGGCGCTGGCCTGGTTCGCGCTGCTGTGACCTCGTCTAAGGTGATGCGCAGGGTTCGGAAGACGGACTGGACCGGGCCCCAGATCTGGCTTGTCTGACTCGCAGAAGTATCCTTCTGTAGGTAAGAATAGGGGGTTAACTGTCTGCGGGGTAATGCAATCGGCCTCCCCCTTACCCCTCTCACCCTCCTCAAAACCCTTCTGTGCTTCCCCGTAGCGTCTCACCTTAGGGTCTGGAAGGACGAGCTCTCCATCCTGCTTCTGATGCAGGGGCGCATTGGTATCCAGTTACGTCACTGGATTTTCGGATGGGTGAGAACCAAACTTGCTTGGCTTCCAGGTAAGTTTTTCTATAAGTGGTTCCCCTTGTGTCCATGCATTAATGTTCTAATGCTAGTGTCTTTTTCCCCATAGGGGCCGGGGTACGGAATGCCGGGGAACAGGCACCGACCCGAGGTGAGCGGTGAAATCCTTGTGGAAATCAGGTAAGTCTTTAATGAGTGTTTTGGTAATGTCTTTTCATTCACTCATTAACGCTGATGTCTTTTTCCCCTTAGGGGCTGGGGTCCGAAAATGCCTGGATGCGGCGCGGACCCGAAATGAAAAGGGAATGACCCAACAGGTAAGTCTTGACATGGAGTTTTAGCTTCCCTTTTCTCTTCTTTCTCTCACCTTTGTTCTTGTCTTTTTCTCCCTAGGCGCGGGGGCGCGACTGCGAATCTGGATGGCCGCTGCTGAACATGGAGGTGCCCTGTAAAGGTGAGTAGAATGCGGCGCTGCAGCGATTGATGCGATGTGCTTTTAAGAATAAATGTCTTCCTTTTCAGGATTGTCGGCGAAATATCTCTGGGATGCAGATTCAGGATGCTGGCAGGTGTAGCAGAAGTCAAGATGCAGGAGCAGACACGGTGAGCGTCCAGCTGCTAGATGCAGAACAACGCGAAGCACGTGTGGCTGATCGGGTGTGGTTTAAATAGCCTTGGAAGAAGTTCCTAGAATGTGTCCTTCCTCCAATCAGGTATGTATCCTTCCCCGACCACGCCCGGGTGGTAAATGAGTCCCACAGGTAAAGTAGTTCCTTTCAGGCCTCAAGGAGGCCGGGGTTCTGCAGCATGGTCTGCATCAGGTAAGTGCACCCAAACACTTTCATAATGAGCCTGGTGCCTATGGCGCCAGGACTGACGTTTTCTATGAGCCTGGCGCCATAGGCGCCAGGACGCTGTCCAAAGGGCCCCTATATGGGGTTGCTGGGACCTTCCCCGGGACTTGATGTCTGCTTTCGGGGACGCAGGGCCTGAGCCGGCTCCCCGGGAGCGGGCATCGTGACATTACCACCCACACCTGCCTCAGGGGTTGTCATGTATGCACCATCTTGCTCGGACCAGACTGGCAACCCCATGGCAGCGAGGCAGAGGGCTGTCATCTTTGGATCCAAGGAAGTTGACATCCTGGTGCAGAAGGTCCTGGAGAACTATGAATCCCTCTTTGACCCATCAAATCAATTTAGCAAGGAAGGATGTTACCAGATCTGGGAGGACATAATGGCTTCCATCAACGTGGATGGGGTGGCAGTCTGCTGCTTCAAGACCATGCACAAGAACTGGGAGTACCTCAAATCCAGGACCCACAGCAAGGCTGTTGCACGCGGCAGGTTCTACCCAGTGCTGCATGCCCAGGTCTGTGAGTGGCAACAACATCTGGAGTCTGCCGGTGAGTAGGCACTTGGTTCAATGGCTGATGGTGCATGTTTGTTGTGCATGTGCATGCATGTTTGTGTTGTTACCCTTGTGTTGGCTGCATGTGTTTTTGAGCGTTCAACAACAACATGCAGGAAATGGAAAATGTACCCCATGTGTGAGGTGTGACATCTGTGGATTGGACATGCGCTGATATTTGCAGTGTGCGTCATACAGTTGAGGCAGCCATGCACATGACATGTCACTAGTGGCTGAAATGTGCTTGGATGACAAGTGTACCAGATGAATATGTGGTGCAGGTGTCATGTGCATGCATGATGTCGATATTGTTGTGCCGACATGGGCACTGTGTGACTATGCATCCCCCATGTGTGAGGGTAACACGTGCATTTTGAAGTTTGGTGTTGTTACGTTGCAGCATTTGTTTTGCCAAGACACTGATGCGAATGTTCATGGTAATGCTTGTGCACTCGGAGTTAATGTGTGTGCATGCCATGTGTATGTGCCTGGGGGTATGGCATGCCAACTTGTGGCTATGCTATTAAGGAATGTATGTGTAGCATGTGAGCCAGATGGATTGTGACAGAAGCAGGTTGTTTGTTGTGATTGCATGGAGAGGTGCCCATAAATTGTATGCAGGGCCATGCTGGGTGCGGAGCAATTATGGTTGGCTGCTGGTGAACATGATTCCATTGTGTGTCTGTTTGGCCGGGACATTAGTGGTTCCATGCATTTTGTGTGTGTGCATCCCTCCAGTTTAGTCCATGCCCCCCCCATGCCCCTGTGGCAAATCTCACATGGATGTACATCAGGTTGCACTTGTGGTACATGTAATTCATCTTGGTTTGTGTCTATGCACTGCCTACATTTTGTAGTGTTTACAGGTGTATGTGTCATGCCTGTGGTTTGCATCGTTCCTGGGTTGATGTGTCTGTTTCCAATGTTGATTGCATGTCCTTGTGTGGGCTTGTGGATGTTGTTGGTTGTCCCTTTGACAAATCATGTTAATGTGAATGTTGTTGCTGTTGCACAAGCTCCAACGCAGTACACTAATGTTGCTGTTCTGTGTCTCTGTTACCACAGTTGCTGCAGCTGATGAAGAGGGTGGAAGCGCTGCTGTGGAGAATGGATGCAGGGAGTCTTCCACCAGACAGAGGCTCAAGCCCCAGCCACTCCCCTCTGAGTGCTCATATTCGGGCAGGTAAGCCCCTGAGGTAGCACCTGAACCATCGGGCATGGCTGCTCTGGGTAAGTCCATGGAGGTACAGGTGGTAGGGGACTCCTCAGCAGCAGCGGGACTGGGTGATGGCAAATGGGGGCCATCCATGGCAGAAGACACCCTAGAGGCATCCAGGTTGATGGAGGGGGAGGCGGAGGAGGTGGCTCTGGCAGTACAACCCAAGGGATCAGGTGGGGGTGTTGAGGAGGGAGTGCATGCTGCAACCCTTTTCCAGGGGCATGAGTTTGTGCAGGCCACCGTGGAGGTGTATTTTGTTTTTCAAAGAGTGCACAGACAAATCTTATTTCTCTCACCAATACACTGCATGAAAAACATTGAGGCAATGACTCACACGTACACACTCTTATCTAAATGATAAACAGGCTCTTATACAGCCTTTTATTCGACAAAATGTATACATAAATGAATAAAATCAACACAGAAAAAATTAAGCAAAGAAGTCAAAAGAAAATAAATCACAGTTGGGGTCAGCTTTAAAAAATGCCTTCATCTCACCAGAATCCGCTGAAATGCCCTGAAAACAGTCAGGCAGTAGAACATGACAGCCAACAGGCCAGGAGCATTGCATTCCTCCCTCCAGGATGAAGCTTTCTGCCTGACCCCTTCAGTGCCCCGCATTGTAAGCCCTCCACAAAGGAGGAGTGGCATCTTCTAGAATCTTCTTTCCTGAGTGTCTGCCCGTTCATAGTTTCTGTGTGCCCCTGGTTGGAGTGACCCATGGTATCCTCAAGGAGCAGAACTCTTCCCTGTCTCAAGAAAGCAGCAAAAACAACTCTATAACTCATACTCAGCTTTGACAATGTCCATGGCAACCTTATCAGGTACCAGCCAGCACCTTCGTATCCCCGCCTTTACACGCACAGTGACCTTGGATGAGCAATGCAGACCAACATAAGCAACAAATAACGTTGAAAACATGTTTTTCAGTAAAATAGTGCTAACGATGCTGAAAATATATTTACCATTCACTGCAAGGGCATCTTTCACTGGGGCATGGAGCGAATATCTATGATGACTCTGGGCGCATCAGAATGCACTGCGTACCTGCACCATATTTGAGCTCAAATCATTACAAGGTGCCTGTGCTAAATCCTGTCCCTGGGCCATTCGATGCACCGCTGCACCACTGCACGCACTTCGGGATGACTACACCCAGATCAGCAACCCATTACCAGCTGATGTGTCCATCAAGGAACATGTACTACCCCTGCTGGCAGGTCTGACGAGGTGCACTAGAGGCATGTGTGATATTGGCCTGGCTACTCATGACCTGCTTGTCCATCATCACAATGAGCTCTACCACGCTGTGTCACTGTCTTGCTGGCAGCAGGCCTGTTCCCTGGTGGACTCTGTGGGCTGTTGACTGCTGCAACCTCCTCCACGGCTTCCTCCTTTGTACGCCAGTCATACCCGAGGTACCTTCTGGGCCATATAACAGCACGCCCCCCTGTGCACCAGTCTCACTCACAATAACGTGTCGGTTGGAGCATGTATCCCCACCTGAGGTGGGAGTCACAGGTACAGCAGCTGAGATGGTCACTGTGCCTACCCAGGCACCAACAGGGGCACAGGCACTGAAGGGACAGCAGGTAACACAAAGCAGTTCATGTTCCGTTCGCCCCTGACGAAGATCATCAGGTCAAAGGGCGTACCAATGCAGCATGCACAGCGCTCAGTGGCAGCAGGTGCCAACTAGGAGAAGGTGGAGTGGTGCAGGGTAGTCCACCACAAGGATGCAGGCAGCTCCTTCGAGGCAGGAAAACCATGTGGCAGCGCTCAACGCTATGTCTTCCGTGTTCCGTGGTTACATGAGGTAGCTGCTGGCAGAGAGGCAGCAGGCATATAAAGTGCCCGTGAAGTTGGACAGGCGTAAGGTTGCGCTGCGTCGAGTGAGGAGGCGAGCTGCCGTCCTGAGGCCACTTGCAGGGTGGCTGGGACACCAAACTGCATATGCTTTCCACCTTGCAAGCCCTCCAGGAATCAAAGGAGGCTGAGCTGATGAAGGAGGACGTGGGGTGTGCCTCAGCCCTGGTCGACAGGTGGGGTGACATTGGAGATGAGGACTAGCCCACTGCCTTTGTATATATTTCTTTAGGTATAAGTTTCATTTATTATTATTTATATTTTGCCCTGGACTTTGGTGACTTTCCATCCCTGTTTTTACATGTATATAGTTTTTTAGGTTTAGGGTCCTTATCATTTTCCCTCATTTGCCACAGGTTTCTTGTACCTTCCTTCCCTGATTTATTTGTATATAGTTATGTTTAATACAGGTATTGTCTCGTTCCATTCCACACTTCATGCAGTTCATTGTTGTATCTGCAACTTTCATTGTGGACATTTCACACAGTGCATCTCACCATTGCAGGTCATGTGTATTGTGGCGTGCCTATGTGAGATGTTGTTGCTGTGATGGTTGTGGGTGGAGGCTTGCATATGTGCCTGACATGTGGTGGTGGGTCAATCAGACAACTGGGTTGTTACACTGGGTGTTTGGAATTGCATGTACATGTGCAGATTCACTGTGTGTTTGGCCTCAGTGTGGTTGGGGAGGAGAAATTCAGGTGTGTGTGAGATGATCTACATCCGGGTATGGTTGAATTCATGTCTGGATGTGTTTTTTTTTAAATAATTTGACTCTGATTGTGGATTTAATGTCACGTGTTTCTGTGTGTTTGCACAATTTCACATTGTTTTCATTTAATTCCCACTGTTGTTCATGTGTCTCCTTTGCACATGCTTGGAATTGTGTATATGACCACACTCTGTTCACTGCATTGTATTTTTTCCATTGCGGTTGCTGCAATGGGAGGCGTTCACACTGTGCACATTTGTTTATCATTGCTGTGTTACTCCCATGTCATGCACACATGCCCACCTGCATGTGCAGTCACACACTGCCTGCTCTCATGTCTTGCTAAACCTCGGACCATGGAATGCTGTTGTGACCCATGTTTGCTCATTCTGTGTGGCAGCACACATTTCCTGTCTCAGTCAGTTATGCACTCTCTGACTGCCCTCGCGTCACCCATGCACGGGCCGGTTATGTTGTGAACCCTGACAAGCACTTTGCCAACCCTTCCACCTGGATCACTTATGGTCAGGCTGTAACGTGCTAGTTCAATATTTGATGATCTGGCCAATGTTTCAATGGGTTTACTTCTGTCATGAGGTCACATTCATTTGCTTTGCTTTCGTGCATTTGCAGTGGCCCATGGCCAACATGCACATGCCACTTTGCATTGCATTCACTTGCCACATCTGGATGGGGTAGACACAGTATTGCTGGTGCAATATAGTGCTGTCTGGCTGGGGTGCTGCAGATTAATGTCTGTTGGGGAGTGACAGCAGATGGTCCGGTCCTGGAAATGTGTTTGGTGCTTCCTGTTGATTGTGTTGGCCATGGACTTATTAGGGCTCAGCTTCATGGTGGAGGCAGACCACAAAGTTTCAGGTGAGTTGCAGGCTCTCATTATACTTGTTGCGTTGGAGACTGTCAGCGGGCTGCCTGGGGGTAGTGTCGGAGGTGAGGGCAGTGTGGGGAGTGGAGTGTACTGTCAGGGTGCTGCCTGGGAGTAGTATTGGGAGTGAGGAGGGGTGGTGGGTAGTGTCTGGACATAGGGGGCTGGCTGGGTTAAGGTGAGAGGGGCTGGTGTGTAGTGTCTGGACTTGAGGGGGCTGGCTGGGGGAAGTGTCGGACATGAGGGCAGTGTGGGGAGGGGAGTGTACTATCAGGGGGCTGCATGGGGGTAGTGTCGGAGGTGAGGGCAGTGTGGGTAGGTGTTACGCTCACCTGGTATCCACAGGGATGCCCTTGTGCCCTGGTTGCCGGATTCACCTTGAACGTTCCCAATTCTGGATGGACGATGCCTTCTGTGGCGGTCGGGCCTGAAAACACAGGAGGACTGGACTTAGGAACATACTTCGTTTCCTCCCACCAGCCCCCTGGACTCGACCTGATGGCCCACTCCTCACCTTGTTATGATGTCTGGCGTGCTCTCCATCCTGCCTTCTGTGCAGGGGCACGTAGTTTTCTGCGGGTTGAAGCGACCGAGTTAACTTCACTGGTGCTAAACCATTCAAATGTCTTTAAGGAGGTAAGTCTGGTTATAGCAGTCTTTTAATGTCATTGCTTATTTTCTTGCTAATAGTGTATTTTCTTGTTTGTTTCCCCTTAGTGCACGGAGGTTCGGTGGGTGCGCTACTTGGATCAGGCTCCTGCCAGGATGATGGACGCAGGAGCGTATGATGGATGGTAGGTTAAGCGCGAAGTGCGGCGCAGTAATGTCTTTTCTTGCTAACGTGTATTCTTTATTCCTTTTCAGGTCACGATGGTCTTTCTGTGCGTGTGAAGATTTCCAGAGCGGAACCAGTCAAGAAATGCCCAGCCAGGTGAGGATCTTGTGATTACTGCCGTGAATGCAGTGAGTAACCTATTTAACGTTGTCCTTCTTTCTCTCTCCCTCCAGGTGCTTCGTTCCTTTTCGATCGTGGTGTCCTGATGATGCTGCCAACTGGATGGGAGATCGCAAGCAGCAGGAAACGACGGATGGAAAGTTGCAGGTAATTATGTTCTTTTGTCTCCTCTGCAGGTCCGCTATTCAAGGATCGCCGGGTGCTGGTCTCTGAACACGATGAGCGTCACGCTGCTGGCTGCAGAATAACGTGAAACACGCTCTGTAGCTTGGGTGCAGTTTATATAGCCCTCTGTAAAGTAGTCCAGGTAAAGTAGTCCAGGCTACCACACCCTAAAACACTGCACCGCACAGTCTGGTTCCTAGGAACTAGACTGTATGGGTGGCTCCATGTTGGCTGCAGGCCTTCACAGGAAAAGTAGTCCCTTCAAGGTTAAGTCCCTTCAAGGTAAAGTCCCAATCTGAATATGAGCCTGGCGCCAAAGGCGCCAGGACTGACTCCAGGAGAGTCTATGATGATAATGCAAGGCCCTTGGGGCCTAAAATGAACCCTGAGTCCTGACTCTACCTGGCATGTGACCATGCCAGTGGGGTTCTGGGTCATGGGTCGTGACAGTAGGGGAGTGTACTGTCAGGGGGCTGCCTGTGGGTAGAGTTGGAGGTTAGGGGGGCTGGTGAGTATTGTCTGGATTTGAGGGGGCTGGCTGGGGTAGTGTCAGAGGTGAGAGGTGCTAGTGGGTAGTGTCTGGACTTGAGGGAGCTGCTTCCTGGGGGTAGTGCTGTGAAAACAGAAACAAAATATCGAGGCTGAGAACCCCAAAAGGAAATACACCGAACAACGGTTACAAAGGAACATACAAAGTACTTTATTCTCTACTGAATTCAATTACAAAAACAGTGCAAAGTCAGATAGCTATCGGCCCTCAGTACAACACAACAAACTCCAGCGTGGTTCAGTGTGTTCAGTGAGAGACGCTGTACATTAGAATGCATTCGCCTTTTATACATTTTGTGGGCACTATGTCCAGCCCCATTTCGGGTTAATATTCCACTTTACACATCACCAATTCTAGGGTTTGTTGCCGAATCCCAAATAACCGCATCTAACTGGTTTGTTTTTATTACATGTAACAATAAGCATATGCATTAACTGTGTATTCTAAAGTTTGCATCGGAGGTCTTCTTAAACATTAATACAATGTAGTAAAACAGATGTTCTTTGTTCAACATGTAAATACATTATCATAATATATACTCGTGGATTGGTTTCATTGCGCGAGTAATCTTTTTACACATAGGTCAACGTAGGACGAGGTCTCAGTTCATGACCTCAACAAGTAGCCTGCAGGCAAATTACACATTAGCGATGTACAGAGGTCAAGATGCCCATGTTGTATTTTGCAATGACATCGTCCACCATTTTAGCTCACAGGGTGACTTTTCCACACAAATCCTAAAATGGCGGTTAGACCTAAAATGGCGACCTACATGGGTTAAAGGTCAGGACCTTGCAACACAGATTTTCTCGCAAGCGACTTTCAAGCAGCTTGGTGTAGGCCAATATTAAATATATTTTCCACAATAGGAGGCACGATATATTTTCTATTTCGACAGTGCCAGAGGTGAGGGCACTGTGGGGAGGGGAGAGTACCGTCAGGGGGCTCCCTAGGGGTAATATCAGAGGTGAGGGCAGTGTGTAGAGGGGGGTGTACTGTCAAGGGGCTGCCTGGGTGTAGTGTTGGAGGTGATGGCAGTGTTGGGAGGGGAGTGTACTGTCAGGGGGCTGCCTTGGGGTAGTGTCAGGGGTGAGGGCAGTGTGGAGTGGTGGAGTGTACTGTCAAGTGGCTGCAGATTAAGGTCTGTCAGGGAGTGACAGCAGATGTTCCGGGCCTGGAATGGTGTTTGGCGCTTCCTGTTGATCGTGTTGGCCATGGACATGTTGGGGCTCAGCTTCATGGTGGAGGCAGAACACAAAGTTTCAGGTGAGTTGCAGGCTTGCATTATACTTGTTGTTTGGGAGACTGTCAGCTGGCTGCCTGGGGGTAGTGTCAGAGGTGAGGGCAGTGTGGGGAGGGGATTGTAATGTCAGGGCGCTGCCTGGGAGTAATGTCGGGAGTGAGGAGGGCTGATGGGTAGTGTCTGGCCATAGGGGGCTGGCTGTGGTAGTGTCGGAGGTGAGAGGGGCTGTTGAGTAGTGTCTGGACTTGAGGGGGCTGGCTGGGGGAAGTGTTGGATGTGAGGGCAGTGTGGGGAGGGAGTGTAATATCAGGGGACTGCCTGGGGGTAGAGTTGCCTTTGAAGCAAGACGACACAGAGCCCCGGGTCGCCGCTTAGACACCTCTGGGTATTACTCAAGTTATAAATAACCAATCAAATCATTCAAAAACTTGCAATGATCATTCTCCAAATCTGCATGTTCAATTTCACTCAAGATGAAGCCCAGACTCAGATGTTTCCTTATAGAAGAAACCCTAAGGTGTAGGCCCACATTAAACACTTAATTTTTGTTCAGCATCAATTGATTCTGGTCACTATCGGGAGCAGTAGTGTAAGTGATCTATGCTAATCTTTCTCTCTCTCTCTCTCTCTCTCTCTCTCTCTCTCTCTCTCTTTCTCTCTCTCTCTCTCTTTCTTTCTCTCTTTCTCTCTATCTCTCTCTCTCTCCCCCTCCTCCTCACTCTTTTTTTTCTTTCTTCCTCTCTGCCCTTCTCTCTCTCCCATTCATGCTCTTTGCATTAACACGTAGGTGCTTTCTTGATACGGCTGCGCATGCAGCGCATGCGTCGTTCATGTTTGCAACATCACATCCCTTTTTTTCTTCAACAAAAACAACATAGCATCAACCAGGATGAACAGTATAACCTGTAAACATAAAGCCTGTAACCCAACGTGGGTTGGCCGGCTGCTGTAACCTTGGCTCAGTCTCCTGAGTCCAGGACATAGTCCTTGAGGCGAATCGGCAATCTGCGGTTTCCTTGCACAGGGTACCGAGGGGTGTTTTGCGAAGTCGCGCTGGGACCATCTGCATGCGGAACAGCCTCCCTCTGGGTGTCCTTCGCCTGACCTTCGGGGACAGCCTCGGAGGATGTGCTTTCGTCCGGTTCACTGGCCCTCGTTGAAGTGTCCACTTTTTTGAAGAAGGACCTGTTGCGGGTGATGGTCCCCCGGTTGCATGCTGCCGTGACCATGGTTCCTTTCACGTGCGTGACTGTCCACGGGTGAGGCTCGTAAGGCAGTG
Source organism: Ambystoma mexicanum (assembly GCF_040938575.1). Taxonomy (NCBI): domain Eukaryota; kingdom Metazoa; phylum Chordata; class Amphibia; order Caudata; family Ambystomatidae; genus Ambystoma; species Ambystoma mexicanum. The sequence goes on from NC_090921.1 coordinate 1,434,985,423, forward strand.
ACAGATTGCCTTCTGGGTGGCGATTCCTAACTAGCACGGAATCACCTACAGCCACTTCCTTGTCTTGAAGACCTCTCCTCTCGCTCTCTCTCTGATTGCGGGCTGCCCGCTCCTCCCTCACTTTTTCATTGTCAATGACCCCGGGTACTCTCCCTTCTACCTCCGGTATAATGCCACGAGGGCAGCGTCCGAATAGCGCTTCAGCAGGGGCTACGCCCGTCGATTGATGCGGCGTGGTCCGATACTCTCGCAGGAATTCCACCACCTTCTTCGGGACGTCCTCCCCACCGCTTGCGGATATTCTCAGCACCTTGTTTAGCGTGCGCATGAGCCTTTCAGCTTCCCCGTTCGCACGCGGCCACAACGGGGATACTCTCTGGTGATGGATGCCCCTCGCTTTGAGATACTGTACGAACTGTCTGCCCGTGAACGGGGGACCATTGTCTGAGCATAGTATTTCGGGGAAGCCATGGGTCGCAAACATTTTGTCCAAGGCCCTGGTGGTGTACTCGGTGGTGGTGGACTCTACGACCTCCACCTCGGGATATCTGGACCATTGGTCTACCACCGCTAGAAAATACATGCCCCGACCCGTTGATCCAAAATCTACATGGACAGTTCCCCAGGGCTTTTCGCTCCGTTCCATTGAGCTGATCGGTGGAGCTTTATCCCAGGGATTCGTCACCTGACACGGCAGACACCTTTTTATAAACAGCTCGACCATTCCCTCGAGGTCAGGGAACCACACCTTGGGTCGAAGCCGCGCTTTGGTCTTGGCTACCCCTTGGTGCCCTTTGTGAGCCAACTCCAATACACGATCTCTCAGGGCCTGTGGGATCACAATTTGCCTCCCGCTCAGCAGTAGTCCGTCGTCAGAAATGGATAGCTCATCCCTCACCCTCCAAAGCGCCTGAAGGTCTTTCTGGGCGTCAGCCTGCCGCCTTGAATTGTTCTGAAGCACCTCTCTCCAATCGCCACTTCAAACCGCCGCTTTGATGTTGTGGAATACTTCATCCTTGGACGATTCTGTCGCTATGGTGAGTCTGGACAGCGCCACCGGCAACGCACCATCCACCACATGACACAGCAGCCCTCGACAGTCAGACAACTCCTTGGTCTTTTCCACATTCTCTGGGTTTGGGTGTCGTGACAGATAGTCGGCCACATTATTGGTCCCCGGTCTGTACACCAGTCGAACCCCATATTCCATAAGGGCCAGCATCCATCGCTCAATTCTGGGTGGCAGTTTTGATGACACACCCACCAGGATGGGCAGCAGGGGCTTATGATCGGTCATGACTACGAACGGCTTGCCCAGGATGTAGAGACGAAAATGGCGACAGCCCCACAGTATGGCCAAGGCCTCTCTTTCTATTTGCGAGTAATGCTTTTCTGTGTCTGTGAGCGCCTTGCTCGCGTACGCAATGGGTCGCATGTCCCCTCTCTTGTCCGCTTGCATCAGCACCGCACCTACACCCACCGGGCTGGCGTCCACAACGATCTCAGACTCAGCGTTGGGGTCGAAGTACGCCATGGTGTCTCCGTCGGACAGGACATTTTTGATGACCTGAAATGCCTCTTGCTCTTTCCTTTCCCACGCACAGACAGCGTCATTCTTGGTCAGCACTCTGAGGGGTTCCGACAAGGAGGCCAAACCCTTAATGAAGCACCCACAGTAGTTCACCATCCCCAAGAAGCTCCTTACCTCCGTTGGGGACTGGGGTGCAGCGGCCTCCCAAATGTCCTTGATCTTTGCAGGATCGGGGGCGACACGCCGCTGCCATGAAAGATGAAGCCAAAAAACACAATTCTATCTTTGAAAAACTCACATTTTTCACGGTGTAGGGTAAGCCCCAAATCTTCTAGCCTCTTCAGCATGCACTCCAGTCTCTTCATGTGTTCTGCCTTTGAGTCTGCAAACACCAAAATGTCATCGCTCATATTCAAGACACCTTTCAGTCCTGCCAGCGCCCCCCTGATGGTATTTTGAAAAACTTCTGCAGCAGATGAAATGCCGAAACCCAGGCGCTTAAACTGATAGAGGCCATCATGCGTCGTAAAAGTCGTGATATAACGTGAGTCCGGGTGGAGCTCGAGCTGATGATAGCCCGCCCTCAAGTCTAACTTTGAAAAAACTCTTGCCCCTTGCAGTTCTCCGATAATATCATCGAGAGTGGGTGTAATGTGTCTCTCCCTTTTGATAGCCGCATTCGGGAGGCGCATATCGATGCAAATGCGCACCGCTCCCGGCTGTTTTGGCTTGGGGGCCACCACTATGGGCGAGACCCAGGGCGTCGGACCTTCCACCCTTTCGATGATGTCCATTCGGACCAGTGAGCGGAGTTCTACCTCCACCTGTTCCGGAGATGGAACGGGATCCATCGATGTTTGAGAGCCGTAGGCCTGATGGTATCGTCAATGTGGAGATGCACAGGAGGAGCTCTCAACTTCCCTCCTTCAAAAATGCCTGAGAATCTGGCAACTAGCTGCTCAATGTCTGCTTGATAGACTGCGAACGCAAAATGCACAAGGTCCAATGCCTTCCGACGCCGCACAGCTAAGCAGAGAGTGGGGGCTCACGTCCGTGATGAAAAATCGTGCCTTTATGGACTTGCCACCCTTTGAAACGGGCGCCGCGAAGACGCCCTTGATGGGGAGCGGTGTGTCACTGCCGAATGTGAAGATATTTGCCCTCGAGATATCCAACGGTGGTGGTCCCGGGATCGACTGGTAGTGATCTGAGGCCAGCACACATACCGAGGCTCCCGTGTCAATCATCACTTGTGTAGGGACCCCTTGAATGTCCACGATGCATTTGGGCTGCCTCTTTTTCCTTGCCCCTGTAGCTATGCTCGAAATGAAGAACACCTCATCCTCCTCTTCTTCCTCCTTGGCCATGTTCAACCTCTGCATATCCTGTTCAACCGTCGCAATGGTCTTTTGCCCCCTCGACCTGCTGCCAAACAACCTGGACGGACCCCTTTGAGTGGCCACCGGCGCAGGGGCGCGGCACACCCGGGCATAGTGTCCAAGTCCGTTGCATCTGCCACAGGATCTGGATTTGGCGGGACATTCTTCCGAGTGCGGCAAATCGTATCCGCAATATTGACAAATGGACGCCACTCCATGCGTTGGACTTGCTTCCTGGTGTTTCTGGCTCCACTTACTCTTTGACATGGACTGCCTCCCTACTGCAAACGCCTCTTCTGACCTGCTGGGACGCACCTCTGTGTCCATTGTGGCACCCCTCGATTCTGCCAGTTCATATATTCTTCCATTGTCCAGGATCTGTGTCAGAGTCCACCCTGGCTCCCTTAACACATGTCTGCGGAGTTTGCCTGAGCCACAACCTTGGATGACTTGATTTCTAATCATGGCCTCTTCGTTGTCCCATCTGCACGTCGTGGCTATTTGTTTTAGGCGAGCGCAGAATTGATCAAGCGACTCTTCTTCCCGCTATTTTTCACTGTTGAACAGGAACCTCTCATAGTCCACGTTGGACAGCGGAATAAAATGATTCTTTAAGGCAGTCTTGACCACATCATAGGTGACTACTTGCAGGTTAAGGGACTCGTAAATGCGTAGGACGTCCATACCTGCAGAGTACAGTAGAGTTGCCCTTTTTGCGTCATCATTCGTTTCTCCTGTTGCAGTGAAGTACATGTCCAATATTCTTATCCACAGCAGCCATCTTGGGCCCAATTTTGAGGGTGGACCCGACGTGTCGAATTCTTGCATGGGTAACAGAGATCCCTGTTGTCTCCTCCTTACCACCACCTGCGCTGTCCCTGCATCTTCTTCACTCTGCGCCACGTTCACAGGTCGCACTGGCACCTCCTCAGGGTTTAGAGGCCGCAAACCTGACTTGTTCAGACAGCCGACGTACCTCAGGCCACTGCGTGGTGGGGATCAACGTGGCCGTGGATCCCTCCAATTACCACTGCTTGAAGGACGGTCCTCTTGGATGTCGAGGACTGTCAGGAGTCCAAAAATGTGTTCGCTGTAGTTTCTATGGAACGTGAGCAGCGCACGAGCACCTTTTCAGGCCGCTACTGCCACATGTCCTGCGTAGAAACCCATCCGCTTTGCTCGCGCTGGATTCGGGGAATGCTCCGGTATAACGTTGCTGCAGTGTGCATGCAGCGTTATGTCAGCAGAACGCTCCGTTTGCATCCCGCCTCATCGCCAGATGTTGTGGGCGCACCCGTGCCTCGGGCCGCCCCGCACACACACTCGCTCACACGCATCCACACAAGGAGACACGGGACACGCGTGTGTGCCTTACGGCGTCCCGGCGGCAACTGCCCGCACGGACGTTCTTTATTATGAACGCGCATGCGCGGACCAGAACGAGGCTCGCGCATGCGTCGTTCATGCTTGCAATGTCACAAGTACCAGAAGCCTTGTGTTATATGCAAAACGCATGCCTCCTGTACCTTGGTTACCTGAAGAGGAGGCACAAAGTAGTTGTCATATTGATGGACAGTGTTATTGCCCATGACTGCAGTCACATTCTGGTTCAGGCAGCCACTAAGAAGCAGAGCAGCATGTATCATGACTATAGTGTGTCACATCTTTAGCCTGACTAGCGACACAGACAAGGGAATCTGAGCCCATGTTGCATTTAGTGCCAAACCATATAGGTGTTATCAACCACAGTGTAAGCTTTTCTGTCATGCTCACTTCTCACGGTGCCCATCATGCAATGCTACCTTGAACCGCAACCCACCTGCCATGTGGCGATTGCCCTCCTTGCCCGCAGTGGCTTTATTGGTGTGTCATCTTTCTGACTGACCAATGATAATGTTGGTCATCCTCATTCGGTGATTGACTAAATCTCACTCAGCTGAGCTCAGGGAGGGTCCCAGTCCTGTTCCACGTACTTCAGTCCGAAGGATTACTTATTGCCCTCTGCCACCCAGTTAGATGAAGCGGGATTTGTCTCACTCTTGTTCGTTCTCTGTTTCTGTCTATTTCTCTCTCAGGTGGTATGTGTCCACAAGTTGAGTTGGTACTCAGTCATCAGTATCAACCCTGATTTGACTCAGCTGTTACCAAAAACCAGAAACCCTTCACAACCTGTATCTCAAACCCGTTTTTTTCCTTCATGTGATGGGAAGGAAGATCCACATCTAGCAGACATGTTCCCATTTTGCCTTCACCGAAATGTATTCTCCTGAAGACATATGGGGCAAAGAAAGAAACGATGCACTTTGTGTTAAGCTAAAGGATGCAATACTTCAACTAATATAATCATTCATAGACCCTCTTAGCAGAGTTAAACGCAGCTGCCACTGCCAATAATGAAGCCTTGAAAGTTGTGAAACTACATGTAAAAAAGACGTGCACACTTGTGAAGTAAAGAACACAACAGGCTGAAAGTGCCACATTAAAGTAAAGTAAAACGTGTAGGTTATTGCTTTACGTGGCATCTGGAGATAAGTATTGTAACTAAACGTTTCAAAGAAAATATGCCATGGTCTAATTTCAAGTAACACATTCGTATTTACCTGCTGTGCCAAGGTTCACGACCTAGGATGCTTGCCAGCTATGCTACTGACATTGGCTATGGTGTATCTGCAGAAACTGCTTAGTTTGCTGAGGCAACAGTTGCAAGACGTCCATTAAGTGAAATGTAATGCTACCATTTTAAATCCTGGCAAAGGCTTTAGTAATGATGTGTTGAATTGACAGAGTGGACTTGCTCAGAATGTTACCCTTCCAACGTAGATAATTTGAAATGATGGCTTGTGTTATTTTGTGTAGGATTACGCACAATGCTTGAAGTGGAACATCCTCTGTTGACATGGCATGGCTGTAGATTGGGCCGCATAGCAGGTTTCCCCTTTGCCAGTTTGTGTGTATGTAGCAGATATTTGAGGCCTCTGCACTGACCGCTGGAACTGTATGGAGATGCTCAGCAAAGTCTATTGCTTTGAATCTGCGGGAGGAGGTCCCGTATGCTAGATGAGTGTGACAATAGCAGGTGGATGATGTTTGGTACAGTCTGGAAGATTCTCTCATATCCTTGTGGGGAGCAGTGTGAGTCGCAATCTGGTGCATGCAGAATTGTGTGTGTGTGTGGATCCATCTTGCTACCTGCAAAGGCATGCAATGTTTGACATTGAAGTACTGTAGGCAAATGGAATGTGCATTTTTTCGCAGAGTGCACTAGTGTTTGAGGTTATATGGTGCATAAGTAGGGTTGCTACACAAGCAAAGAGAAGACATTAGTTGTCGGAGGCACCCAGATGATGTCTGGTCAGAGGTGCACGTTCCCTGTAGGTGGTCAGTTCTTTGCAGAGTTAGGATCAGTGCGGTGGTTGAGCTCTGAATGGGGAGTTGGACACATATATCTCTTGGAGGATTACATGTTTTAGAGCAAGTAAACACGACTACTGTATATTCGCTCATGTTCACTCTAGAACTATTAAAACATGAGGATTGTTCAAAGGATTGTCTACAAATAAACACAAAGAAACACTATTGCGTTTTAGCCATTTCATAGGCATCATCAATATGCTTTACTTCGACACAAAGTCATAACATCATTCATAAAATGCAATCAATATTAGAACATCGAAATCATCAAAGCCTAAAATAAAGTCCCCATAAAACCAACACCCTGTATAAGCACATCAAGATTACTCCTTACATCAAAATCAACTTAGTACATTACTGCATGTCAGTGCATGGATGCTAAAAACGTATTCCTTAATTTCCAGGCCTTCACCGTCACTGTCATTGTAAACGTATTTTGCAGCTCACTAAACTGAAGCCAACTAATTGCATCTCTCATTGTTCTTATTACATAATTATTCAGTATTGGTTTCAGCCACCGCCTCCTCAGGTGCTGATATAGAGGGCAGACAAACATAAAGTGAGTTCAGATAGGCTGATATGTCGTTAATGTGGAAGTCTGTGGGATCACAGGTGATGACCAGGTCAATCAAGAGGTGTTGTATGCATGGTTCATAAACATATACATTCAGGAGATTGCAATAACGGTCCTTGAATAACCTAAAATGCAAGGTAAAGGCAAGACACTTCATTGGATATATCCACAGAATGCTCTATAAATTCAACTAAGTATAGGAATTGGTGGTATGCGAGCCCTCACCTCAATGCCCAAAAGGATCCCAAAGCAAGTGTAGGCTTACACATAATTAAAGGCATGGTCTAGTAAAAAATTTTATTGTCCATACGGGTCGGCCATGTTTTTTTAAGCCTAAGTGGCTCGATTTTAGAAAACTTTCCTATGGACCTTACCTGAGTTTTCGTCCATTAAACGCACGCGAAAACAAGCACCAGGGAACCGCCATTTTTTGATAATCCTATCTTTTCCCCCATCGCCCTGGCTGACCTGCTTTTGCGGCACTAAATCAATTCCCCCGCCCCTGAGCCTGTCATCAGCAGACTCGTACCGCCCATCTCCCAACGTCAAAGCACGTCTCGTGTCAACATTCGCTGCGCTTCAGCTAATGACGTGTCGCCATGGAAATGGCAGGACGCCTCTTTGCTCAATAAGTATAAACAGACCGTTTCACAAGACACAGCAGCAGATTTTCGATTCCATTCCTGTGTCTGTGTTACTTTGAGTATTCTGTGACTCGTTTCAGTGCTCTGGTCAGCTACCTTCGCCGCTTGTAGCCCGTGTGAACACCTGTGCCATCTCGGTAAATTATTTTACTCTGTTTACCACACAATGGCTACAATAATGCCCTACATGTACGAGCCCGAGTATACCGAGGAGGAACTACTGGAAAGGGAAGCATGCGAAAACGATGGGGATTCGGACGGCAGTTGGCAGGACGAATCAACAGATGAAGAGCCTGGGCCTAGTCGAATGGACGGCGTCTCCACCTGGTGCACATGCAATCGTTGCGAGCTAATGCCAACTGAGGACGAGAACTGCTGCTGCCGAGAAAACTCGGGATGCCTGGCCTACATTTCGGAAGGCGAGCCACGACGGCAATGCATCACCGAGCTGCCAGACTTCAGGGCAGCCTGCCTCACACGGGCCGTTTTGAGAATAATGATGGTGCTTATGCACGAACTTCGCGCAACTGTTCGTCCTCGTAATCCGAGTAACGAGTAAGTATACTCTGCGTGTCATGCCACTCCTATTTCATGATCTTCTACTGTATCCAAAATTACATCTACATTTCATTGTAACGCATGTAAGTCGTTCAATAGTGTGCATTGTCTAGATAGCATTTGTCCGTGCAGAATGCCATTAGTTACAAGAATTGTCATTGACAACAAACGTTTATTAAACTTATCTTGGTCATTTAAAAACAGTTTGTTTCATTCCTTTTCACAGGTGGTACAGGCTGGTGGCCTATCGTTCCTTTACATGGTGGCTCCACGGGAGGCTTGGACACCGCGTTCGAAGAGTGATACCCGCCTGTGCCGTTCGTGCCATTAAAGAAACGTTCCCGAGTGACAGCGGTCAGTACAGGGGATTTTCTCTCGTTGTGCTGCAACCTGACCTGTATAATCTTTAAAGTCTTGTATTTTTGTGTCATGAAAATAAGATACAAAATAAAACACCACATATATTTTAACAACGTTTGTTTCGATTTTTTAAATGAATCAAGTGTGTCTCCATTCAAGGATGGACGTCAGACATCTGTGCTCCGAATGGGTGAAGGTCTGGTCGCTGTGAAGCAGGGTGGTCACTATCTATCTAAGTTAACATACATATTCTCGATAATGCATGCACTAAATAACACTTGTTCAAAGTATTTCAGTAGGTGATGTCTCTATAAAAGTCACACATATATCTATACTAACAATTACCATTGGATTATACAGGCCTCAGGGTCTTGACCACTATAATACACCGGTTGAAGTGTGGGTCTGTGCTCACAAGAATCTCCGGTATGTGGCATTTGTTATTGATAAGCAACGATATACTATCATTGATATAAAGGCGATATACTATATATTGATATAAAGGCGGTTCGCGCTGGCATGGGGGACTGTCAGGGGCGCGAAAGGCCAAGGTGCCAAACTACATGTACACTTCAAAAGGTGTCCCATGCCAAGGGGCCATTGTTCACATGGTCTCCTTAGACCCCGTGTCTCCAGGCAGGCCTCCCCTGAGGCAGGCCGCCCCCCTGCAATCCACATAAGTGTGTCTCCATTCAGCAGTCTTCCTGTGCCTTATCTGCACGCCCCAGGCCCATCCATCCCACCCCCCTGTATCAAAGGCAGTACGTGCCGGTGGATGCGCGCTGGCATGGGGGGCTGTCAGGGGCGCGAAAGGCCAAGGTGCCAAACTACATGTACACTTCAAAAGGTGTCCCACGCCAAGGGGCCATTGTTCACATGGTCTCCTCAAACCCCGTGTCTCCAGGCAGGCCTCCCCTGAGGCAGGCCGCCCCCCTGCAATCCACATAAGTGTGTCTCCATTCAGCAGTCTTCCTGTGCCTTATCTGCACGCCCCAGGCCCATCCATCCCACCCCTCTGTATCAAAGGCGGTTCGCGCCGGTGGATGCGCGCTGGCATGGGGGGCTGTCAGGGGCGCGAAAGGCCAAGGTGCCAAACTACATGTACACTTCAAAAGGTGTCCAACGCCAAGGGGCCATTGTTCACATGGTCTCCTCAGACCCCGTGTCTCCAGGCAGGCCTCCCCTGAGGCAGGCCGCCCCCCTGCAATCCACATAAGTGTGTCTCCATTCAGCAGTCTTCCTGTGCCTTATCTGCACGCCCCAGGCCCATCCATCCCACCCCCCTGTATCAAAGGCGGTTCGCGCCGGTGGATGCGCACTGGCATGGGGGGCTGTCAGGGGCGCGAAAGGCCAAGGTGCCAAACTACATGTACACTTCAAAAGGTGTCCCACGCCAAGGGGCCATCGGTCACATGGCCTCCTCAGACCCCGTGTCTCCAGCCAGGCCTCCCCTTGAAGCAGGCCGCCCCCCTAATACCACGACATACATACGTCATTCATTCACAAACACACCCCAGTTTCTAATACTTTAAAAACCACTCGATATGTCTCATGAGAACATCGTTGTGCTTTGCAAGTCAACTCCTGAACGTGCTACCTGGGAACCACTGAGATCTATGCTAATCTTCTCGTCGTCGTGCTATCCGTGAACTTCTGTGACCGCTTCGAGCATACCCATCAGTGCGCTACCTGTGGCCATCCACCTTTTCTCCCGCAACATACTGCTCTGCTTGCTGAATCCAACTGTTTGTTGGTCAAGGTAAGGCCATGTATCCTGGTCATATTTCGCAGATTTTTAAATTTCTATCTATTTGCGAGTAGAGTACCCAATAGTGCTATGTTCATTGGTCTCATTGCTATTGACTTGAATTTCCATTGCTATGCTAACAATAGATCTATTTATTTTCATCTGTGTCAATTGTCATCGAATTGCATCCTTCGGGGGTCCAGTCTATGATGTAAGCATGTTTCCTTCTCGTGCAATACAGAACATCCAAGGGATGAGTCACATGTTCAGTTTTTAGTCAAATCATTTATACATTTCTGCAACTTATGCAAATACTAAGCCGCACATAATGAATTGGTATAGTTCCTGCGACCAAAACAAACCTTGCATTGATCATTGTATGATTCATTTACTTTTGTATCAAATCTTTATTCTTGAAGATTGTATAATAATGTTGATATTTACTTTTCAGATTTATCAACAATGCCTGCCTGTTTGATTAGCGGTTGCCCTTCGAAGACCCATGCGAAATCTGAAGGCACTACAATGCATGTTTTCCCGAAAACTGTTGATCGAATAAGAGAATGGGTCAGACATTGCGGATATCCACTGGATGAGCTGGAAAGTAGAGTCCAACAAGTCTTACAGGACAAGAGGGGTGACCGATACCGCATCTGCAGCCGGCACTTTTCCTTGGACATGTACACAACATCTTGGGTAACAAAGAAGAATAAACGGCGAACGACACGGAAATTGCTCGAAAACGCTATTCCCACTTTATTCGTCCACATTCCGCCACCGGTGAGTCAAGTGTCCAGATTTAGCTTTAGGCCTTGCGGTAGTGTGTAGGTATCCGAACGGATTAATTGATATTGTAGGTGTTCTATCCCTTGTAATAATTTCGATATTGATATGATTGTATAGTTTTTTGAATAATGACATTTACCAATATATTCTTTTTCGATTTCATAACCCACAAACGCAATGTATATATATGGGAACAGGGAACTGTGCTGTATTGAGCATTTTACAAGTATTCTGTCGCCTTACATGGCTATTTTTAATATTGGCATTTCATTATCAATCATTAATTTACCTTTACAACTTCTTGACTATCCCTTGAATCTGAAGCAAGAACATTCTACATCCTTGACGTGGTCGCAGTTATCAACCACTTCTAGCGCGTATTAGGTGATCTTACTAGGCTAATCCGCTACAGACCTGTTTTATGCATGTCAAGTAATATTTTTATTTTATCGTGTAATCATTTTACCGAATGTTTGGTTAGTGCTTTCCAATTGATATACACCTTAGTTATCATCCGCTGGTGTTTGTTTTCGGTTATAATTAGTGTTATCCATACTAATGCAAGTACTGTCTTTCAGGGAGATGTTGAAGCGTCCGCCACATCTACAACATTTCTAGATGTTCTTCAACAGCAGGAGGTATGGATACTGACAGCTCCATCGAGCGTCATCATCAGAGCTGGAATTCTTGTCGTTTGATTGTTCTACACAATGTTTCATTCGTGGTTAGCCGTTGATATGTACCTGTGCTGTCGACCCCAGGTGTGTGTTATGTTTTCACTATTGTAATCCTCACTAATGCAAGTACTATGTTTCAGGCAGTTGATGGAGCGTCAACCCCTGCACTTGATGCAGAGCCTGACATTCAAGTAATTCCAGGGGAAGTGGAAGCGGGACCATGCGTATACGAATCGGCGCAACAGCTTTCGGAAGTGCGCACTACATTTGCAACATCCATAGATATTCTTCAGCAGCACGAGCTATGGATAATGACAGCTCCATCATGCGTGATCATATAACGTGATTCCATTTGCTATACTTTCTTCCCTATTAACGCAAGTGCTGTATTTCAGGGCGACGACAAAGCTTCCACTACAATCACAACATCCAATTTAGATGATGCAGATGTAAATAAATCAGAGAAATAAGCCGATGAAATGTGATCATATTTAGATTTTCCTTCATTCTTTTGGACAATGCATCATTTGCGGTTATCTCTTTATATGTACCTGTGAGTTCGACCCCAAGTGTGTGTTATATTTCCAATATTGAAAACCATACTAATCCAAGTACTGTGTTTCAGGGAGATGACGGAGCTTCCACCACAATCACAACATCTCATTTAGATGATGCAGATGTAAAGGAATCGTTGAAATAAGTCGATGGAATGTGATCATATTTGGATTTTCCTTGATTCTTTTGGACAATGCATCATTTGTGGTTATCTCTTTATATGTACCTGTGCCGTCGACCCCAAGTGTGTGTTGTGTTTCCAATATTGAAAAGCATACTAATGCAAGTACTGTGTTTCAGGGAGATGCGGATGCCTCCTCTGCAATACAACCATTCATGGCAGTCAATGCAGAGCCTGAGGTATGGATACTGACAGTTCCATCGAAATAGATCATCACTGGTCGAATACTTGTCGTTTGATTGTTGCACACAATGTTTAAATCGTGTTTGGCTATTGAGATGTACCTGTGTGGTCGTCCTCACGTGTGTTTTATGCTAACAATATTTTGATACATAGTAATGAAAGTACTATGTTACAGGGAGACGATGGAGCCTCATTCCGTGCTGTCTATGCGGATACAGAAAATATAGTCGTTGCAGCGCAAGAGGAAGGGAGGACATGCGGAAACGAATCGGAGCTACAGCGTGCAGATGTTGAAGGTCGAGTCAAAAAAGTTGCAAAGAAAAAAAAACAAAAAAAGGTTAGTTACAAACAGTTCATAACTTTAAAAAAAATGTTTGTGCTGGGGACTATTTTATGTTATTTTCCAGTCAATTCTACTACACTCCATCTTGTGTTTAAACTGAACATCCCTTTTCCAATCTCTCCTCCAGTTACCCGTGGGTGTCAGAACTATACACACACAGACAGTGAAGCAAATGAGAGATGTGGCTTGCCAGACCGTGTACACTATGGAGGAACTATTAATTGAGGCGAGGCGTGTTCAGGCTCGAGATGCTCATGTCCAATGGCCAGAACATGAATTAACTTTGTTTGGAGACTACAGCAAAGTTGCATTGGACCATAGCTACTGTGCGACCGCACCACCACAAGAAGATGTTATTGAATGTATTGAAGATAGCTCTGAAATAGTTGCAGATCAATTTACACAATCTACACCCGCCAAAAATTTGCCACAAAAAAACCTGTCGAAATGACAGAGAATGAACCAGCCGCAGCATCCATAGACGCATCAGAACTTGATATCAGCGATATTACTTTCCAATGTGTTGAAATCTCCATAACGTCACAGGCCGAAACAACGTTGACGCAGGATGACAGTCTAATGAAAGAGAGCAAATACATTGTATTCGACAGTTGTTTGATGGAAATTATAAGTATGCTGAAATGTGTGCATTCCATTAGAGGGAAAGTATGTGGGAAGCCATTGATTAATGTGACTTGTCAAATAAAAGGCAGTAACGTCAAAATAAATGCCGCCTGTAGATTAAATCATAGGTTCTCATGGTCTGCACAACCGATGCTGGGGAAACTGCCAGCAGGCAATCTACTGTGTGCAGCAGCATCACTTTTTAGTGGCTCCAGTTTTAGAAAGTTAGAGGCTTTCTTTCAGTTTGTGGGACTCCATTTCATTTCTAAAGCGCTGTACTACATATACCAACGTGATTATCTGTTTCCGGCCATTAGTGATGCTTGGAAAATTGAACAATTGTCTCTAGCAAGTACATTCGAAGGCAAACGATTCAGGCTAGCCGGCGATGGACAGTGCGACAGCCCTGGATTTTCTGCCAAGTACTGCAGCTACCACTTTCAGGACATGGATAGTAAGACAATTGTGAGTTTGGTGGTCGTGCAGGTAACACAATGTACATTGTCAGTGGCCATGGAGAAACTAGGATTTATAAAATCAGTGGAATATCTACAATCAAGGGGAATGCACATCGACCTCATAGCCACGGATAGACACGTTTCAATTGCCAAGACAATGAGAGAGCAGTTCCCACATATTAAACATCAATTTGACGTATGGCATCTTGCTAAATCAATCAATAAGAAAATCTCGGCTGCAGGGAAAAAAACATGGCCCTTTGTCCCCAGAGGAGGCACGGAAGACGAAGTGGTTGATTCCATCTTCACCGACACACAAAGCCATTGAGAAGATTGTTTTCGACAAAACTCTATCAATAGATTTGAGAGGACTGACAGAATTTTGTCACACAGGAGATTTGGAGGTGTTCCACAATATATGCCTAAAGTACAGGCCAAAGCGCTTGCATTTTAGCTTTCGGGGCATGAAACATCGCACTCTACTAGCGGTCTTGGCCCATAACAGCAATGTCGGACGTGAACAATCTAGGACTAGGGGTAAAGTAAGGATGCCTCGCTACACTAAGGTGTTTTCAAAACGAAGTAAGCAATGGGTGATCAAACCAGTCTATGATGAAATGCAGTTCGACTTTGTGAAAGGCCTTATTGTTGCTGTGTTAGAGAAGCACAGATATGGAATTTTGGACGTTTCTGTGCAGAGCAGTGATCCATTGCCACCGAACATTGCGACTGTGTCATGCCCACCCGAAGCACAGCTGATTGTGAAGTACAAATCCCGATTTAAATAATTGCAATACGATTGTCTTTTTGTAAATAAATGTTATTGTACAGTGTACCTGTAAACCTAACCCCTACCTTCACCATCATGGGTGGCGAATAAGCTGGGTGTCATCTTTGAATTCTCTCTATTCACCTCATATATGTGTATGTATATATTTTTCTCATGTCTCATCTCATGTAAATGTAAATGCTGCGCACTGTTAACGGAGGGGAGGCTTGCGTATTGCAAATAATAAAACAAACAAACAAACAATAAATCTCACTTTTAACTCAACTCCTGTGGTACTTTATACTTTCCCTGACCTTCCGCAAAAAATTAAATGTCTCAATTTGGGCTGCAAAGCTCGCAGACAACGGGGACAAAATTGGGGCACTTAGAACGCGCCAGCCAAGCGGGCCGTGGCATTTGGGAGAGAAGCCAGTTTGCATTTGCACATTGATGCGCACTACATAGACGGATTCTAAACTTCAAGTTCTCACAGATGCCTATACTACGTGATGTTGCAAATAAAGAATGCGAAGGACAGCGCCCAGATGAGGCCCACAAGTCGCACTGGAAGTATAAGGGTCTATTGTTTTTTGACCTTGAGACAGGGACCATGCCGAAAGAACTACATTTGAAGGGAGCGCGCAATAACGTAAGAGACGATAAGGCAGAAAATTCAGAAACTAGACCGAGTTTCATTTTAGTTCAGTATACGAAAAATTGTTGTCAAGAGCACGGTCCATTTTACAGACTGCATTACGAAGAGACACAATGGAAATTTCCAATATAATGTAAGTCAATCTTTACACGCTTTTATACCGGAATGAAGATGTAATGAATGGATGCATGAATAAATGAATGAATGAAGAGCTAGGAAAAGAAATTAAAACGTGTTCGTAGTGGGCACATGGGCATGCAGGTCCACTGGTCTCACCGATCTCGGTCTTTGGCCCAGCCACTTTTCCATGCACTGCCTACCTGCACTACGGGACTGTCTCTGTATCCTTCAGCCCCTTCTCCCGGCATTTACCTTGCACTTGCCACCAGCTGGCCCTATTATTTAATTTGTATTCAATTAACCATGTACAGCCCTTCCCCATGCGCGATCAGAAAGACACCTGGCCTAGTGGGATCGTTGTCTGTCTGCCCTTGTTCCCCACCTGCCTCGTCACACCTAGAAACACTTCAGTATAGGCGCGTTACAAATGCCATATCATATATCATATCATTCCTCACGCATGTAGACTAACTGTCGTTTATCATTGTGTGTTTGCCTCGATTTATCTCGTTATTTTTCGCATTGATTTTAGAGACGAACATACTCCATTGAACTATCCTTGCAAGCAAATAGTTTCTGATCAGCCGTAATAAATAAAATGAGTAATATTAATGAAGTTCGGCTAGCAAGACTAATTATAAGTTTTTTGTTTTCATAACAGGTATTTGATCCCATTCTGCCACTGCCATCTGTTTGAGACACTGGCGAATGGATTCTTCAGCAGACACCTGCAGCTTTGTGTCAACAACTGGAGCATGATCACCATATTATGGGACGATCGCCAAGGGCCCACATGCCCTTACGCTGTACTAGTGGCTAGAAGCAACATATCAACCTTTAGGCTGGACTAGTGCCTAGTTCATGGAACAGCCTTGCGGTTCACCGTGCTTCCAAAGTGATTCTTTTTACGAAAATGAACACCCTATGTACCATAAAGGAACAGCGCGTGACTCAAGATGAAACGGAACAGTTATTGCGAATACAGATAAAAGAAAATAAATGGCTTCCGGAGTTCATATGGCAATTGCTAAATATTCTCTAAACATTGAATGTCAAATAAATGTACTTTACCAAATGTACCGTGTTGCTGTTTCATTTTAAAGTACAGTTTCATATTCCGAATTGTGGCGCGCTGTGTTGTGAGTTCATCTGTGTTGGTTTCCGGGTTCTGTGTGGAGTCGCGTAGAAGACGACTGGGCGCGTTTGCATACGCAGCACAGTAACGTCATGGAGAGAGGCGGGGAATATGAATGTTTTGATAATGTCAGGCTCAGGGGCGAGGGAATTGATTTAGTGCCGCAAAAGCAGGTCAGCCAGGGCGATGGGGGAAAAGATAGGATTATCAGAAAATGGCGGCTCCCTGGTGCTTGTTTTCGTGTGCGTTTAATGGACGAAAACTCGGGTAAGGTCCATAGGAAAGTTTTCTAAAATCAAGCCACTTAGGCTTAAAAAAACATGGCCGACCCGTAGGGACAATAACATTTTTTACTAGACCATGCCTTTAAACCCTTACATGCCACACTCCACTTACATGCCAACTACAGTATTTGTTTCAATTTAACTAAATGTTACATAGAGCAGAAGGGATGCTTGTCTGTTTTTTGACCTTAATTGCGACAGGAGTGAGCTGCCTGGTGCTGCTTCTATATTTTAGCCACTTGAATACTACAATTTGATAAGAAATATGCATAAAGATGTTTACGAGTTGGCACCTTAATGTCCACAACATAGCCAAAGGTGTTCAACAGTGGGGCTGGGTAAACTGTGTACAAGCTCTAAAACAAACAGTATAAGGGATGAGAATAAAGGACTGGTTGTTATTATACAAATGACATCTACCTTGGTCTCAATGACAAGACAGACAAAAATGCCTTATCCCTAGACAGCTCTCTTAAAGTTGCTAGGCTTCAAACAAAACATCCTTACTTTTTGCTACACAGAAATAACCTCCAATCTACCTTGCCCCTGGACTGATCACAACATCATCCAGTTCCACATACCAGTGTCCAGAATCACCCACACTGTAGCATCCCCACTTCCTTCTACAGCATCACAGAGCTCCGGTAATATAACTAAAACCAGTGTGCTGCCTCTGCTACACAAGCTGTCTCCCTCACAAACATTAGCCATCAAACGTGCCTCCTTGGTAGACTTGTATAACCAAACCCTTACACTAGCCATCAACACAGTGGCTCCCCCTTCCCTATGCAAAGCTAAACCTGCCTTGCACCTTAATGCCTGGTTCTCTGCTGACCTCAGAGCACTCTGTCTATCAAAATGTGAGGTGAAAACCAAGTGGAAAAAAAACCTTTCCGAGCATAACAAAGCCTGCTTCACTATCGCAGCAAAGAAATATAAAAAGGTGATCTCCAAGAAAAAAGCACCACCTTTAATACTAGAATCGCTAATGCAAAATATACTTCTTGGGAGCCTTTCCTTCATCTTGCGTGAGCTGGAATCTCCTCCACCTCCAAACTACAATAAGGACAGCTCCTGCTGCTCCAACGTCCAAAATGCCCTGCTACAAAGAGTTTACATGCTCCAGAAAAAGACCCTTTTAAAGACAAACACCCTAAGTAGCACCCTTCCAGCCCCCTCTATCGTTGGTCCTGCAGCTTCTCTCTAAAACCTACTTCTATTCTACTTTAAGTCAGTCTCAGAAGCAGAAGCTATTCATCATGAATGACCTTAAACAATTCTGATGCCAAGGGGATGTCGGCCCAGCTGCAATTATTAAGGACTGTGCCAAACCACTTGCACACTTTTTCCCCTCCATCATTAACACCTCATTCGCATGAAGCTCAATGCTGATCAGCCTAAAGGACTCCTGGGTCCTCCCCTTACAAAAGAAAACACTCTGGACCCAGCCATGCCAACTTAATACTGCGCCATCACCACCATCCCCTTCCTACTTACAAACCTTGATCAGGCAGCATACCTTCAGATCCAGTTATTCCTGGAATCCAACAACCTACTAGGTGTGTGCCAATATGGTTTCCTACCTGGCTATGGCACTGAATCTACCTTGCTGGATCTAAAGAATCAATTTGATGACTCAGCCCTCCTCCTTCTGCTCGATTTGTCAGCCACTTTTGACCTTATGGACCACCAAATCCTATGTCATCACCTTGCCTCAGCTGCACATGAATCTATCGTCTGGATCTATCTTTTGGATTGCCTCCTTTCTTACAGAGAGATCTATGAGGGTCTTCTCAGACGATGCTCCAGTGCTACCTGCCCCTGTAACCTGCAGTGTCCCCCAAGGATTGTGTGTCTCCCCTACACTGTACAACATCTTCACCAAACCTCTATTTAACTTGCTAGATGACACAGGTATATCTTACAATCATACACTAACTATGCTAATGACACAAAGAGCCTCCTTCCTCTCATTGGAAGCTACTCCACTCACTCAATCGCACTGCACTTAGTCTACCAAGCCATCCAAGCCTGGATGGCATCCCACCATCTTTGCCTTAATGATGGCAACACTGAAATTCTCAGTAAACTAGATCAAGCCTATAAATCATCGAACATTGATGGCAACACTATTCTAGTAACCAGCAAAGTCAAGACTCAAGTGGTGCACCTGGACGCCATCCTGTCACTAACAATGTAGGTCAACGCCATTTCTTCCTTGATGGCACACACCACAAATAAATTAATGTCTGTAGATCTTTTCTGTCTACAGATAGCTGTGTTACAATTGCCCGCGCACCAATAGGTTCCAGACTGGATTATTGCAATGCCCTATTCGCAGAATCCTCCACCAGCAAGAGTAATACACTCCAGGTCATCCAAACCAATGGACTCAGTGCCACTCTAAACATCCCGAGGGTCAACCACATTTATGATTCCAGAAGAAGAGTGCATTGGCCTCTAATCTACAAGTGTATTATTTTAAAAACTTTTCCCATCACATCTAAATGCATGTCAAACACTGCCCATAGGTACCTTTCTCAAAAATGAAAAAAGTACAATCATCCAGACTGACCAGCTCCTCCTACACTCACCGACTCATCGTCCATATATTCAGGCTAACGAGAGTGGGGAGCTGAGTTTTCCGGTCATCGCCGTCACCAATTGGAACTCTCTACCCCTGACACTAAGATCAGAACAATCATATTGAACCAATCCGGAAACATTTTAAGAGTGCTTTTTTCTCCTATCCCAACCCTTGTCTGACTTATCCACCTTGTTTAGGAATTGAAGTTCTATGTTATCTTACCTGATACCACAATGTCGGAAACATTGGCTTGATACCTCCAGGTTTATAGTGCTTAATAAATGCATGAAATAAATTAAATACATACATAAATAAGACATAGGTTGACTGTATCTCTCAAATGTCAGATACATGGCTTGATCTTAACAGTGAGACCATGAATTCCTGCAGATAAAGAAACACCTTGGAATAAAGTTCTTCCTGAAATGCAAAACACAATCATCTGATTAAGAGAGCTCTTTTTGCCTTGTTGATAGGACACTCTTAGTAATCAGCCACCTTTCTACAGCAAACATTATATTGGAATTCGAATCAAGAAGGCAAATCACATCGCAATGTTCGGTGGCAATGGATCACTGCTCTGCACAGAAACGTCCAAAATTCCATATCTGTGCTTCTCTAACACAGCAACAATAATGCCTTTCACAAAGTCGAACTGCATTTCATCATAGACTGGTTTGATCACCCATTGCTTACTTCGTTTTGAAAACACCTTAGTGTAGCGAGGCATCCTTACTTTACCCCTAGTCCTAGATTGTTCACGTCCGACATTGCTGTTATGGGCCAAGACCGCTAGTAGAGTGCGATGTTTCATGCCCCGAAAGCTAAAATGCAAGCGCTTTGGCCTGTACTTTAGGCATATATTGTGGAACACCTCCAAATCTCCTGTGTGACAAAATTCTGTCAGTCCTCTCAAATCTATTGATAGAGTTTTGTCGAAAACAATCTTCTCAATGGCTTTGTGTGTCGGTGAAGATGGAATCAACCACTTCTTCTTCCGTGCCTCCTCTGGGGACAAAGGGCCATGTTTTTTTCCCTGCAGCCGAGATTTTCCTATTGATTGATTTAGCAAGATGCCATACGTCAATTTGATGACTCAGCCCTCCTCCTTCTGCTCGATTTGTCAGCCACTTTTGACCTCATGGACCACCAAATCCTATGTCATCACCTTGCCTCAGCTGCACATGAATCTATCGTCTGGATCTATCTTTTGGATTGCCTCCTTTCTTACAGAGAGATCTATGAGGGTCTTCTCAGATGATGCTCCAGTGCTACCTGCCCCTGTAACCTGCAGTGTCCCCCAAGGATTGTGTGTCTCCCCTACACTGTACAACATCTTCACCAAACCTCTATTTAACTTGCTAGATGACACAGGTATATCTTACAATCATACACTAACTATGCTAATGACACAAAGAGCCTCCTCCCTCTCACCGGAAGCTACTCCACTCACTCAATCGCACTGCACTTAGTCTACCAAGCCATCCAAGCCTGGATGGCATCCCACCATCTTTGCCTTAATGATGGCAACACTGAAATTCTCAGTAAACTAGATCAAGCCTACAAATCATCGAACATTGATGGCAACACCATTCTAGTAACCAGCAAAGTCAAGACTCAAGTGGTGCACCTGGACGCCATCCTGTCACTAACAATGTAGGTCAACGCCATTTCTTCCTTGATGGCACACACCACAAATAAATTAATGTCTGTAGATCTTTTCTGTCTACAGATAGCTGTGTTACAATTGCCCGCGCACCAATAGGTTCCAGACTGGATTATTGCAATGCCCTATTCGCAGAATCCTCCACCAGCAAGAGTAATACACTCCAGGTCATCCAAACCAATGGACTCAGTGCCACTCTAAACATCCCGAGGGTCAACCACATTTATGATTCCAGAAGAAGAGTGCATTGGCCTCTAATCTACAAGTGTATTATTTTAAAAACGTTTCCCATCACATCTAAATGCATGTCAAACACTGCCCCTAGGTACCTTTCTCAAAAATGAAAAAAGTACAATCATCCAGACTGACCAGCTCCTCCTACACTCACCGACTCATCGTCCATATATTCAGGCTAACGAGAGTGGGGAGCTGAGTTTTCCGGTCATCGCCGTCACCAATTCGAACTCTCTACCCCTGACACTAAGATCAGAAAAATCATATTGAACCAATCCGGAAACATTTTAAGAGTGCTTTTTTCTCCTATCCGAACCCTTGTCTGACTTATCCACCTTGTTTAGGAATTGAAGTTCTATGTTATCTTACCTGATACCACAATGTCGGAAACATTGCCTTGATACCTCCAGGTTTATAGTGCTTAATAAATGCATGAAATAAATTAAATACATACATAAATAAGACATAGGTTGACTGTATCTCTCAAATGTCAGATACATGGCTTGATCTTAACAGTAAGACCATGAATTCCTGCAGATGAAGAAACACCTTGGAATAAAGTTCTTCCTGAAATGCACAACACAATCATCTGATTAAGAGAGCTCTTTTTGCCTTGTTGATAGGACACTCTTAGTAATCAACCACCTTTCTACAGCAAACATTCTATTGGAATTCGAATCAAGAAGACAAATCACATCGCAATGTTCGGTGGCAATGGATCACTGCTCTGCACAGAAACGTCCAAAATTCCATATCTGTGCTTCTCTAACACAGCAACAATAAGGCCTTTCACAAAGTCGAACTGCATTTCATCATAGACTGGTTTGATCACCCATTGCTTACTTCGTTTTGAAAACACCTTAGTGTAGCGAGGCATCCTTACTTTACCCCTAGTCCTAGATTGTTCACTTCCGACATTGCTGTTATGGGCCAAGACCGCTAGTAGAGTGCGATGTTTCATGCCCCGAAAGCTAAAATGCAAGCGCTTTGGCCTGTACTTTAGGCATATATTGTGGAACACCTCCAAATCTCCTGTGTGACAAAATTCTGTCAGTCCTCTCAAATCTATTGATAGAGTTTTGTCGAAAACAATCTTCTCAATGGCTTTGTGTGTCGGTGAAGATGGAATCAACCACTTCTTCTTCCGTGTCTCCTCTGGGGGCAAAGGGCCATGTTTTTTTCCCTGCAGCCGAGATTTTCTTATTGATTGATTTAGCAAGATGCCATACGTCAATTTGATGACTCAGCCCTCCTCCTTCTGCTCGATTTGTCAGCCACTTTTGACCTTATGGACCACCAAATCCTATGTCATCACCTTGCCTCAGCTGCACATGAATCTATCGTCTGGATCTATCTTTTGGATTGCCTCCTTTCTTACAGAGAGATCTATGAGGGTCTTCTCAGACGATGCTCCAGTGCTACCTGCCCCTGTAACCTGCAGTGTCCCCCAAGGATTGTGTGTCTCCCCTACACTGTACAACATCTTCACCAAACCTCTATTTAACTTGCTAGATGACACAGGTATATCTTACAATCATACACTTACTATGCTAATGACACAAAGAGCCTCCTCCCTCTCACTGGAAGCTACTCCACTCACTCAATCGCACTGCACTTAGTCTACCAAGCCATCCAAGCCTGGATGGCATCCCACCATCTTTGCCTTAATGATGGCAACACTGAAATTCTCAGTAAACTAGATCAAGCCTACAAATCATCGAACATTGATGGCAACACCATTCTAGTAACCAGCAAAGTCAAGACTCAAGTGGTGCACCTGGACGCCATCCTGTCACTAACAATGTAGGTCAACGCCATTTCTTCCTTGATGGCACACACCACAAATAAATTAATGTCTGTAGATCTTTTCTGTCTACAGATAGCTGTGTTACAATTGCCCGCGCACCAATAGGTTCCAGACTGGATTATTGCAATGCCCTATTCGCAGAATCCTCCACCAGCAAGAGTAATACACTCCAGGTCATCCAAACCAATGGACTCAGTGCCACTCTAAACATCCCGAGGGTCAACCACATTTATGATTCCAGAAGAAGAGTGCATTGGCCTCTAATCTACAAGTGTATTATTTTAAAAACTTTTCCCATCACATCTAAATGCATGTCAAACACTGCCCCTAGGTACCTTTCTCAAAAATGAAAAAAGTACAATCATCCAGACTGACCAGCTCCTCCTACACTCACCGACTCATCGTCCATATATTCAGGCTAACGAGAGTGGGGAGCTGAGTTTTCCGGTCATCGCCGTCACCAATTGGAACTCTCTACCCCTGACACTAAGATCAGAACAATCATATTGAACCAATCCGGAAACATTTTAAGAGTGCTTTTTTCTCCTATCCCAACCCTTGTCTGACTTATCCACCTTGTTTAGGAATTGAAGTTCTATGTTATCTTACCTGATACCACAATGTCGGAAACATTGCCTTGATATCTCCAGGTTTATAGTGCTTAATAAATGCATGAAATAAATTAAATACATACATAAATAAGACATAGGTTGACTGTATCTCTCAAATGTCAGATACATGGCTTGATCTTAACAGTGAGACCATGAATTCCTGCAGATGAAGAAACACCTTGGAATAAAGTTCTTCCTGAAATGCACAACACAATCATCTGATTAAGAGAGCTCTTTTTGCCTTGTTGATAGGACACTCTTAGTAATCAAACCTTTCTACAGCAAACATTCTATTGGAATTCGAATCAAGAAGGCAAATCACATTGTTAAAATGAAAATGTGATACTTTCATATCCTGGCAGAAAACCAAATGTGCTACCATGCCAAAATGTCGTATACATTTCCCTACAGGCTAAGGTCATAGTCATTTTAATGGTAGTCTTTTATATTATCAATCTGTTATTACTGGAAGTCTTGTATGTTAAAATATTCAGAATAACATTCAAATGTCACATGGGATCAGGTTGCCAGAATTCAGGAACAATATATGAGAGACAGCCAAATCACCTCAAAACAAAAATCCAATTACATAGATGTGATCATTGGCACACGTATGGTTTCAAACACATGTGCTGGATAGAGAAAATACAAAAATAAGATCATGCAGATTGATGCCGGTTTTAAAAAGACACCTCAAAGAGAAATATCCACATTAAAAGATTGGAAAGAAAATGGCATTGGAAGCTTTAATATCTCATTATAATGCATGCTTTTCCTTTCACAAATGTTTCTATGGGAAGGTTTAACCCTGCCTCTTTTGCTCCATTATTTTTAAAGTTTCTTGTTATTAATGGGGACCACAGCCCAAAACATTAGGAGTCCTAGCTATCAGCCTGAAGCTATCTCACTTTCTTCCTCTGTCTTTCTTCTGTCTTATTCCCCCCTAACGGTTCATTCATCTCAGGGTCTCTCTCTGCATGAATTTCCTTCATTCTGCATCTCTGTCATTCTTGAAGACTGCATAATGAGGAACATTCAAAAGTGGTGAAGGAAACTGAGGAAATACAAATTGCTAATTTCCCAACAAAAATAAAACGTACCAATTAGCAGAGAATATATACGTACTGGGTATGGAAGCCGAAACACCTTGAAAAAAACCCAACATGTGCAGCATTTCAGTAGTTTTTGAAGAATAGGTGTGACAGGAAAATTAAAATTCAAACACGAAAGTGGTGAGGTGAGCAGTGACAATGCAACACATGGACCCTCATTACAGGATTGCCGGAAAACACTCTGGTGGGCAGTGGGTTTCCGGCAACCCAGTGACACTGTTTCCGCTGCCTACCTTCCCGATGCCACCAGGATATTAAGGAAGGCAGCGGAAATGGTAAATATCCATTCCTGTGGAGTCCCATAGGAATCCATGGGAATGGGGCCACTGAAGCACCGGCACCGTTGCTAACGTGGCAGTGATTCAGTGAAAACACTGCCAGTAGGGTCCAGAATTCCTGGCAAGTCAGGCCTGCACGTAGTTCCGTGCCCCTACTGGCATTGTTGCTTTATGGCGGTCTGGAAAGGGTGCCGGTACATTGCTAGCAGCACACTTATTTCTAGACCGCTATACTTATAATGAGGGCCATGGTCTTTGTCATTTATAGATAAGATTAAAGTCTTACTAATAAATCAGGAGAGATATTTAACTTAGATTGCGTCCCTCCTTTTCCCTGTTCTGCACTATCCATCACAATAAATTCCCCTCAATCTCAGATGACCCCATTGATCTGATCGATGAGGATGCCCTGCACTCCACCTGCACCAATAACAAAACTCTGACTGTCTTTCTCTTCCTTCCTCCAAAGAGGATTACCTTCTAAATGTCTCTTCTGATCTGTTCTCTGCTTAAACCTACTGTTACACTAACCTAATCTTGTATGTTTGTTCCCATCCTCACACGTTTTCCTCAACCCTCTCGGCCATATTGGCCTCTCCTTGTCCCCAGTCCTTCTCTTTAATCCTCTTTGCTGATGACTTTCCTATCTACTTCTGCGTTATAACCACCAACATCTGGGACACCCTTGCTGCTCTTTTTTCTCTTCCTTCCACCTCTCATTTACAACAGGCCTCAGTATCCTTTAATTTGCCTCTGATAACACCTTATCCACAGCTACCCCAGCTAAACTGACACCCGTTTTCCGAACTGTGAACCTATCCTGCATTTTTTTCACACTATTTGCTTCACAGAGGACTAATACTCTGGCGCCCCTTACATGCCTTTCCATTCAACATGATTGGACATATTACCAGCATGATTTAAGGTGTTTACTATCTAACGATCCTTGAGAAACCATTTGCTGACCCAATAAATCCAGCCAAATATTGGCCTTTTACCCTTCTCCACCACTACTCCAAGTTCTGCAACATACATTCCTGAAGGATCAAGGAAACAAAGGGCTGATCAACAAGGAAATTCAAGAATTGAAAAACGTAATCGGACAGGCGAGGTATGTGATTCAGCTTTCTGGGAGGTGCTGAAATGTTTTTAATGGATCTTACCAAAAGGAAAAAGAATGGGAAAAAGTAGGTGGGTGAGAAACTTTAGAGAGATACTAGATACACATAAGGACTCTATATGAACATGAGAACACAGGATACACTGAGGTAACTTGAAAAGTTACAATTATAGTCCAGTGACAGCACCTCAGAGGGTGCAGAATATGCTCTGTTCTGAACCAAGTCTAGCTACTTTGATAATTGTGCACTTGTCCTAATGTACTAGGGATCCTCGTCTAGTATGTAACGCACAAAACATCTAAGTAGTCCAACAAGGAGCATGCACCATGAAAAAAGTAACGCTGTTTATTGCAGGTCCAGACACAGCTGTTCAACCATTATTACCATAAGCAAGGTTAGAATCATGGTTAAAACCATTCTATGAAGATTATTGGTGGAACTACGTCAGTGCCTTGTGGCTCCCTATGCGTTGCTAGTTCGTGATAGGAGAACGCAATCTTGCCCCCTCTGCCCAACACCTCCCACGTGATGTCACAAACCTTCCCACACCACCCACAATGAGAAACATTTCATGACATAATTAGGCTGACCAACAGAACCTTATTCAACTGCCAGTGGCCTGTCGTATGATACTCAGAATCCAACCTGGGGTTGGCAATGGTGAAACATTCACACGGCATCTAACCAATGAGGTGTCCTGCAGTCATCGGCAAGGACACAAAAAACTGTTGCACCCTCGGGACACTGAAACTCTCCACCTGATTGGTCTCCTCCCAGCTCACCCCCTAGTCCCACAGCCATCTTCCCAGACCAGTCTGCCAAAGGGCAATTTGGAACCGCTTACCCCACCATGAAGTTCATTCTATCTACCAGTATTTATTCACTAAAGATCTTCCTTTCCCCCGCGAATGCCCAGGAGCCTGGCTCACTGACCTCGAAAGCATTGGCTGCACTCATCTCCCAGCAACTACGGTCACCTGGGAGTGGTCTGTTTGCAAAATTTCTTGAATATGAGTCATCACTGCACCACCATAACTGTGCCAACGAAAATGTCAACGGCAATTACAGCACAGTGCACCTTTATTGCACTAGTGAGGAGCAAAACAATGTAACCTCCACATTATCCTGGGCCTAGGGGACCACCTCGTAGAGGTGGTTATCATGCAGTTGTGGGAGAGCTCAAAACCACATAATTAATTTGTGATAGGCTGTTTTACATGATTCAGATCTTAAAGAAGTTGGTATCATGGGTCCCTAGTCTCACAAGTTGCAAAGCAAACACATCCATTTGCTTGGTACCATATAAATGAGTCTCAACTGGAATTCACATCTTATGTAGACATATAATGCCCATTGCAAAAAGATGCAAATCCACACCTTTGCAAGAGAGAACTGGCCAGAGGGCATCAGAGCAGAGTTATCTGGCACCTTTCAGGAGGTTCACCTAGGGCCCTAAATCAACTGGTCGCACACCATGCAAGAAAGACATCATACCATGAGATAAAACACACACTGAACGAGTACACAGAGCATGTTGACTGGCACGGAACTGGCAGAGCTGGGTAAGAACCAACCAAATGTTTAGTAGGAAGCGTCTATGTGCTGTTGTTCGATTTTAGTATCAGTCTGAACATAAAAAAAAGCAATGGAGCTGCTGCAACACTAAGTGAAGGCGCAGGAGAGGGAGATTTCATTTTTGGCTCTGTGTTTGCTGCGGAGGATGAGCGTGAGGCTTGTGGGAGACACATAGGTAGGCTACTGACAGAAATCACCAGGTATTCTGGGCCTGACTGATTGCTTGCCAAAGGCCAGGTAAATAGCTAACATTGGCCTTACAGGCAAAAGCCCCAACTGGGCACGGTGTACCATACTTGAGCAAGTTAGAATGAGGTTTAGTTGACACAGAGTGTGTTAATCAACATACTAACAAAGGCAAAAGGCATGTCAGCTAGGCCTTTCTATGAAGTAAAGGTTCATGCCTTCCATATCCCTTAGCTTTTCATTTGGTCAATCTGTTTTTCCTCTCAGGCACCTGTAACCCTGTTTCCATTCTGAGTGGATGCTGTCTCAGGCATTGGACTGCTGTATTTCCATGCCAACACGGTAAAGTTCTTGCCACTGGCTTGTCCGGACATTGACACAATGTAAGTGCTGCTTGGAGGAGATCTTCTGAGGTCACCATGGACAGCACAAAGACGGAGTGTAGAAGTGTGTTCCTCTGTTATTAGAGGGTATTTGTTGGCAAAGCCCCATAAACCACATGCATAAGTAGCACCAGCGACTGCTTTTGCCTTGTATATGTGATAGCATGGCTCATTAGCTGACGTCTGTAACTGCTTGAAAAAACCTAATCTCACAATTCTTTGTTTCATTTATTTCTTATATGTTTCTGACTGTGTGGCGAACCTCAAGAACAATGAAACACAGACATTGGGCCTCATTACGAGTAGGGTGGTAAGGGATACCGGGCACCGCTAAGGAGACCGTTGCCGGTAATCCCTTCCCGCCCTACTAAGAGTACTCTTAGCGGGTCCCTCCTTCAACGCCTGGTTTTACCAGGTGTTATGGACGGGACCCGCTAAGGGACTTCAGACCTAATAACGGTACCACAAATTGCGGTACCGTTATTAGCTACTTCCCCATTCCCATTGAGCCCTATGGGGCTGAAATGGGAATGGGGAATAGTTTATTCAATGGGGACTTACCGGTCCCCCAAAGGTCGGACTACACCGGTAAGTCCCCATTGTACGAGACCGGTGCCGGTACCGTTATTGGAGGCAGTCATAGCGCAAATAGCGCCATGACTACCTCCAATCTCGAAATGAGGCCCATTGTAATGATATTTACTAAGATGTATGAGTTTTTATTGTAGGTGTTAAATGTTTTATTTAATGTTTGTATTTTGTAATTTCTTGTTTAAACTTTGTATAAAATATTGTAAAGTTGAAATATTTCAGCTAAAACAATAAAAAAATACATTTTTACTTGAGGGGATCCCTTTTCAGTGAAATTTGAATACGCAACCCCAGCAAAGGTTCACACTATTAATCATTTTAGATTCCTTTAGCAGAAATGGCTGCCCCACTTTAATTTGCTTCAATCTCAATGACAGCCTCTGGGACAAGAATTATGTTGTAACAATACTTTCATTTGAGATATATCAAACAGAAATAGACAGCTAGTTTTCACTCAAAAGTCGGGGTAAATATACCTAAAATACTGTTGACAAATGCAGGCAAAATAAATTGGAGACCAAGATAATACAGCCTGCCATGTGTTATCTTTCACACAAACAAAACACAAAGGGCAATGGAAGATTGTGCATGAACTACCTATTTTAAATAAACACAATCTGCAAGCAATAGGAGAATACACATTATAAATAATACCATAGTTTGGTTTCGTACAGGTAAAATAACGTAGACAATAGAACCATATGATTTCCAATACATTGCATTTAAAATGCCCAGAAAAGCAAATAGGAAAATTACTTTGAAATCTCAGAAGCGAGATTAAGACATTAAAGTAGTCAGACACTGTGCTCATTTATTGATCTCAGGAGGTAATTTAGGGCAAAACACCTTCATTTCTGTGCTGCCTTGAATTTCAGCACAACTGAAAAACAGTATTAAGAAATAATACTTTATTTCCCAGGAAGAAATTAAGGAGGACTAAACAAGAAATATTCATTTTTTGTGTGTTATTTTATTTTACCAAGGCTTTCACAGGACACTGGGACCTTTTAAATCCTGTTCTCATCTCCGAATCTGCCCTATATTATAGATTCTTTTTGGATATTGGGTTTTAGATATTAGATAAGATTTTCTTTTGCTTTGACACTGGGCAAATGGAATGTGTACAGAGTAGTCAATCTACTGGTTCCTTCTGGTAAATCCCTTCTCACAGGAACAGACTCCACCATGAGGTACTTCTGGTTCAGCTACTAGCTGCTGGAATACCTCTGTTTCAGATTCTTCCTGATATCCGCCTTCACCAAATGTCTATAGGATCCCCATTCAAGGATGGCTCTTTTCTTTCTCCTGAAGGAATCCGTCTGTCTATGTCATAGTATCCCTACCTTTGGATCAACCTCTTTTTTTAAGAAGATGTTTCGAACAAAATGTCCTCTCACTCCACAGCTTTAGCCTATTGAGAGGGATTCAGCATGCTCCTCATGAGGCATTTGAGCTGTGTTTCACTGTTCGGATTGGGTCCTCAGATTGTATAACACTCCAAAAACGATACCCGCAAAATCAGGTTTGCACAGAGCTGGTGAATGAGTTGGGACTGGGAATGTTTTCTTAGCTTTTTACCTTCACTTTATTTAAGAATAAATTACATGTCCAATTTATTCCCTTATTCTGTAAAATGACATAATGAAGCGGAAAGCTTTGCGAAACAAATATGAGGTTTCTAAATATGCATTTGCACACATATCTCACACTTTGTAAAACAAAAGTATTACACTTTAAAACGTGTGGTATTGTCTTTCATGTGTGTTGTGCATGGCTTGCATAAATGTAAACCAAGTTAAAAAGTGCTCTTATATTTTTAAGACTGGGTGAATTCATCTACGAATAGCATACTTTGATAATGCACTGCCTGAATATTACACCCAATAATACTACATTATTAGTTCAATATCTGCCCACAAAGGTTGAAAATTGCTAACGGATTCTAAATGTCATTAGAGTTCACTCTTAATGTTTAAAATGTCTTTGCATCTTTGTGCACAGCAGTGGGACAGATATTCACAATGCACAAACATATGTCAGGATCTGCTTCCTTGAAGATAATCTAAGTAATTCTCAAAACATCCTCTCACAGGAAGAGATTGAGATAATTATTGCATCTCTTAAAACAGGCAAAGCTCCCAGCCCAGATGGCCTGCCTTCAGAAATCTATCAGTTCCTTAAAGAATGGTGGGCCCCTCTTCTAAAAACGTGTTTGAGGGAAACTGTAGCATAGGAGTTTCTCCTGTGTCATGGAAGCACAGTTAGTTTGTTCAGATATTTTTTTTAAAAAAAAGCTGATTTAAAGACCCACACTGTTATGGACCATTATCTCTCCTGGACTATGCATATACGATCTTTGCAAATTGTCTGTTATTCAGACTGAAGGAATGGGTGTGTGATAATTCTATCCTGAACGCCTCTCAAGCGGGATTCAGAAGTGGGCTTATCACAGTGGACCATTGCTACACAATGAATAATATAATAGATAAGTATTGCAAGGTGAGATAAGGGCATGTGTTTGCAGATTTTTTCAATCTTGATAAAAACATTTTTTTATCCATAGAAATGTCTTCTGTAAGAAATTTGATCTGAGTACCACAAGGCCTCCTAAACCTGGTTCATTTATGCCATAAAGACACTGCATCGTCAGTTCGGCTAATGAGGAAAGAACGTTTTACATCCTCCTTTCACACCAATAGAGGGTTGAACCAGGATTACCCTCTGGTTCCACTTCAATTTATAGTATTTTTATCAGATTTCAACCCATATATTGTGGGAAGAAAATACCATCCTGCACAATTGCAACCCTTCCATATATTGCTCTCTTAAATGTAGATCTGACCCTGGTAGACCTACAACAAGGGCTTTCATATTCCGGAGAATATATGGGTGCACACTAGCTGGAAATAAACAAAGTCAAATAAAAAATGTTGGTATTTGGGAAATCGGGTAAACCTTATAAGTGGTCACTTAATAAGACCAATATAGAAGTGATGAATGAGTATTCACATCTTGGCAAGACATATATGCGAAGGGTGAGGGGCCTGCTCATATCATGAAAACAACGGAGAAAATGTCTCTAAAGTCTGAAGGCCTCCTGGAGTTTTATTATTGGTTTAGATACCTAAAATTAGACAGATGTCTGGAGGTATTTTAAACCAAGCTCTGGCTAATGATCCTATATGGCATTTAAATTTGAGGCTATGCAAACTGCAATTGTATGTGGTCCAAAACATATTTTTAAGGCAGATAGTAGGCCTCTCTCCAGGAGCACTGAATAGTGCAGTGAGACTGGAAATCTGGGGGAGCGGCTCTTAGAGTGCAGTCCAGATTTCTATTCTACTTCTTAAAGAATTGCCTGAGATTTGCAACCATTGTAGACATTAATGCAGTGATCTCTAAAGTGGCAGCAGTTCAGGGTGTCCTTAAGTAAAAGTAGTACAAAGCAGGTATCCTATGGAGGATTTGGTCAAATGAAGGTGAAAGTAAAGACATAAGGCGTTTTGTACACTAAGCAGTAGATGAAGAAAGAATTTGAGATAAAAGTGATTAGATGGGAAGAGATGAGGAGGTGCAGAATATAAAACAGTTAGTTGCGTTAAGATTATATGCAGACTTCCGTCTATATCAACAAGGGGATATTTCTAGTTTAACATGGCCGGATTGAAGAAGATGGTTGCTGCTTATCCAATCAAATCTGCTATCCTCGATCGAATAAGTAAACAGGATGGAGGAAAGGGGGAAATAACTGTCCTTGCGTAATTCAAGTGAAGGATCTCCATAGACACAGGTACGTTTTCTGTTAGTATTTTATTTCATCAATGAAGGCCCTCATGTCCAAGATGTATCTGATGTCTGAACAGGTTGCTTCCATATAAGTACACTAACAAGGAACCTTTGAAGGTTCTATGTCTCCTAGGAAACCTCATAACACGTTGATCTTAACTAGGCATAGGAATGCCAACAATAACAACATATGAAAGTTCAAATGTGGCACACAGGGGCGCTGTTGAGCTGCCAAGCAAGATGGCCGCTTAGGTGGTGAGCTCCTGCCGATCAAAATCTGTTATTGAAATAAATCCGGTTACGCCTGCTCCTGTGGATGCTCATTTGCCTCTGTGGGCTGCCGGTGATCCTGTGCATCTGGGAGCCTCAGTGTATCCTGAAGGGGTATCGGCTCCTGCGAATCGGACCCACTGCGGCTGTTGCATGCTTGGGGCCTGCCATGGGGGAGGGCTGAGCTGAGCTCTTCCTGCGCCGTGAGGCCGCGCGACACGAGTGACGGTGTGCTGTGGTTTGCCTTCGGCGACTATTGTGGGGTGGTCCTGCTGGACACTTACCTGCCTTGACTCCCTTCGGTCCGGGGTGGCGGCCCCTGCTGTGCTGCCTGGGCCTGCGGTTAGGGGCCAGGCTCAGGGACCACGCTGCGGTGACGGTGTGCTGTTCCGCCAGGCTGGCGGGTGGTGGGGTCTTGGCTCTGGTGGAGCTGTCCTGGCTTTCTGGCTGTGACGGAGTGCCTCCTTGGGGCTGGAGCGGACCCCAGCTGTCCCGTGAGCATGCGGGGCATAGGTGGGCACGTGCAGCTGTAGCCAGCACGTGCGCTCATCTAGGTGGGCGGGTTCTGAGGGCCTGGCCTCCTGCCCCCGGACTCAGCTGCGGCTGTGCTCCCGGACGTTGGTGCCTGGACGTGGGGACTGACGGTGTGCGTCCTGCCTTCCCCTGCATGCGGTCTTGGCCTGAAGGAGATGTGGCTTGAGCCCCTGTGCCTGAGGATGGGCTGAGTGGGGCTTTTTCACCGCATACGGCCCGTGGGCGACCAGGTCCACCTGCTGGTACGTGTCCGTTTACTGTGATTCCGCATGGTGTTGTATGGACTGCTCTCCCTGATTCCTGTAATCAGCACTTCCCCAGGCCTTTATTACATATGTGCCGGGAGACCTCTTATGGGATCTTTCTAGTTTCTTCACTGGGCTGTACTTCACACCTGTGCGGCCCCATTCCTGGACTGCTGGTCCCGGCTTCTGCTGCCTGCTGCTGTCGCTCAGTATTCTGAATGCCCTCTTGGTAACGCTGGCTTAGTGGCTTTCTGGGCCAGTTGATCTGGTGCAGCCGGCCCGTTGCATCCCTTCCTCGCCGGTCGTGCTTACATGCGCTATTCCTGGACACCTTCCATCACCTATTCCTCTCCGCTCAGGTGTTCATACCCCTATATCATGACCAAAGGAGCTGCATCCAAGAAGAAGGGCCCAATGGACACATACACCAACACCCCATTCAAAGCCACTGTGCAGGTGGATGACCCCCCGGATGTTGGGCAGTCGCGCTCCCCCACGACATCGAGGGAAGACCACCTACTAGCAACAGTACAGAGTGGCTTCCTTGCTCTGAATACAAAGTTAGATTACATAGTTTCCACCTTTGGCACCCTAAAGTCAAAATTGGAGAAGGAGGGGGCC
Source organism: Ambystoma mexicanum (assembly GCF_040938575.1). NCBI lineage: Eukaryota > Metazoa > Chordata > Amphibia > Caudata > Ambystomatidae > Ambystoma > Ambystoma mexicanum. Next base: position 1,435,020,004 of record NC_090921.1, read on the forward strand.
CACATCACAGAGGTCGAATCCAGAGTAGGGGAGACAGAGGACCAGGTGGCGAAGCATGGGCACGATATAGCATATCTTCAGCAGGAGTTCAAGAGGGTCCGCAATAAATGCGATGATCTTGAATCGTGCTCTCGCCACAATAACATTAGAATTGTTGGGATTCCTGAGGCGGCTTGCAGGGGCCCGATGGAGCAATTCATTGAAACCCTCATAAATCCCTGTTTGACCCCGCCGGATTATCACAGCATTTCTCAGTTTAGAGAGTGCACTGGGTGCTTGCCCTGGTTTCGAAACGGGGAGCTCCTCCTTGGACGACTGTAGTCAGGCTCTTCTATTACCGGGATAGGGACCTAATACTGTGACTGGCCCGGGAAAAGGGGGCACTGTGCTATGAATACTCAGACATACATATCTACCCGGATTTTGCAACGCCGGTGCTCACGCAGCAGAAATCATTTGACCCGGTCAAGAAGCTGCTTTGGATGAGCCAGGTGCAGTATGCCCTCCTGTACCCTGCCAAAATCCGGTTGCAACACGGGGGTAGGTCCCATTTCTTAGAAGATACTTGAGAATCTGTGTCATATATTGAAGCCAACATTGCCATCCCGCAGCCGAGGAGGGATCGTGGTGGCAGGGGTGGCTCATCGCTGCATGTTATTCCCCCGAATATGAGTGACAATGACTGATGGTGCGTCCATGCCGCCATATTTGTAATAGGTGTTATTGCGTAACCCTAACCGGCATGGGGTTTGTACTGAGCTGCTGATCACTATCAGAGGCGTTAGGTGGTCTCACAGTGCTCCCCATGATGCTCATTGCTGTTTTGTGTTTGGGAATACATCGTTTAGTTGGGAAAGATAATGAGGTCGGTGGGAGGCTGTGGGTTATGGGTGTGTTTAAGGGGTTATTATTGGATTGCCTGAATAATGTTGGAATTCCGGGCCATTCAGTTTCTGTGTTGGGGCTGTTCCCTCAAAAGTTGAAATCATGTGAAGCCCACTCCAACCATAAAGAATATGGGCCTCATTACAACCGACCCGGTATGGAAACAACGGTGGCGGTAAACCCGCCTCCACCGTTGTTTCCATGCCGGGTGATCCCAACTCCTGCAGGCGGAGGCGTCAAACCCGCCAGGTCTGACCTGGCGGGTTTAACATCGCCCGCCTGCAGGCGGACGAGGAAACACCGGCACCATCACAAGATGGTGCCGGTGTTTCCATGATCCCCGTTTCCATTGAGTCGTATAGGACTCAATGGTAAGGTGGATTAACGCCATTTCGCCTCCGGAATTCCCGGGTCACAGGGTTGTAATGCCCCGGTAATTCCGGGAATGACAGAGGCGGAATGGTAATACGAGTCCGGTGGTAACCTGGCGGTTTTACCACCTCGGTTACCGCCAGACTCGTAATGAGGCCCTATGTCTTTTGCCTGCTGAATGACTTGCTATACAGTGCTTAACTAATGTTGTCCAGGACTGGAGTGAATGCTAAACTCAATTTTCTTTCTTGGAATGTGCACAGCATTAATCATCCCATTAAGGCTCATAAGGTGTTGGCATATGTATCAACAGATGTTCCCCTAAGATTGTGATGTTGCAAGAGACGCATTCGCTGGGGTCCACTAATGAGCTGTTTGCTAAATACTGGGGCAAGCAGAGGTATTACACCAGTTACTCCCCGCTAGCGTGGAGTGTACTTACACTTGTGCACTGCTCTATACAGTTTCAGGAATCTAAACACAGTATCGACCCATTGGGGAGGTTTGTAATAATGTGGGGCTCGATGCTTACTGTCAACTTAGCACTGGTTAACACTTATTGCCATAATGTTGATGACCCACAATTTTTTGCCCAAATATTTGACCTACTCGTTGAAGGCCCACATTCATACATTATATAGGGGGGATTTTAACCTTATAATTGACTGCGCTCTGGATCGCTCCAGGGACATGCAGAGAGAGCTCAGTGCAGCGTGACGGTTTTTGTCTAATGTGATGTCTCAGTTAGAGCTTATAGACAATTGGCGCTGTCGGAATCCGACCAAACACGAATATTCATGTTACTCCACAGTGCATGATGCACACTCTAGAATTGACTTCTGGCTTATATCTTCCGCACTAGTTCCGAGGGTGCTCGACTCTGCGATTTATCCACGAACTCTGTCAGATCACTCCCCCATTGCATTATCGATTGACTGGTTTACCCTGGCCACCCCCCGCCCTCTCTGGCGCATGCCCCCCAGGTGTCTGTCAGACCCAGTATTACTAGAAAGGTTACATGCTGAGTCGGCTGACTTTTTCCTTAGAAATATAACATCGGTCTCCCGGATCGGTACGATATAATAGGCCTTTAAGGTATGGGTAAGGGGGAAGACCTTTTCCAATGCCTCTGGATTGCTGCGTACAACCATAAAGGACCTTACTGAGGTTGAGGCTGAATTAAAAAGACTTGAGGACGAATATTCGTGCACACGCCAATGGGCGCTGTTGGGCTGTATTAAAGGGAATCTTTTGAAATTCCAGCAGCTGGCGGACCAAGAGGTCCGGCTTATGTATCATCCTATTCAGGCCAGGAGGTACGGAGAGGCTGATAGGCCGGGACGATTTCTTGTACTTGCGATCTGGGGGGACTTGAGCACGCCACACATAACAGGGATTCTTAGTGCATCGAATGCTGAGTTTTATGAGTTTTATAAGACGCTGTACTCAAACTCAGACAGTTGCTCCCACGAGGAGCTAGAGAACTACCTGGACTCAGTTCCGCTCCCTAAACTCAATGAGGAGGCACATCAGGCATTAAATCTTCCTATATCTATGGAGGAGGTTCAGAACAGCATCAAATCGCTCCCCTCCGGCACGGCTCCTGGCCCGGATGGGCTTGGGATTGAACCTTATAAGGAACTGAGCACGTTCTTGGCCCTGCATCTTCTTGATGTCTGGGAGGAAGCCCTACAGTGCGGCACGCTCCCTCCTTCGATGTTTGAAGCATTAATTACGGTTTTGCTCAAAACGAATAGGCCCCCTGAGGAGATGGGATCCTTCCGACCGCTCTCCCTAATGAACTCCGATACTAAAATCTTAGCTAAACTGTTAGCGGCAAGACTACTTCCATATATGCCGGACCTCGTTCATCCAGATCAATCTGGGTTCATCCCCGGCCGCACAATGGCATATAACCTCCGTAGACTTTTTGGTGTTATATCACAGATAAACCCAACCTCACAAGCCGTAGCCGCCTCATTAGACGCAGAGAAAGCATTTGATTCGGTATCTTGGCAATTTCTATTCTCGGTCCTCCGTCATATGGGGCTAGGCGAATCCTACATCCAACGCGTGAGGCTTCTCTATTCTTTGCCTAAGGCTAGGGTCAGGACAGGATCCACAATCTCCCCTATATTTTTGCTTGCTCGAGGTACCCGCCAGGGATGCCCCCTGTCTCTGCTGCTTTTAGCCCTCACTATAGAGCCCCTCGCGGCCCTGTTGCGACTCCATCATATCGTGGACTTCGCATGACAGGCCCCATGCATATAATTTCGTTGTATGCGGACGACTCACTGCTATATAACAGAGACCCAGAGATTAACCTCCCCACGATACTCGAGGAGGTGTGTGAATGTACTAGTTTCGCAGGATACCGAATTAACGAATCCAAGTCAGAGCTCTTTCCATTGAATGAGGGAACGTCCCCTGCGGCAGATCTCCTGGGGTTCAGATGGACGGGATAGAGTGAAATACTTGGGTGTCATTGTCTCAAGGCAGCAACAAACTTTGATGTCCGAGAACCACTGGAAGTATTTACACTCTCTCTCTGAAAAGCTGAAGTTGTGGGCCAAATTGCCGATGTTTGGTTTGCAAAGGTAGCTGGCACCCCTCTCTCGATAGAACAAGGCTTGATAACCTGTTCAGTGGTTATTAACCACTTGAGAGTTCGCAGCCACTGCTTTTTCTCACTGTGCCTTTCACAGATGGGAAATATCCATTTGCATATCAGTCTTTGTCCCGCCCAGGGGCAGTCCAGCACCGAAATGCAATGGCAGTTCCAACCTGAACGAGAGTACCACCAGCAACCCCATACACGTGTTTCACCCTTGTTGGGGATCATCAGTGAGGTGAAGCTGATGCCTCTCTAAGCACAGTGAGAGGGAGACCACGTCTGGTTGCCCCCAGGAGACCTAGGGTTACCAATCCCAGGTTCCTTGAAATTTGGTTTGCAAAGGTAGCGGGCGCCCCTCTCTCGATAGAACAAGGCTTGATAACCTGTTCAGTGGTTATTAACCACTTGAGAGTTTGCAGCCACTGCTTTTTCTCACTGTGCCTTTCACAGGTGGGAAATATCCATTTGCATATCAGTCTTTGTCCCGCCCAGGGGCAGTCCAGCACCGAAATGCAATGGCAGTTCCAACCTGAACGAGAGTACCACCAGCAACCCCATACACGTGTTTCACCCTTGTTGGGGATCATCAGTGAGGTGAAGCTGATGCCTCTCTAAGCACAGTGAGAGGGAGACCACGTCTGGTTGCCCCCAGGAGACCTAGGGTTACCAATCCCAGGTTCCTTGAAATTTGGTTTGCAAAGGTAGCGGGCGCCCCTCTCTCGATAGAACAAGGCTTGATAACCTGTTCAAAATTGCCGATGTCACTACATGGCAGACTTTCTCTCCTGAAAATGGTTGTGGTCCCTAAATTACTCTATTACTTCGTTAATGTTCCCGTTTGGCCGGGGAGGGCTTTTTTTTTTACAAACTTTGGTCTCTGGCCGTAGGCTTCTGTTGGTGATCGGATGCTCCACATATGAAGTGGAAGGCGATGACTAGACCTTACGAACAGGCTGGCTTACAGGCGCCTGATTTCGAGCTCTATTATGAGGTCGCTCACGCGCATTTCGCTGGTCATTGGTACACATTACACACCCGGCCAATACACACAGACCTTGAGATATACAGTGCTTCCCCCACCTGCCTCCGCACTATAGCCCTAGCTAATAAACATACTGACACATGCACATTTGATCCGGTTCGTACCACGGTGAATGCCTGGTCCATGATATATAAGAGGTTACAGATCTCCAAACCGTACGCTGGATCTATCCCTTTGTGGCGGTGCCCCGGACTTCCCCCCCATATACGATAAAACTATTAAGGAGGGTTGGGATCCCATGGGCGAGATGACTCTGCGGGACTTCTTCCCTGAGGGCACTTATGCAACCATCTCAGCTGTTAGTAAAAGGCTGGGCGGTGGTCCCACTCGAATACTGCAGTATTATAGAATTAGGGCAGCTGTTAGGTCAAAATGGTCGTCATACCCCAAGGAGCCTGAAGAGTGTCAGGCGCTGGAGTTGATGGAGGAGGCAGGGTACACAAGGGGGCTCATTTCTACACTATATAAGAAATGCCAGGATACGCAGGTGCTGTCCAGTTTGGCCAGGGTGGGGTGGGAGGAGAAACAGGGTGCCCCTTTGGAGGACACCAGATGGGCTCGCTGGTGTCGACTCACTAAAGAGGTCTCATTAAACGCTAGACATCGCCTAATCCAATTTAAACTGCTCAACGGGTTGCACCATACCCCTGAGAGGGTATCTCGTTTTGCTCACTCGGTTAGCCCCAGCTGTTTTAAATGTGGTGCAGACATTGCAGACATGCATCATATGTTTTGGTCTTGCCCTTGTGTGGCCAGGTTTTGGGTGGAAGTGGCAGACATTATTGACTGTTGTACTAATGTCCCACCAGTGTTGACATTCCCTGAATATCTATTTGGTGATATTGGAAAGATATCGGTCAAGAAGAGGCGCTTGTTCAATTTAGGGTGCTTGATTGCAAAGAAATGCATTCTGTTCAAATGGAAGTCCAAATATGCGCCAAAGATTAAAATGTGGTTGAAGGAGATAACTCATGCTAATACATTTGAAGAAACATATATCTCATTGGTGTCCCTTCGACTTGCAGGCCTAAAAACACTTGGGAGCCGTTCGAAGAATTTTTGCAAAGATCACTGAATAACGTTGATTAAGTTGATATAACCTATGTAGATATGCTGCACTGTCGTGATTTTGTTTATGTAGACTGGCAATAGCAAAATGACGTTTGGTTTGTATAAATCTTTGTTGGTTGGAGGTCTTTCGCAGTTCAATAAATAAAGTTTAAAAATAAATAAATAAATAAATAAATAAAATGTGGCACATGACCATAACATTTTTTATGAATTCTGTTAACTGTTACCACAACATGTTTCTTCAATACAGTTTCTTACTAGTTTTGCTAAAGATGCTTTTATTACAACCAATGTTTATATCCTTATAAGGTGAACCTAATATAGCCGGTCTGCCACACTAAATAGAATATAATGAATACAATGCCCCTGAGTGTAAGAAGCCCTTTAATTAGGTGAATATATAACAATAATGTGGCAGGATGAGGTTTTATCTCATTTACTTTTGGTTTTTCCCCTCTTTTTAGCCCTTTGGTTTAGATCTTTTTTCAGGCCAAATAGAAAGTCTGTTCAGCAATTCGCTTTATGATGGCTATTGTTGTAACCTTGATTGTGTTAAAGAGGCTTTGTTTTAAGGGAATTCAATCTATGCTAGATGATTTTAAGTAATTTTACTCAAGATGGTTTTATAGAGATGTTGAATATTGTTTATATGTAAATTGAGAAATCTGAATACAAATATTCAATGAAAATGAAGTAATTATTCTAATAATACAAACTCATTCACCACTTCTTCTTACAACCACAATCTGGGGCAGATGGGGATCTACCCCAAGTTTTAAAAACGGTTATCCTTTTACACTTTAAAAAGTATTTATTTGTACTTACCTTTCAATGTTTGGCAGGAAGGATCACTCAAACATCATATGGGCATTTGTAGTCTTAATAATGCACACTTATACCCCACCTCTCGTATCCTGATGGGATGTAAATACTGTCACTCAAAGTGAATATGCACTACAACAGAGCATGCCTTGAATCTATTGTAGTATGTGACAACTTTTTAGAACTGATTTTCATTATGTGTATTCATTTCCTGAGTACATCTGTTTCCACAGTACAAGAGTGCTAGTGCTGTTTTTATAGCTCAGTCTCCATTTGTATGTGCAATGTTTGTGATAGCTCCTGAATATGTAGAAAGAACTATGCCTGATTTCTCTAACTGCAAAACCTTATCCCAAAGTAATCAAAGGCTTTACATTGCAACATTGAACTTCCCTCTCCATTGGGTAAATCAACTCTTTTGACATGTAGGGAAATATACCTAGAGCACTCTCACTATGTGCAGGGACATGTGCTTCCCTGATTTTCGCTTGCTAAAGTATGGTGAACTAGCTCATGATTATACATTTTTTATATGGGGCACTTGGTTAGAGAAGTACCAGACTTGGTATCAATACAGGCACACTAAGTTTTCACATTGGTAATGCTGATCATCAAATAAACAAATCACACAATAATAAGCCACACACCGTTTCTACAATTCTGCCCTGAGGCACTGTATAATCGTTCTGCAGAGTGGAGCGATAACACACAGAGAGAATCGTCACAATGCACGTTCATTGGATAGATGTCAGTGGAGTGCATTTATATTTGCAGTTATTGCCATCAGCCTGCTTGGGCAGAATATATGCATATTTATTATAGAAAACCTTAGAAGTGTGAATGATAAACTTTAGCAGTGCTACAGAACACTCCTACAGACGACCCCTCCTTCGCAAATAATTTCTCTTTTCACACAGGGAACACAGCTTCCTAAGAGAAAATGTGTCTGTGTCTCCTTTGTTTTTGTTTGTTCAGATTTGGCACTCCCCAGGTTAGGATATGAGGTGCCCTAATTAATTAATTAGTTTTTATCACTCATACTCACCAATTACAGCCTGACGGTTTTGCCTGCAAGACGGGCAGCCCTTCGTCTCACTGGCATTCTCCTCCCTCCTTTTCTTGTTCTCAGCTAAAGCCCGGCTCAGCAAAATCTGTTGTCTCACAGCCCCGCGCACCCCTGTTCCAACCTCCTAGATTTTTCTTTTTCTCATCTCTCTCTTGCTCCTCTACTCCATCGTTTTCTGGCCCACCCCCTAGATGTCCTCTTGCTCTAGCTTTTTAAGCACTCTTTGCTTCCTCCTCTCTGCATGTATTTGCATAAAGATCCATATTGTTTCACCGCACATTTTCACACATTATGTCATAAGGTCATCCGTCAAACTTCACCTCCTCTTTTATCCAACACCCAGTAGCTTTTCAGTTCTTGTGATTCTCTTTCCTCAATGACCCTTGTACAGCACTCTTCTCCAGCCCAGATGAAAGATGCTACATAGCATCCTGCCACCCTGTCTGGATTCCTGTTTAAACAAAGGAGCTGTTTTTACAAAGCAGATTCTGCTGTCTCATTGTGCTCTGAACCTCATGCCCACAAAACACAATATAGTTCAGCTATCAATTTATTTTCTAGACCAACACTGCGGTATGTCCTCATAACCCCATCCTTTTATGGCCTAGGCAAACCCACTCTCATCTCAATAATTACTAATATAAATCTTGTTAAGATTAGTCATTAGTAGTATTAGTATTTAGTCGTGTTAATGGTTGTTAGCACCGTACACTACACTGTGCTATGCCAAATGTTAAATCAACCCCTCTTTAGTTTGCCCTGAATGCCTTGCATCATTAATAAGTCACACACTGAACACCTGCTGCAACATTAGCATTATTTCTAAAGCGGTACACACAACCTCTATAGAATTCAGTGCTGCTGCCAAAATTAGTGCAGGGTTAAAATATGTGTACTAATTATCCCTACAGGCCTCATTACGAGTTAGGTGAGATCTGGGCAGTAAACCCTCCCAGATACCAAAAAACTCTATCACCATTACCGGCACTCAGTCCAGCGTTATTACTGCCAGATTACGAGTGCCAGCAATGGTTGTGAATCTGCATTCCATGGAGTCCCATTGGACTCCATTGGGGGATTTTCCGATATTACCAGCATCGGTAACACTGGTGCCGGTAATACCATCGATATTTGCCAGTAACGCACCCCATCGGCAAACTTGTACTTTGCCGGTGAGGTAATGTGCCAGTAAACAGAGTTACCACCATGTTATTACCACACCCGGCAAAGTCATAATGAGGCACAATAAACACCATATACTTTGCTTTCTATAGTTAATTTGTAAAGCCTTCCTCTGGCAAAAGCTTTTGAAAATTTTTAACTGCTTCTTTAAGCTAGATTGTGTAAGTGATAAAAGAATACCGTCATCCACAAAGAAGGGAGCTCGGCTCTTTTGTGAGACTAGTGTGGGGGCATGCAAGGGGATAGCCAGCATGTTATCATTAGCTCCATTAATATACAGAGAAAATAATGTTGGGGTCAACACGCAGCCCTGCTGCACTCCTTTTTACACCGTTAAAGGACCCTGTGGTCTCCCCAACCAAGCCACATCTTATTACAGCCTTCTTGTTACCATAGAGCAACATGATTTGGGACAGGAGATCATTAGGAATTCCTTGCTCGAGAATCGAGCTCCACAACTTCGACTTTGGGATGTCATCAGAGGCCATGCAGAAATCTATGAAAGATGCATATATATGCATCTTTCTTAGACTGACATATTTCTCAACAATAAGGAACAGTATAAACATTGATCTGTCATGCTTTCACATTCTTGGAACCCAACCTGAAAATGGTGTATTAAGGAGTTTTCCTTTGTCCAGGCTTTTAAACGCCCAGCAGAACTCTCCCAAAGAATTGTCAAGCCCTGTCGAGGAGAGCAATAGGATGGAAATTCGTCAGGTTTTCTTGTGCAACTTTTTTTGTCGAGGTGTACGATTTCTCTTAGGGCCCAAGTGTTAGGGACTGACTTAGAGATGCCAATAACATTAAAAGGCGCATAAAAAAGGGAGCGCAAATACTATCCTCTATCTTGAAAAGATCTCCTGAATTGTGTCTACGTCTGGAGCTATGTTATTATTTTGTGACACAACCACAGCCGTAATTTCCTCCAGGGTGAATGGGGTACCTGTATTGATTTCAATATTACTGGGTGTACCTAATGGATTTTCATCTACTCTTTCCTCATGGTACAATTGACTAAAATAGTCATACCAGGGATTGTCAACAATGCATCCTTGTATGACATGTACTTGCCTGGCGGAAATACTGCCCACAAGTTTCCAGAATTCTACATGGCTCTTATTTTCTATTACTCTTAAGGCATCTTACCAGAGAGATTCTACATGGTATTTCTTCTTTTCAATGATCATTTGCATATACTCATGTTACCTCCTGCAGACCACCTCCTTACCTATGTCCTTTATGGCCTGAACAAGACATTGGGTCTCATTATAAGTTTGCTGGTCCGGAAACAAAACTGCTGTCTCATTCACTAAAAGATTTGGCATTCTACTTCCATTTATTAACTGACGTTAAATATAAAAATAGACACAACACATGCAACTGTCCTAATAGGTTTTACTGAAGAGTACACTGGACCATGAATTTTTTAGTTGTATTGAATTTGTTTATATATGTCACTGGTCGAACCTTTCTCTGAGGTCTGTTGTTTAACTATACCTTTTACTAAAACTCAAAATACTTAGGATTAATATGTAACTTCCTTTGAGTCAGTGTATCCTATGTTTAAATGTGTCATACAATTTGAGATTCAAATGACAATCACTTCTCATGACCAGCCTAAATGCACAATTGATCATTTAACTAGCAATGTATTGACATTTGGGCTACAGCTCTACTATAAAACATAGGTACCATATGCACTTACGTAAACCTGGCCGCCAAAAGTGTATTGCTAATCACATAATCTTGTATCTTAATTCAAATGCAATGTAATCAGTGTGCCTGTCCATTTCAGTGTGTTGCACTTTAAGCAGTATATTTAGCTATTCACTTAATTTGTTGCATTTTGATTGCACTTTTTCTGCAATACAAATTATAATAATTGTAAGTATACATTGTCAATTGTATAACTCTTTGGTAAATGTAGTGCAGCTGATTCCTATTCAGATTCGCACATTGTGTAATGGCATCGCCGAGTACTTATGTCGCCTTCCTCATCTTCATGCCAATTCTGTGCCATTGTGAAATGCAGATTTTTCAATGTTTATAATGTTCATACTATCATGAAACAGTCTTACCAAATAAGTATTTCCTATGTTCCACATAATGAACACATGAAATCAACATGATACATGATTCTTTCAGAAAAATGTATTTCTTCATGCTCACCGTATCCAGACTCAACTCAATATTCTGCCCAAGCTTTCATATACTGCAAGCACTATATAGCCATGCCATAATGCCATGACATGTTATGTCAATCAGGTTTTATGCCATAGAATTATTGTCAACATATTTAAGGGCTAGTTGACCTTATTGTAATGCTTTGTACCTAATATACACGGTGGAACACATTTGTTTTTTATCTAGAGGGTGACTTATTGGATATTATGAAAAACATTACTAGAAATATCAATACATGGTAATAGTTATTCATAGTTTTTTTTACAGTTTTTTCATTTAATCATATAACAGGAATGTTAACCTGCTCCATTAGATGTTTTGTTGAGTATGACTGCATGGTCCTGAGTTTTTTTTTTAAAAGAGCTCTTGTTCTCTTTTGTATAGTTTCTGGATGCAACATTCTACATTGTTTCCTACAATCTGTTGCAGCACTCTCCAAATGAAATGTTTAAAATCATTTTGACAATTTACAAAATATTAGTTGGTGGGGTCAGTGACAACCTAGTTTGAATGCAGCTCTTGTTTTCTTTCATCATTACTTTCATTTTTTTTAACAAATCACCTTCCATTTGTCAACATAGATTTTATTACAGGGACATTAAAGAAAAACTGTTGCCATTTTGCTTTTACTATTGTTAAAATTACAGTGATACAATCAAGGGACTGAAAGTGTGCTTAACAGTTTCGTAAATTTGGAATTCAAACTCAAAACATTTTAGTCATCAAACAATAGAAATATAATTATTCTTCCTAGAAGATACTGTTTCTTATCTTCTGGCATTCACATCAGTTGATACGTTTCTTGTATATCAGTTTCATGATTGTTACCACAGTATACAACAGTAACATCTTAGGGAATAATTCATGTTTCTATTGGCATATGAACATTTTTTGAGCATGTATTAAAATTTCACAATATTGATAAGCCCAATGTAAGGCCATAAAGGTCTTTGTGATTGTGACAGATAGCTTAAACCATACAAAGGTGTTGTTTGTCAATGTTTGTTTGGATATGACACAAAGACTATATCGCATATCATTGGACTCTATCCAAAAACCACAATTCTGTGATTCTGGGATGTCTTTTAGGTTGTGACCTGCTGTCATTCTCCATATTTAAGTGAGGATTCAGGAGAAATTTTATGTTTCTGAAAAATGCACAATTCTTAAGTAATTCTTTTGATTTAGTTACACAGATTTGAATGAAATGCACAAACCATGTGTTCAACATTTTATCAAAAAGGGCATTCCTTTTTCTGTTATAAACTCCTTTGACTGCTTTTATATCAGCATTCTGATTCTGTTCCCCTCAATTTAAGCTTATAACTTCAAGTGCATGCTTCCTGTTCAGAAGCTTATTTTTATGAGCAACTTCTCATTATCCTAATAAAGTAAAGAGAGTAAAACTTGAATGCCCCCGAGTGTGTTTAAGGGGAAGGCTGTCAAAATGCAATAATGTATTTCTGTATTTTTATGAAATGTTTTCATCTTCAAATGCCCTGTTTTGTCGTGGTAGATGGTAATATCTAGTCTAGAAAATCAAAAGCCTAAAACTCTTTGAAAATGTGACTTGTAGGTGACTATGCGGTTTATTCAGCCATTCCACAACAGTTTATGTTCTATCGTTAGTTCATTCTAAAACAAATTACCACGTCATCTGTACACAAGTTTCCATAGTCGCATATGTTCATCAAATACATTTTTAGACCATTAGAAGTTTAACTCAAGCATTTCTACATATATATTTGTTATATTCAGTGCCAGAGCACCACTAATCACCAACCTATCTATTTGTGGTATAGTTTACCCAGAAATTGAAAGTAGTTTTCATCAGTGCCATTTCAATATACTAAAGAATAAAAGAGTTAGGAATAGTTTCTCTCCTTTTTTCAAATAATTAAATGTTTAATTACAACTTCAGATTTTGCCTCTGGGACTCTTGTTTTAAGTAATAGAATATCTAGCCAAATCAGGATATCTATTTCAGGAATGAACTCAAGGACTTCACAAATCTGAATAGCACATTTTGTATCCAAAGAAAATATTTAGGGAATGTAAGCTGTGTGGTTCAAAGGGAAAATAGCTCATTGAGAAGGGGTTAACTCTCAGGAGCAGAGACAGGAGAAGAGCCTGGACATCACAGGACATCATGGCAGTGAGAGGGTGCATGGATAGTCATGAGGGAGGGTCTCTGGGGAATTTGACAGACAGGTTTTTGGACAAGTGACCAGTGAGTTGAGAAGCGTGGGCTTCTTTACTCAAACTAACTGAAGTTCTTTTGATTTTGACAGGGGGCTGGTGTATCAGAGGAGGAGAGTTACGAGTGTGCGTATTGAGTTGTTTTAAAACAATGAATGAAGAATTCCAGAGACATTTTTAATACACGTTATGATCCGAGCCACGTTCGGCAGTGAGGAGGTTAATGGTGTGAGTTTACATTTAGTTGAGTGTTATTAAAAAAAAAAAAAAAAATGTGTAGAGAAAATCCTATCACGGGAAACCGGGGCTTCATAATCTTGAGCGGTACACAAGCCGGTGTACTCAGAGAAAGAGAGAGAGTGTCTAGGAAAGCCAGAGGAGGAACGTGGCCAACAGCTGAATGGAAATCCTGTCACCAGGGAGACCGAGGTAGCGACGACACGCTGAGCTGGAGAACAGAGTGAGAGGAGCCAAAGACAAAGGTCTTCCAACGAGCTCCGAAAGCCAACATTGAACGAGTTCGGTGAGCGAAAGGAAAAGAGTCAAGTGTATGGCATGTTGTGAACCCTACAGAAGGTAAGCAAGGGAAGCGGACGATCAACAAGGGAGAGTGGGAAATACTACGGGGACAGTGTGAATACACGTACGTCAGGCATACTCTTTGAATGCTAATAAGTAAACAAAACTGGCTTCTATATCTAAAACAAAGTGGGTATTCATTACTAAGAGAGAATACCGCCAAATGAGATTGAATTACTGTAGACTATTAACCCATGAAGGGTCTTCGGCCAGAAAGAAAACAAGTGACTTGAACTGATTATTTCTTTGGTTTAAAGATGGTAATGGGGAAACTATATTCGAGAGGAATACAATAATCCTGAATTGTGGGACAGTCAAAGGCAATGTATTGAAACAAAGACATATTTTAAAAGGGGGACAAGAATAAAAAAGAAGGAAACGGGGCAATCATTAATCAGACATCCAGTAAAAGTTGTCCAGAGGGGAACTCAATAAAGAAGTCGGACTGAGTAATCAAACTGCCTCCTTTCCAGTGACCCACAGGTGTACTACCAGTGGACAGCATTTACAAAGAATTACCACTTAGCCCAAAGTGAGTGTATTCACACTCCTAAGACTTTAAGGTTAACAAGAAACCTGTCTTCCTCCCAAAGTTCTCTCTGACAGTGACATTGAATATATAAATTAACCTATTAAAGAGTTGTGTTCTTGTAACAAATCGCTCAGTGTTATTATTAGTACATCACAGAGTGAGATCTGTGACACTCACCTTTTGTTGGTTCTAACTATATTAATATGTTTGCATATATGCCTATTTACTACAGCATCAGCGATAGTGACCATGTAGTTATGGTTAAGATGGCTTTCCCAAAGGAAGTGTAGTTTTTGGGCAGCTTGTAACTTTGGCACCATTTGATGAATCCACACAAATCTTTGCAAGTAAATATAGAGTCCACTCTGAAGGATTTTGAAAAAATATGTTCGGGATCATCAAGAGTTTTTAAAGTTGTACGGGGTGTCCCATACTTTTAAAAATCTGGATAGACATGAATGGGAAACCTTTTTGCTTGCGGCTACATCTTGAACCAATGGATGGATTTGCCTCAAATTTGCACGAAGAGTGGCAGCCTAGTCTCGAAAGTGTGCTTTTGAAAATTTGGTGTTAATCCGTGCAGTACTTTTTTTTACAAAAAAGCCAAAATGTAGGAACAAAATATTAGTGATATCGCCATCTTGCTTCCTGATTCGGTGTCCACAGATGCCTCTGGACTAATCAGTGCTAAATGGTCAACTGGGAAACATGAGGTGCGTCAGAACCTTTGAATGGACACCATGTTGGATTTGAAAATTAGGTCCACTGTTCACAGATGCTGCGTATTGAAAAAACATTTGAAAACACATTTGAGGTTGTGTTCAGGATGAAAGAGTGCATGAGGAGGGGCGACAAGAGATGAAAGCGGTTCAATATATATGGTATTGAGTGAAAAAAGGTTGTATGTTTTCAGCGGTCTTCAAGGCCTCCTTTGCTGTTAACAGCCATTGCTAAATGCCAAAGACAGTTTTTGATGTCTGCGTCACACATTCAAAATTGTTAGGTTCTTTGATGACCACAGGCACGCTTACTCTGGCTGTCATTCAGCCACAGCCTACTTACTCCAGCTATTAAACTGGCGATAGATGAAGCTATGTTAAATTTGGTTTTAATAGTTATGTAATTTGATTGGCAATGGTAAGTAGTGGACATGGCCATAACAGATCATCTGTGAGTTTCTTTGTCTGCAAAGGAATGAAAATATAGTTAGTTGTAAACATGGTATACATACATGTATACATGTTAAGTTTTATATGCACATTCACTTTTTACCCTGATGAGCAGTACATTGTATGTACTATGTTTTCAACAACTGTTATGTTTGACACACTGTTGTATTAACATATTGGAAACATTGGGTCATGGGAAAATATCCAACTTTTTCTCACTTTTTTAACAGTTAACAGTTTTTTTGTGGAAAGAAAACAGTTTTTGTGTATGAAGAAAGTACTATAATGGTAGTATGTATAGTTAGATAGGTGATGGTGTGTCCTAAGTCTAATGTCTAATGTAATTAAGGCATAGTTGTTTTGTGTATCTGTTTATGTTTTAAAGTGGATTCCCATTGGCATATTCCAACTGTACATTATTGTAAATATGAATTTAAAGTATGATTTAATGACAACATTTTGCTTTAAGGAATATTAAACAGGCAGGTGTTACTTTTGCTGGTAAACTTATATTTTGAGTAACAGAAGTGTTGTTACATTCAAACCAGCCACTTCTTTTTTTCACATATGCAGTAAAGTGTCCCGAAGTGGTTTTGGGACCAGTGTGATGTAGTATACCTACTGTGGTAAATGTTTTTCTGGGACAATATACTTGGGTGTGTGAAGTTAGTGAGTTTACAGTTAATTGAGTGCCATCTGCATTGTATTTTAAAAGCAGGAATATTACATATTGACCATGTAAATCCGTTTGTATTGTTGACGGATTATCTGAATGGCAAAATGAGCATGGCATGCTATGATTTGAATTTTGAAGATGTTGTTGAAATGGAATTGTATCACAATTTGGTATAGATACACAAATTGTTTATTGGGAAACACTCATGTATGTTTCCAAGTGCATGAAATCTGTAAGATTTTGTTTATAGCAATGTGTCCTCTCTAGAGTACTTCAGTAAGAACATTAGAAATTCCTGTTGTTCCTCCTGTGTGCTTAGGGTGAATTTAATAATTCTGGCACAGTAGTCCAATTCCTGTTTTACATCTTATACACTGTGGATAGTGTCAGGTTTGTTAGTGGAATTTCTGTGTAGGATGATGAGTTGTAAACATAACTGTTCTGAGCCATGTAAGAAAATGTTGTCCATAATTGGAGGCAATTGTAATAGTGGATTTATTGCTACATTTGCAGAGCAATTCACTCCTTTTATGTTGGAAAATTTTAAATGACCAGATAATGTGGCCTCGTTTTGATTTAAAGGTGCTGCATTTGTTTTGTTTTTCATTTTTAATGGGATTTATGGGGAGATCTGATATAGTTACAGTCTGAACTAGTCTTTTCAAAGGTTTTCTTTTTACAGGTAGAGGGATCCACATCCAGATGTGGAGTGCACAGTGCACTCAGTCTGCACTCAGTCTGCTGTATTCTCGGATGTAAGGAATGTCAGTTTTGACTTTGTTTGCATAACCATTTACTAAGAATAGTCCATTGAGGGTATGACGATGTGAAAGGGCAATGTAACGTATGTTATTATTTAAGACTGTGCTGCCAATGTCTAAAGGTGCGCGTCGAGGTTTAGGTCAGAACAGCATATGCAAGAGACATAAAGAATGGTTCTCTACATACATACATATCTTTAAAAAGAAGGTAATGTGGTATGGTGCACAACATTGTATTAGTTTGTTCAAGTTTGTCAAACTTGATGGGGACAAACTGGAGAT
The DNA here is from genome assembly GCF_040938575.1 of Ambystoma mexicanum. Taxonomy (NCBI): domain Eukaryota; kingdom Metazoa; phylum Chordata; class Amphibia; order Caudata; family Ambystomatidae; genus Ambystoma; species Ambystoma mexicanum. The sequence continues at coordinate 1,435,037,443 of NC_090921.1, forward strand.
TTTTTCTGTTTGCATGTGTATTAAAGCCAACACGTGTTTCAATTGCTCTATTAACTGAACCTTGTCTCATGTCAAGGTTGCTTCTTAGCATAACACTGCAGTTCAGGCAGAGAGTTGATACTATTTCCAAACCAGCTGTGTTTGAGTGTGTTTGAGTGTTTGAGATCGATTTTGCTAGATTATTACGTAGGTGTGGTGTTGCTTGTTGACACATTGCTTGTGTCATACCATACATTTTGACTTAATCTATGTAGATATTGTAGGCTATGGCGGTCATTACGAGGTAGGAGGTAACCATGCCGCTATTAGCGGCATAGCTACCCCTTTACCTGGTACCGAGTACCGGGTCCGGGTTACTTGAATGAGGAATTACCGGGCCATTCCGAACTTGGAAGGCCCGGTAATTCCTCATTCAAGCAACCCAGACCCTGTACATCCCCATTCCCATTTGAGCCCCCATAGGGCTCAATGGGAATGGGAGCATGCTAACAACGGGCCCGTTAATAACGGGCCCGTTGTTAGCATGCTGGGCTGCTCGTGGGACCCGCTAAGGCCGCCTGGTAAAACCAGGCGTCTTTAGCGGGTACTGCGAGCAGAACTCGTAATGAGGCAGTAAGAGGTTGACGGCTCTAGCACCTTTTCTGGCGCTGTTAACCCCTTACCGCCAGGGTCGGAATGACCACTTATGTGTTGCCTCTGTTTTTTAGCAGTGCTTCATTAAATTGGTCACAGTTTACAAGGGTTGGTATAAAACACATGAATTGCAGATTCTGTTGTGTTAATTGCTGCATTACATCAGGGCCAGATGTGTTTGTCCACATAGCTCATTTATCAATCAACTTTTTAAGGATGCCTTACTTTTCAGTAAGTACAACAATTCGTTAAAATGTGGGCATATGTTGGATCTGTAGACTATTGCATATTTTGCGCAAGTTGTGGGTAGCATAAATGCCATAAATTCACATTGCCTATGCTGTGAGTGTGGTGCAGCATTCTTTGTACGGGTTGGCTTTTGACTGCTGTTAACTGTAACATATCTCTAAAGACAATTATATGTTTTCCTCCAAACAGCAAACAGTTCTTTTTATCCAGTGTTTAGGACTTCTTGCATTCTTTGCATTAGGTTAGAAACCATCCTTACTTAATCTACTAGAAGCACTTTCATTTGTCGCAGAATTCTGTGTACTTCAGTGGTAGCTTTTGCTCATAATTTGTAGTTTTCTAATTTGTTTTGGTGTTCCACTGGGAGGAGTAATAGTCAGCATAAGGTTACACCTCCAAAGCTGTTAGAAGCAAGACATGTGGGGGCTGTTACAATAGTTTAAAGGTTATTTGATTTATCTTAGAAATCTATTTGAATGGTTTTAATTAAAAAAAGATTTTCCAGAACTGGCTTCACCACTTGCTTGTCATTTTCACAAGTGCAAATTTTGATTTCATGTTTTAATCCATGCTCAATTTCTCCAGTGACTGCTAGGTAAATGGTGAGTTGTTAATCATTTAACTGTGATGTGAGCACTGACAAATCATCTACAAATTGTTTGTGTTGAAGAATGGTGTTTTCTACTTTTTTCATTGCTATTTCTGCTTTGTTTTGAAAAAGTGGCTGTCCAAGTGGTTCTTGTCTTCATATAAGTGATGGATGCCTCTCATTTTTTTATTTATTTTAATTCTTGATAACGCGCCAAATCGCCCGAAGTCCTCACGGCGCACAATTCATCAGGAATGTCTTTGTCAAGGCGTATTTCTATGTCTTCTTCTTGTTGGTGTTCATTATCTAACATTTCTTTGTATTTAAAATGATCATTTGTTATACTGCTTTCATTTGCTTTCAATGCTTTGTCATGGCCACATAACAATGGTTCTTCTTTTCTCCAAGTTTTGAATTTCTGTAACAGGGCCATGTAATAAAATTCTAGAGGGCCTCATTTTGAGTTGGGTGGTATTCTGGTGGTAAATCCACAGGAATACAGCCCAACTGAATTACCATTACCACCACTTGCGCTGGCGGAATTACCGGCAGATTACAAGTGGCAGTAGCAGCGTAAATACTAATTTTTTATGAGTCCATTGGACTGTATGGAGATTTCATGGCAGAATTACTGCAGCAGTAATTCTGCTGTGGTAATTCTGCTGATTTTGCCATTTTTTCAGCAGAGACTTGAAGGATTCTCCTCCATCATGTTGCTGGAGGTAGATCCTTTGTTCCAGGGCCATACTCATATTATGGGAGAGCGGGAACATTTGAGGTAATTTCGTTGCCACCAATTATTTTTCCTGCTCCACCATACTTGTAATGAAGCCCTATATGTTCTATAGATTTGAAGGATCATTTTACCTGGATAATAAGGCAGCATTTTTAAAGTCTTACTAGTCTTTCATCACAGTTTAATCCTGAATATCTTCCAGCTATTTCCAGTGGCATGGCAATATTTTTGAATGTGTAGTTTTGTGCTATGTCATACAAACACATGTTTTCCAAAGCAGTACATCTGTTTGGATAGTATGTGTCAATCAGATTATTTTGTAAGATGTCTTGGCAAGATTTTAGTACTGTTTTTCAACATGAACCTGGACCAAGGTTGAACCAGAGAATGTTATCTGATTTCACATACAAAGCTCTACCTGTTGAACCATCTGGAGTGTCCTATGTCCCGCACTCTCTGTTTGACAGCCTTTTGATACCAACGCTGTACAATTTTTGTGAAAGAGTTTCGTCCGATGAAATGTCATTCCAGAGGTCTTTTAACTCTAGTCTGGTTTAGTGGTCTAGTCACTGATACGGTCATGATGATTAAATAAAGTATCAGCAAGCTGCAATTAAAAAATATTGTCTATAAGATAGCCCATACTTAATAATGAGTGCGTGTGCCGACACCGCCACAGCTTTTAATATAACTCTTCACTGAGCCCTGTGACCATATCCTCTCAGCAGGTAATTATGCACTCTATCAGGAAGTGGAGAGAAGGGCAAGGCAGTAGGTCTCATACCACAGAAACAGTACAATTACTTATGAAGGAGACACATGTTTGGTACTGAATCTTCCATGTCATGTTAAAAAGAATCCGCTTTAGACTTTAGTCATGCAAGACTGCAGGGCTGTTCTTGTACTTGTCAATGCACTTGCTCAATTGCGTATGCACTAATAAGCAGTTTTCCTGATTTTATAGAGCCGAGTATTCAAGCCAAATGAAATGATGCCAGAAATCACCACACAGCATGAACTACAGGACTCTTCTTGCACTTGTCAAAGCACTTGCCCAAATGTGCGGGGTGCTAATGCACAGCATTTCCGATTTGATAGATTCCCAGGTAGAGTTGCGAATTGCTGAGTATTCAGGCTAAAAGAAATTATGACAGATAGTACCTCTCTGCAGAGCTGAAGGACTGTTTTTGCAATTGTCATAGCACTTTCCCAAATGCACGCCCAATGTATGTATTGTGACTATATTGGCATTGGAAGATGAAGTTGGGAGTTCATTTTTGGCTTAACTTTGTTTATGATGTATTTGATTACTTTTTTGATGCAGGTGTAATACCTTTGTTACTGGTGTCTGTGGCTGTAACTTGCGAAAACATAGTTTCTTGTTCTGTTGCTTGCAGGTTTTCTATACATTGTTGTAGTGAAGGGTGAGTATATCACTTTCCCTTATTTTTACTTGCCCAATTTCTTCTTTGTGCTCTATGGAGTTGGGTTTTAGTAGGATGTTTTGTATCTTTTGGGGAAAAGAAAGTGTGTACTTTAACATCACATGAAGGATGAGTGGGTAAAGATTGATATTGTGGACTGGGATGAGAAAGAGGGGTGTTGGGGTAATGATATGGATTATATTTGCGAGGTGGGCTATGGCAGAAGGATGCATAGGCAATGGGAGCTGCTGCAATATATTTGCAGAGTCACAGGTTGTAGATCTCGGGTGTACTGGGATGAGGAATAGGGGTATAATGATATGCAGTATTAATGGGAAGTGACAAGTGGAAGAAGGATGCATATGTAAAGGGAGCTTTAAGCTAAAATATTTGTAGATAAAAGGTTGTAGGCTGCTGGTGTACTTGGACGAGGAAGGGATGGATAGAGTTAATGATATGCATTATAATTGGGAAGTGGCACGTGGAGGAGGGATGTATATGTAATGGGAGTTGAGGGCTAAAATAGTAGAGTCAGAGGTTGTAGATTGCTGGTGTACTGGGACGAGGAAGATGTAGCAATGAGTACATTATGAATAGATCGTTTTATAAGGTGAATGCAGTATGGGGTAATACACAGTATATTTATGTTATAAAATCCTAATTTTAGAAATGGAACAGATTTCTTTGTTGGTAGGTTTCTTTTGTAATGTCCTTTTTTCTGGAAATACAAAAGACAGAATGTTGGTAAATTTGCAAAATGTAAAGAAGTGTACAAAACATTAATGTCTTTATATCTTTAAGATGGATGCTGCAGGCCATTATATTTTGCTGTACAGAAAATAAGTTATAGTTAAAGTGACATTATAAGGAAGGTGGTATATTGTATAGTACTAAGAAGGTATTATATAGTTTTGAGATAATGCAGGGCATTATAAAAGATCTCACTATTTTCTACTGTGGGGTGGTACTTGAGGTGTTTTTAATTTTTTGAATTATGGAATTGTGCACTCTTATAAGTAGTAGCATATGAAGAAGTGGCACTGTATAAAGAAGCAGTTTTCAAAGCACTCATGAACTCAAACATGTTTTGAAGCACAGAAAACAAGTTACAGCTGAAGTGACATTAAAGGCATGGTGGGATATTATATTTTAGCATGAAGGTCTTTTATACTTTTGAGAGAAGTCGTCATTATTTCTGCATTGTAGGATGCTAATCAGGGTATTTTTAACTATAGAATTGCGCAGTGCCATAAGTCGTAGGATTTGTATCAGTCATAATGTAAGCAGAAGTAGCTGTAAAAGCATTGGTGAAAAAGTAGGAGGGGTGCTGCAGGCAAGAATATTTTAAAGTACATAAATATGTTTATAGTTGAAGTTCATTGTAAGAAAGGTGGCACACTATATTATAATACCAGCAGAAAGTACCCATACCGCAGTTTTTGTAGATAGACATTCTCATCAATTTTTGAAAATCGCTTATCGCTTATCACTTGATGTGCTTTGCACTCTGCAGTAAACTGCACTGAGAATGAGTCTGTGTGGCTGGCTGGCATACCCCAGAGCAGATGTGGAAGGTAGGCCAGAGTCGACGTGCTGCAAAATACTGTGACATTCTATGCACTCTCCCCAAGTGTTACCTCACCCTGGCGCTGTTTAGTGCTTTGAGGTTTGTTGCAGTGGAGATATATTGGAAATTGTGTGTCTTAGGTTCTTGAAATGTGGTTTTCAAAGTCCCACCCTTGAGGTCTGAGCTTTGAACCTTGTTTGGTCCTTCTACGACCCCATTGATGTTTTGCCTATTTCAGGCAACCGTCTCATGTTAGAAGGGGCTGAAATGTGGGGAAAGTGGTGGGGTGTCCAAAGGTCATGTAGCATGTAATGTCCGTAGGATCCTAGATCCTAACAGGTAACTTTGCTAAATTTGGTGCATATTGGTAGAACAGTGTTTAATTGTATAAGGAACAAACTAACAGATGTTCTGCTTCATATAGCGAGAGATAGAGATGAAAGTTTTTTCTAGTTTTGAGAGAAATCAGGGCATGCATAACAAGTTATATCATTATTTCTGTACGGTATGATAGTAATTGAGGTATTCCTAAGTATGGAACTGTTCACTGCCATAAATAGCAGGATAACAGTTGAATTAATCAAAAGTATTTTTAAAAACATTGCTGAAAAATTGGGACGGGTGCTGCAGAAAAGCACTTTTTACAGTAGATAACAAAGTTTATAGTCACATGATAAAGAAGGTGATATATAATTGTACAGTTGAAAAATAAAACATACCCATAGGATGTCTTCTAAGATGTTAATGGCAGTAGATACTGGAAAGTGAAGGCTCTGAATCACAGCACAAGCCCTCTTAGAGTTGAAAGACACATCTGAACTGGTGACCTAAAGTGAGAGTTTTAGGATGAGTGTTTCTGGATGTGATTGGTGAATAGGTCTCTGTTTAAATTAAGCCTATCAGAGTGTGTTAGAGAGATAAGGGTTAAAAGAGAAGAAGGTAAAACAGACATCACGTGTTGTGCCCTGACAAATGTGGTTGTTTGCTCGTGCCATCTGGGCTCTTTTACCATTCCCTGCAGGTAAAGAGGAGTGTGGAGGCCATGCACATCTTACATATCTCCTGACACCAAAAGGATGAACCAATCAGGCCTTCTGTTCGTGAAGGAGGCGTTGAGCTGTAAAAGAGAGGGATGCAAGCATTTAATTTCTTGTTTGAATTGCTAGAAGCATGCAGCTGAACAAGAACACTTTTTGGAAAATACAACATTTGTGGGCGTATTGGTTTGAGATGTATGCAAAGCAGTTTGGTATTTCATATAAACTTGGCTTTGAAAAATTGGAGATGTTATAGCTTGGAGTTCGGAGTATGAAGTGAAATCACTGTTACCTATGTGTGTGGACATGGTGCATTTGAAACATCCACAAATGAGGATAGTGCACCCTGGATGTAACAGTTTAGGGTATGTTATCAACCACTGCAAAGGAGGGACAGATGGGGAAGATGTTGAGCACTGCAATGTAACTAAGCGAGCGGGCACTCCTTGTCGTGTACCTTCACACCTACCTTAAAGGAGTTCCTGAATTGCTCCCCCTAGCGGATGATACCATTGCAGTATCTAAAGAGTTCAGTTGTCTTCTGAAGGTAGGGGTCACCTGCTTCGCCAGTGATTTAGCATGAGGAACCCTCTTCCCAAGTGAGGTACAATGACTGTATGCAGGGGTGGAAGATGATTGAGACATAGAAGTGGTACCTCCTTGCCCAGAGAAAGCAATTGTCTGTCTGCAGACAGTTGGATGGAATGTCCAAGTGTGCAGTGCATGGAGGTGGTGCTGAAGGAGTGCTGGCCCTTCTGGATGTGTGTGAGTGTGACAGTGTGTCAGCCTGACCCTTTGGCACACCCCAAACCGTGGTGAAAATCCACAACACCCATGATTCATTCCGGCCGCTAGACATGGAATGTACCTCTTCTATCTCGTCATCATCCAACTGTTCATCTTGCAGTTCATCTGCTGGAGCAGCACTGTTCCCTCACCCTGGTCCCTTGACCTGGTGGTGGGTATGGTGGTGGTGGCCCCTGAGGGGGTGGGATGGCCATGTCTGATGCCATTTCTGGAAAGTTGTGCTTGAGCTTCCAGAACTTGCATATCTCCTCTGCAGTGTTAGATTGAGGTCGCCTTTGGGGGGCTGTCTGCAATCCCTTGATTAATTAATAGTGCATCATGGCATCGCGGACATGGTGGTCTGTTCATGAACATTGGCACCACAGATTCAACATCACTCATGTGTGTTGTCATAACAGCGGCTCTGCCTCAATGTTTGCAAACTAATTAAAAGTGGTTCAGGGCATCATAAAAGTGACGGACAGTTACCAAACGTTAGCACACACATCCTACTTGCCCCCTGGTGCGTTGTCATGTCTGTGGCTGCGCTTCAACATTTGTAAACTGATTAAACGTGCAACATACCGTCATGAACATGATGGTCATTTGGCGAGCGTTGACACACCCATCAAAAGTCACTTGGAGTGTTTTCAGGACCACGGCTCTACGTATTAAGTTTGCAAACTAATTAAAAGTGCGCCCTGAGGTCACAGAGGTGGCGGTGTGTTTGTGATATCACTCTGGTGCATTGTTAGCTATTTAATCCATGGATATCAGATTGGGGTTAAACATTTACATTACAATGGATTAAGATAGGGCAGGGGAATCAGAGTTGGCACCAAAAATAATGGATTTGGGAGATGGTATATACACATGATTGGGGAATGGAGGAATAGAAATGCCATCAAACTGTTGATCAAAAATGTTCTCTGTTATTGATCGGGGTGATTGCTGAGGGACAGGTTCACGGGGGGAACAAGTGGGGCAACGGAAATCAATATTTTTTACATGATTTCTTGCATACATACATAATTGTGAAAGGATTTTCAATATTTCGTAATCTATTTTAGACATGTTCTGCTTTGTATTCTTCACGATTCATATCACACCATCATTCTCATTAAAAGAGAGCCAGATGTGTCTCTGGCAGTCACACTGACAAAAACAATTTGAAGTGAGGGCTTGACAGAAATAGATGGAGAAGGGCGGAGAAGGGCGAGGCTGCTTCAAGCTGTGGCTGAAAGGATTACTGTGGGGAAACCAGTGTGAGGACGTTATATTTGCCACGCCCCCCATTCATTCGCAAACCATCTGTGTAGCTCTTGCCGGTGAAGCCCTCGACGGAGAAGGGCGAGACTTTATGAAGCCGTGGCTGTTTGAAGCCGCTGGTGCGGCATCCATTTGGGCCGAGTTACTTCAGTCTAGATCATCACATCAGACGGGGGATCGGAGGACCTGCTGTGCTAATTTCAAATACATTTAAAAAAAAGCATCCATCAGGACACTGGTTTCTGGTAAGGAGTAGGTGTGCCCTGATGCCAGTTTTCCTATTGACTTAACACTTTCAGCGGTGCTGTTCTCCTAGCGGCCCTGTCTAATCCACTTCAGTGACACTGGCGAATCAGTGTTTAAATGGGAATCTACCGAATTGTTCGAGTTCGTCTGTGCTTTGTGCTATTTGTTTGGAATTAGTTTCCTATAACCCCATAATTGGCCGATGAAGCAGGCAACGGGGCGGGCTGTCCCTGCAGCCATTTTGATCCCTGTCATTATCATTTCGACAAATATACCATCTTCTTGCTAACCTTGAGGTTTATCCGTTCATATGTGCGATAGATCTTCTTCGTGAAAAAGCTCTGTTGGCGAGCACATTTTTACCCTTTGACTGTGAAGCTTGGGGAAGTTAAGGACTGTGTCTTTGCCGCTTTTCTGATGGGTGTTTGGGAGACGAGGAGCTGCAGTCCCCGAAGCGCCCGTGAACACTCATAGCCAACTTGGTGGAGCCAGACTGAGAGAGTAGGGGTGAAAGCAAGAAAGAAGTTCCAAGGATATATGGCTTTAAAGCACCTGAACTTCTAAACCTTTCACTACAGCTTATACGACCGAAACGGCTCTGTTATAGCGAGTATGGGACATTTGCTGGGTTGAGGTCGAGTTGCTAATGTGACTTGCTCTGCTTATATTTATGATATGATATGGCATTTATAACGCACCTATACACAAGTGTTTCAAGGCGCGATGACGCAAGGGAGGGGAAACAGAGGGAAGACAGACTACGATCCTACTAGGCCAGGTGTCATTCACATCACGCAAGTGCATGGGAAGGGGAAGGAGGAAAGTGCGGAGGGGACAGTGCAGTACATGGGATAATAAGATAAATAACAAAGTACAGCCAGCAGGTGGCAAGTGCAGGGGTAAGTGCAGACAACAAATGTCAAGTGCTGGTAATGGGACTGTAGGGATACAGAAAACAGTCCCCAAGTGTGGTGGTTGCCAGGAGGGCAGTGCAGAAGTGCGAATGGCAGTGGGTGGGGGCCTCGGCCCGAGATCATAGGGTGGCCAGGTAACCAGTGCAGTTTCATTATCAGCCAGGAAGTCAGCAGGGGAGAGGAGGAGAAAAAGCAGAAGCAAAGAGAAAGGTTTTGAGGTGGTTCCGAAACCGGAGATGGTTCTCCTCAAGTTTCTGGGAGGCTGGGAGGCTGTTCCAGAGGGAGGCTCCAGCCAAAGAAAGAGATCTACCACCAACTCCTTGCTTGGAGAAGCGTCTGAGCCAGAGAGAGTTGGAGGTGGATGAGCGAAGAGCTTGAGAAGGAAGATATTTAGGAAGGGAGAGTTGAAGGTATTGAGGCTCCAGGATCCAGAAGGCTTTATGGACAATGCAGAGGGTTTTAAATTTACTCCTCGCAGCCACTGGGAGCCAATGCAGAGATTTTGGTCCTGGAGGGATACAATCCCTGGGCTTGAGGCCACGGACAAGTCTTGCAGTCCAGTTCTGGATGAGTTGCAGAGGGCGGAGAGTAGAAGAAGGTAGATTTAGAAAGAGGCTGTTGCAATAGTCCAACCTAGAGAGAACCAGAGCTCTGGAGACAGTGAGCTTCTGGGGGAAGGATAGGAAAGGAAGAATACCTCTGAAGAGGTGCAGCTGGTGGTGAGCCTTCTTAGAGACATCAGAGATGTGAGGAGAGAAGGAGAGTGTGGAGTCGAAGATTACCCCAAGTTTTTGGCCTCACACGTGCGACAGGAAGAGGGCTAAGAGAGGCCAGCCAGAGAGTGACAGGAAAGGAGGGAGCAGGTGTGCCGATGAGGAGAATTTCAATCTTAGTGGCATTAAGGTAGAGATCATTGGCGACACAACAACACCTGGATGGCGGACAGACAGTCAGAGAAGAGAGAGGGTGAAGAGGTGGCTGAGGGTAGCCTGAAAATTAACTGAGTGTCATGTGCATAGCACTTGAAGTTGGGGCAGAGCGCAGCAATGCAGTGGGTAAGAAGTGCCAGGTATTGGTTGAACAGCCAGGGAGAGAGGTTAGACCCCTGGCGAACACCACAGAGATAGAGATAGAGGAGAGGAAGGACCCAAGTTGAACCTGGGAGGGTCGATCAGAGAGGAAAGAAGTCAGCCACACCAGGGCCTGACCGGTGTTCCCCTGGTTATCACGTAGACGGTTGAGCAGGATGGCATGGTTGACCGTGTCAAAGGCGGAAGAGAGATCAAGTAAGATGAGGACACGGGGTGTCGGAATCAAGGTTGGAGAGCAGGTCATCACAGATGTTCAGGAGAGCAGTTTCCGTGCTTCTGGCAGCTCTAAAGCCAGACTAATGGTCATGGAGACAACCAACAGATACCGTGTGAAGATTGAGCTGGGAGATGGCTAGCTTTTCCATGAGTTTGCCCAAGAAAGGAGTGATGGAGATAGGGAGAGAAGTAGCTGGGAAATACGGGTCGGAGAGGGTTTCTTAAGGAGAGGGTGCACAAGGGAGTGCTTCAGGGGGGAAGGGACCTCCTTCATTTTATTCCCTGTTTTAATTTCAGATATCATCCAGTATTATTAGGTTTGATCATTTGGTTTTAGCTGAAGTCATTAAGATTTTGTTAAGCCCTACCAGGTCCACAATTAATTGTGATTTTATAAATTCACTCAGAATGTGGAAGTGCTGATTTTGAATTGTAAATCATGTGCTCTGTTTTTATTTATGACTAGTGCTGTCTGAATTGTTTGTATATCGCACTAGCACTTGGTGTATTGTATCTGTATTTTTGCACTACATATTTGCTCTGTATATTTGCATTTTTGCACTTGTTTATTTTCACTTCCATACTTGCATTATTGCATGTTTTCACCTGTGCATTTGCACTTGCAGATTGCTCTATGGTAGCATTTATCTTCTGGCCACTTTTTGCCCTGTGACATCTTGGCCCCCTGCACATTTTGTGTAACCTATTCTGCGTCTGCATTTTGTGGCACATATCCATTCCTTGTTTTTGGGGCAGGTATTGGGTATTGGGTACTGGGTCCGGTGCATTAGGTTTGTGGGTGAGTGGCACCTGAGGGTCAGGTAAGCACACCCAACTCCCTGCACCAGGTACACAAGCCACAGGTGCTTTTAAGGAAATGGCAAAGCATAAAGCAATTTCTACCATCTCTTTAGGATTAGAGCAGAACAGGATTTACAAGCTTGTCGAGCCGATTAACATAGTCTATGTTTTGATAACAGAAAAAGGGTTTTTCTCTGAGATTGATGGGGGCGTTAAGACTGTTAAATCCAATTGTGCTGTTTTGGATAATAGTGTAAATATAATACATAAGGCAGAGAAAGTGGAGGCTGGTAGAGCCATTCCTAAATTCCCGTGACCAGCAAGCTATATGCTGTAAGAGACCAGGTAATGAGCACCCATTGGATCAGTTTTGGTGAGAAATTCGACCGGTCATGAAGGGGTGAAAAATGACTACACTCCTGTACATAGTCTGAAATCCATGGGCCCTCTCTCAGCTAATGTGGTCGATGTTTATAGTGAACATGTTGAGGCCCATGTGAATTCAGCCTTTGTACTTCACATGGATGATTTGATTGACTTAACCCCCGTTAATATTGAAGTGGTCCCCCAATGGGCATGGGAGTTTGATCTGGCAGGATCGACAAAGCTGGAGGCCCCTTGTGGCCTCCAAAGATCTTATTTCATTACGCCAGACATTCCCCTTCAAAATATATTTCTGCCACTATTGGCAGAAGACTTTGGGGTACAGATCCACCAAGGTGAGACCTAAAATATGTTGGTGGCAGGGGTCAATACAGGGGGAGTAACATGTACCCCAGGGGATTTTTTCGAGGGTGTACACATTCCCAAAGAAACACCCATATTGACTAATTTGGGAATGCAATTTAATAGGAAATGTCCTGGTGAAAAGTTGAATCAGATCCCAGAGTCAATGGGTGGGTCTTCTAGCTGTCAATGTAACATCTAAGGGGGTTGATGTGTGAAGTCGGAAAGCTGAAGGAAATGGTGGTTAATTTGGCCAACCTAACTAACACTCAGCATATGCAACTTATTAGGTTGCTCAACAAGTGTGTCTCCTTACCCTCTCAATCCACTGCAATTTGGAGAGGTGAGTAGTGCTTCCAGTAGGGTCTAATACAACCCCTTCAATTTCTCATTATGATAAGCTAGTTACCACTGATAAGGTAAAAGCACAAAATAACCTGGGTCTAAAGAGGTGAAACACATTACAGATATAATTCATAGGCATGAGAGAAACCATCCCCAAGTAATCCTGGTAACGCTAGGTATAATTTTCCCCCACATAAATCGATTGGTCCCAATGATTTCCAGGGCCAACCTAGCAAGTGTGGACAGGGGAGACTCAATTTACATGTGTAATGTTCCTAGATTATGAAAACTGGGTGACACTGATTAACATAAACATACACTGTGTATGCCATGTTAGAGGGTACACCTCAGTGATAAGGGAGGATATAGTATTGTGTAAAAGAGGGGGCATGTCTAATGGTCTGTATGACTTTATTCAGTTGACACTCAAGGACAGACGATTGGTTGCAGGCCTTTTGGCCATTGAGGCAAGATCCTTAAGGCATTCAATACCCTGGCAAAAAATGGTGCAAGTGGAAGTCCAGGTGGGGGTGTATTAACTATAACTGCAATCAACTCTCGTTAGGTACGATGATTAGTGACCAGAGTAGTTCAGATCTGCAATTGGTTGTTGGCAAAAGCAAGGTTGGACACACTGTGCTTGTTTTTATTACGCTGTATAGTACCCATCCCCTGTGGACCTTGATCCTCATGCAGGATTTGATTTCTAGCCAAGTTGATGTGACTAATGGTCCACTGCACGTTGTTTTTAGGGGTGACTACAACCAGCAGTTTACACCACTCAAAGAACTGGAGGGCTTGTGTGATGAGGCCGACCAACGTGAAATATTCCCGATTTAGAGGCTATTTACCCTTAAAGGACACACAAAAATGCCCTGGATTCAGCTCGTATTTTTTCTGGGCTTAATCTTAGAACTTGTAATGGGAGACATGGGGGGGACAGTTCAGATAGGGATACCTTCTTTGGTCCCACTAGAACCTCGAGGATCCACTTTATCCTTTTAGCGGTCGGTGATTGGGAACTGGTTGAGGATTTTTCTGTTATTCAATTCTATGAAAGTGGCCATAAACCACTTCTCTTGGAGGTCTGATTAAGGGGTGGGAAGTACAACAGGTCGGTACCAAGTGTACCGCTGACTATCACTGGGAATGCCAGGCAGTATCCAATGATTTTAACGAATAGTAAACAGAGAATGAATTTAATAACGAAACTTTAATTTTAATAACAAAAGCAATTTTTAAAAATATGTATATGGGGGGGTAAGGGATTAAAATGGGTGCAGAGGGCCTTGGAGTGGGTTCAAAAGCATAGGGAAATGGGAGAGTTTGGGGGCCCCAGATTAAAAAAAAACATTTGATGTTTGTTTGTTGCAAAAGTTTCATTGTTAATTAATTCTCTGTTATTTAATTCGATAAAATCATTTAGATCCATGTCAGACGCATTGTTAAATGGAATAGAATCGAAGAGGCAGGAAATAAGCCCAATGTTTATTGCAGGTCTCTGCCTCATATCGAGAGTATCTGTCGAGGGCATTGACCAATGAACAGGTCCTGATCGAGTATGATCATTTGGTTGCTCGTATTAGTCCGATATTTGTAAAACCAGTCAATGAATTAAGGCAGAGGATGATGGCTAAGAACCGTTGTTTTAATGAGGAGTGCCGAACAACAAAGAGTGCTTTGTTGGGCTGTGTCCAAGGGTGGGCATTGTCAACAAACAGGAGTTACGCCATTGTAGATCTAAGTATAAGAATATCACCTTTGTGAAAAAGGAGGAAAGCCAAAAATTTGAATTGAATAAACTCAGAGAGGCGGCTTTAAGAAAAGCTGCCAAGACAATTTGGGCTTTGGTTGCTGGCAGAAAGAGGAGTAAAGACAATGGGATTCACTGCCTTATCCCCCCACGGATTGGTTAAACCACTTCCAAGGATGTGGTGGGGGAAAATGCATTTACACCAATGGCCCTGTGTCGATTAGAGACAGTGGTTTACAATGTCTATTTCGCTCCTAGAAGTCAGAAGCGCAATTTTTTGTTCCAAATGTTTGAAAGTCCCGGGTTCAGATAGGGTTCCTGTTCACTTGTTAAAAGATGAGTAAGATGTGTGGTCCCCTGTCCTAACCAAACTCTTCCAGTCTATGGCACAATTAAATAAAGTTCCTGATTTTTGGAGAACTGCCGAAATAGTCCCGAAATACAGGGGCAGTGAGAGGGCTGGTAATTACAGGCTGATCTCCCTGCTTGAGACTACCGGAAAGGTTTTGGAAAAGTGGTTTTTAAACAGTTTCAAGATTATATGAGTTCAAAGAATGATATTTCCCACCGTCAGGCACGGTTTCAAAATTTGATTCGTACCATCGATCAAAGTTTTCTTCTCTCTCTGATTTTATATAAGTATTCTATGCTAAAGGGGATGAACGTGTATGCTGTCTTTGTCGATCTACAGACTGCCTTTGACTCTGAACCTAAAAATCAACTGTGGTGGGTAATCTCTGAGCGGGGGGGTCCCAGCAGATTTAGTAAAAAATAGTAGAATTGTAGTCTGATAATTCTGCGGTGGGAAAATGGGGCTCCGGGGTTGAAACAACTGCGATTTCCTTGGCGGACAGGGGCATGCAGCAGGGCTGTGTCCTTGTCATGCTCCCGTTCGGACTATACCTTGATGAGTTCATTATAGAGGTGTTGAAGAGCTACCAAGTGGACAGGTTTGATCCATCCAAGTTGGGTTGGATTTGTTCCCGGCATGATTTTTTGCTGATGATGCTGTGTTGTTAGCGACATCTCTCGTGGGGATCAGACGTTGCCTTGAGTGTTTTGTTAATCAATGTACGGACCGGGGCTGACATTAAATAAAAACAAAAATCTTGGGGCGCGATGCATGGAATTTTTTGCACAGTTCAAAGTGTCTTTGCACTGCCGAAAAGTGACTTTGCACTAACGACACAAACCCTGATTCATGGAACTGTTCTAAGTGTATTTTTGTCATGCAAAGTCAGTGCAAAGTCACTTTGTCAGTATAAAATGCACTTTGCACTGACTTTGCACTGCCAAAAAACACTTTGCACAGTTCCATGAATAAGGATATGTGTCGGGAAGTACCACAGTGAAAGTGCAGTGTCCCCTGCGATCAGCATCTTTAAAACACAGTTGGCATCTGCAGGTTTATATGGCGCGAACTATGGGGGCATGTTAATTGTCAGAAATTGGGGACAGCAGAGACCAAGTTTTAAAAAAAAATTATTGAGACACCTGCGAGATTTCCCTTATGCTCCACCGCTGATGGAATTTGGTCTTGACCCCATCATTTCTAGGATAGTTTGGAAACCTGTGTTTTATTTGATTCGGCTTTGGGCAACACTGGAGCTTTCAAAAACGTCACTTAGTGACCACTACCACTACCAAGGCGAAGGTGAACTCAGCAGTTAAACACCTTTGGTATGAGTCACTTATAAGTAACTCTCTAAGGTTAAAATCTGGTCCGGGGTATTTGCATACAACTACATTTCAATGGGCAGCAGAGTATCTGGACTTGATTTCGCCACCATATGCGCGTACCTTCTTTATGGAGTTCAGAACAGTCATTCACAGGGTGACAACTTCACCTGTGGCTGGAAACCTGAACATTTTGAATCATGCTCCCTTTGTGGTGCACAAAGTGAAAGTGTGGACCACTTTTTGTTCTTTTGTGAAGCATACAATGATTTGAGGAAAGTATATTTATTACCACTTCTCAAAACAGCCAGTCCTACCCATGTAACGGACGGTGTAGCACTGTGTAAATAACTACATTGGTTAATAATGTACATTTTGCGGCAAAATTCATTTATGGAGCTTGGCTACATAGGAATTTTTTAAAATAAGCAATTGAATATTGTTTGACCTGCCTGGGTGCCTTTCTATTTGTTTATGTGCTGGGTTGTATCATATATAAGATGCTTTATACTGTACTGAGAACTTATTGTGCTATGTGTTGATGGTATAATGCTGAATAAAGCAATATGAAATTAAATGAAAATGAAATAGGTTTTGAGGGAGAGTGGCTCTTATATTAGGAAGTGTGACACTGTCTCATTATGTGTGTAGCTGGAGGCAGACATTGACAGGGTAATTCATAGAATTTCGCAGAAAAGTGTCGCAAGCGGCTGGCGCAGAGTGTCCGCGTGCGATTGACTGCGCCAGGCACGTGCGCTAAAACCGATTTCCGCGCACAGCGTATTCATGGATTTTAGGCTCCCAAACCAGCCGTGGCGCAGAGTATCGCAGCGACCCTGCAGCAGCGCCAGTAACGCCCCCAAGAACGCCCTCGCGCAAGGAAAAGCCATCAAAATCGCTAAATCATCGCAAAGGGCTGCGCTAACCCTGGACCAGTTTACAGGGCTGCCAAACAAGGAACGCAAAGCGGGTAACGTGCATATCAGGGGTACGCGTGAAGTTATACACGCGATTAGCCAGGGTACGTGTATTACAGGGGTACGCGGGAAGTTTAACACGCGATTGGCCAGGGTACGTGTATTACAGGGGTATGCGGGAAGTTTAACATGCGATTAGCCAGGGTACGTGTATTACAGGGGTACGCGGGAAGTTTAACACGCGATTAGCCAGGGTACGTGTATTACAGGGGTACGCGGGAAGTTTAACACGCGATTGGCCAGGGTACGTGTATTACAGGGGTATGCGGGAAGTTTAACACGCGATTGGCCAGGGTACGTGTATTACAGGGGTATGCGGGAAGTTTTACATGCGATTAGCCAGGGTACGTGTATTACAGGGGTACGCGGGAAGTTGAACACGAGATTGGCCAGGGTACGTGTATTACAGGGGTAGGCGGGAAGTTTCACACGCGATTAGCCAGGGCACGTGTATCACAGGGGTACGCGGGAATTATCACATGCGATTTGGCTGTGTACGTGTATTACAGGGGTACACGGGAAGTTATACACGTGATTTGCGATTCGGCTGGGTACGTGTATTACAGGGATGCAATTTGGCCAGGTACGTGTATTACAGGGGTGCGCAGGAATTATCACACGCGATTTGGCTGGGTACGTGTATTACAGGGGTGCGTGGGAATCATCACACGCGATTTGGCTGGGTACGTGTATTACAGGGGTGCGTGGGAATCATCACACGCGATTTGGCTGGGTACGTGTATTACAGGGGTGCGTGGGAAGTCACACGCGATTAGGCTGGGTGGGTCCTCACAGGTGTTCCCTGTACACCCTCCACGGCCCCTGCAGGCAGCCTACAAAACAGGGGACTACCCTGCACACCTGCTCATGTCCCCCTGCACCCCCACCCCCCAGCAGTGCAGGGGCAGCCTCCACCAGGCCCCCACCCATGCCTCCCACCACCCCCAACCCCCAGCAGTGCAGGGGCAGCCTCCACCAGGCCCCCACCCATGTCTCCCACCACCCCCACCCCCCCGCCACCAGGGGCACCCTCCACCAGGCCCCCACCCATGTCTCCCACCACCCCCACCCCCCCCGCCACCAGGGGCAGCCTCCACCAGGCCCCCACTCATGTCTCCCACCACCCCCAGCCCCCACCATCCAGGGGCACCCTCCACCAGGCCCCCACTCATGTCTCCCACCACCCCCACCCTCCCGCCACCAGGGGCAGCCTCCACCAGGCCCCCACCCATGCCTCCCACCACCCCCACCCCCCCGCCACCAGGGGCAGCCTCCACCAGGCCCCCACCCATGTCTCCCACCACCCCCACCCCCCCGCCACCAGGGGCAGCCTCCACCAGGCCCCCACCCATGCCTCCCACCACCCCCAACCCCCAGCAGTGCAGGGGCAGCCTCCACCAGGCCCCCACCCATGCCTCCCACCACCCCCACCCCCCAGCAGTGCAGGGGCAGCCTCCACCAGGCCCCCACCCATGTCTCCCACCACCCCCAACCTCCCGCCACCAGGGGCAGCCTCCACCAGGCCCCCACCCATGTCTCCCACCACCCCCACCCCCCCCGCCACCAGGGGCAGCCTCCACCAGGCCCCCACCCATGCCTCCCACCACCCCCAACCCCAGCAGTGCAGGGGCAGCCTCCACCAGGCCCCCACCCATGTCTCCCACCACCCCCACCCTCCCGCCACCAGGGGCAGCCTCCACCAGGCCCCCACCCATGCCTCCCACCACCCCCAACCCCCAGCAGTGCAGGGGCAGCCTCCACCAGGCCCCCACCCATGTCTCCCACCACCCCCACCCTCCCGCCACCAGGGGCAGCCTCCACCAGGCCCCCACCCATGTCTCCCACCACCCCCACCCCCCCCCGCCACCAGGGGCAGCCTCCACCAGGCCCCCACCCATGCCTCCCACCACCCCCAACCCCCAGCAGTGCAGGGACAGCCTCCACCAGGCCCCCACCCATGTCTCCCACCACCCCCACCCCCCCCGTCACCAGGGGCAGCCTCCACCAGGCCCCCACCCATGCCTCCCACCACCCCAACCCCCAGCAGTGCAGGGGCAGCCTCCACCAGGCCCCCACCCATGTCTCCCACCACCCCCACCCTCCCGCCACCAGGGGCAGCCTCCACCAGGCCCCCACCCATGCCTCCCACCACCCCCAACCCCCAGCAGTGCAGGGGCAGCCTCCACCAGGCCCCCACCCATGTCTCCCACCACCCCCACCCTCCCGCCACCAGGGGCAGCCTCCACCAGGCCCCCACCCATGTCTCCCACCACCCCCACCCCCCCCGCCACCAGGGGCAGCCTCCACCAGGCCCCCACCCATGCCTCCCACCACCCCCAACCCCCAGCAGTGCAGGGGCAGCCTCCACCAGGCCCCCACCCATGTCTCCCACCACCCCCACCCCCCCGCCACCAGGGGCAGCCTCCACCAGGCCCCCACCCATGCCTCCCACCACCCCCAACCCCCAGCAGTGCAGGGGCAGCCTCCACCAGGCCCCCACCCATGTCTCCCACCACCCCCACCCTCCCGCCACCAGGGGCAGCCTCCACCAGGCCCCCACCCATGCCTCCCACCACCCCCAACCCCCAGCAGTGCAGGGGCAGCCTCCACCAGGCCCCCACCCATGTCTCCCACCACCCCCACCCTCCCGCCACCAGGGGCAGCCTCCACCAGGCCCCCACCCATGTCTCCCACCACCCCCACCCCCCCCGCCACCAGGGGCAGCCTCCACCAGGCCCCCACCCATGCCTCCCACCACCCCCAACCCCCAGCAGTGCAGGGGCACCCTCCACCAGGCCCCCACCCATGTCTCCCAACACCCCCACCCACCAGCACTGTGGGGCACGTGGCCAGCAGGCAGTCAGGCAGCAGCAGGTGGGAGCGTGCTCAGGGCTCTGGGGGGCAGTAATTTGGCCTCCTGGCCAGGAGCGTGGTCTCTCGTGTGTGAACGCGTGGACAGCCTGATAGGGAGTGAAATCCCACACGTCAGCAAAGGCCCTTAGCGCGTAAACCCGTCAACAGCATATGCGCGCCTATAGTCACCTGCACGTGCAGGAAATTGTTGCGTGACACGTCCCAGTGTCAAAGCGTGTGATTGGTGAAAATGGATCTACACGCAGAAGTGACAAAGCGTGTGATTGGTGAAAATGGATCTACACGCAGAAGTGACAAAGCGTGTGATTGGTGAAAATGGATCTACACGCAGGAGTGACAAAGCGTGTGATTGGTGAATGTACACGCCACGTAAGTGACGCTGTACGTGTGGGCCAGTATATAAGGTACATGTAGAACACCATTTCCTTGTACGTGCTTTTCGTGGAGAGCGAGTGGGTGAATTCTGTACTTCTTGTCGTTTCACACGCGATTTACTTCACGGCGTTTCCAGTTCGTATTCCCTGTTACCTCTGACAGCTTTTTCTCTTTTTTCTCTTTTACTGGTTTACCTGGGCCTGTTCCCTCAAACAGTGTCCCCTTCTACTGTTGTCCTGTCTTCTCAGACAGCGTACACATCTTCTTTTGGCGGGGGTTTAGCCAGCCAAACGCGCTCATTTTTCACGCTCTTTTACCTGGCAGACGGTGAGTCACGCACGTATCCAACTTCTGTGCTTGCCCCGTGTGTAGCCTACCCCTTCAGAGGTCATTCTAGGCTGCGTGTGACACGCATACGTTCATTCTTGTGTTACTGGGTGCCACAGCGTAGTGCAGGTTTTTCTTTCTGCACACGTGGTCTAGGAGGGGTTGCGTGCACGTCATCTCCCTTTTTTGGGCCTCCTGTGCGTTGCGTGACACGTCATCTTTCCCCAGGGGTTACAATCAGCCGTGCTAGAGCACTAGGGTACAATTACCATCTGGTACCCAACCCCTTTGACCCCCAATTGCCCAGGACAATTGTCTACAGCCACTCCCATACGCACATTAATATCAGTGCCATGGCTGGGAGGCGAGGATTCCGTAAGGGTGGCAAAGGTGGAAGAGCCACAAGTGGTGGCCGTGGTGGATCCGGTAGGGGACGTGGTCGTAACTTGCAGGGTGAGCCTGTCCCCCCATGTGTGGAGGACCAGTCAAGGGCACCCATCATCCCCCCTCCCTCCCCCCCCTCCCCCCCTCCCGTTGAGGCTGAAGTGGCTGACACCATCCATGCTCAGCCCTTGTTGGACCAGCCCATTGTGGCACCAGACCTGGCTGACTCCATGGCTGACTTCTAGGTCAGCAGGGCTACGACACGTGCGCTGGTGCACGTTGATGCCATCATGCCACGTGGATCTGGGGCAGCAAGGTCATCTGCTGCACCAAGGAGGCAGGGCGGAGAGGCTGCAGGGGCAGCTGCGGCTCCATCCACCCCAGCCCTCACACACCCAGCCAGGACAGTGTCGGTCCTAGTCCATGCTGCTGACATTCCCCCTGACACCAACACACTAGAGCCAATGCCTGCACCAACTCCCATGCTGAGTGTGCAATCCCACACTCCTGATACAGAGTCCACCAGGGCTCCTGCCCCTAGTGTCCAGAGCGGCGCAGGACACTCAGGATCACCACCACCTTCCAAGCGGAAGAGGAAGAGTGCTCGTCCGGCACAGGCTGATGCCCCAGACACGGCTACACAGTCCGGCCCGTCCAGGAAGCCCAGCTTCACGGATGACGAACTGAATGCACTTGTCGAGTATGTGTCCGGACATGACAACGAGATGGTCATTGTTGCAGGATCCAAGACCACACCTGCACAACGCCAGGCACACTGGCAGACCGTTGCGGACATCGTAAGTGCCCTTGGAATCGTGAGGCGCACAGCCAATGATTGCTATAAGCGCTGGAATGACCTAAAGCGCAGGGCAAAGAGTAAGCTGGCCTCAAGTCATGCCGCAACTCTAGTGACTGGAGGTGGGTCTCCAGTAGTAGACATGGAACTCACTCCACATGAGTCAGTCGCTGGGACCTACGTCACGGAGGAACAGATCCAAGGCGTGGGAGATCTGGCTGATTACGAGGCATTGTCCGGTGAGTGCACATGCATGTGTGTGTCATCCATGTGCATGGTGTGTGTGTGAGGGCTTCTGTTCGGGTGCCAGGTGAGAGTGTGTGCGCCTGAGTCGTATGGGTCAGCCATGTGCTTCATGCAATCCTTCCTGCGCAGCTGCATTTGGCCATAGCAGTATCCCTTCTGCCAACAGTAGACATCTAGCACAACTGCACGCCAGTTGCCCTTGAAGTGTCACCTTGACCCAACATATTTGCTTCTTTTTCACTGTTCATTCAGTCAGTTTGTTTGCATTCCACCACTTTCACTAGGCATGTCACTGTCCACTAGTCACATGTCTGACATGGCTATGGTAAAGTGGAGTGACTTTGTTACCTGGATATCATTTGTACACACATGTCCCTGTGCAATTTGACCATTTCAGACTGGCAGCTCCAGGTGAAAAATCTGACCTGTTAGAATTAGAAAAGCTATTACATGCGGGAACTGGACTGAATGAATAGGTGCTGCCCTCCTCTCCATCTTCACTCAATACCAATGGTACATGCCATCTGTGTGATGGCATGTGTGTTTCACCTGCCAATCACAGGCCAATGTGTGATGCCACTGCCAGGCAGCATGCAGAAAATGTGTTCATCTTCCATCTTGGTGTCATCAGTGTGTGCCATTTGCCTGCACTTCATACGTAGTGAGGGTGCATGCATGGGAGGGTTTTAGTCATGTGGGACATGTGTCAATCAAGTACTGGTTCTCTTGCTTCTCAGCCCTCAATGTGTGCCATGGTGCTAATGCCTGTTTCCATTTCTTTGTTTACATGTCTTTGCAGGGGAAGACGCACCTGATACTGCTGGGGTTGTGGAGATGGCGCAGACCCAGGAGGTGTCCCAGGGCCGACCAACCACCAGTGAGGGACGTGGTGTGGTGGTGGGGGAGAACCCACAAGTGCTGCAGGTCGTGCTCTCAAGGGGTGTCTCTGGCTGCACCTCCCCCGAGCTGTACTCAGGTGTTGATTCGGATGAGACCTACGTGCCGTCGCAGGTGAGTGTTCCAGGGAGGGATTCTGTTCTGTCTCACCCACCTGCACCAGGGTCAGTACCCTCCATGGGGATGTCAGTGTTGGCAGCTACGCCTTCGGTGGTTACGGATGCAGGGTCACACTCCGCGACATCTGATCCTGTTCCTGGGCCAGCAGATCAGAGGGGGAATGCAGTCCTGCAGCCTCAGGCAGTGCCGGCACAGCAAGGCGCAGTTCGCCTTGCCCCAGACAGGTGTGGTGCCCGCCGACGTGGTGGCCGTACGCCACCCGGCAATACCGCATGGGAGCAATCCATTTACGGTATGGCTACCCAACAGGCTGCATCATCCGAGATGATGGCTCAGGCCATGGATAGGGTGGCCACTTCCATTGTCCCCCCAGAAAGGCTGATGGAACGACTAGAGCAGGCAACCGACTCCATCTGCCAGTCACACAGGGAGGACATGTTGGGGTCCAACAGGGACAGGCGGGCGGCACTGGCGACTCTGCAGGAGGCCATCTCCATTGAGTCCCAGGGCCACAGGGAAGCCCTGAGGCAGGAGCTCCTACACCTCAGGACGACTCTTGTTGAGCTTGAGGCTTCAACACACCAAAGGACAGAACAGCAGCTGGATCGTCTCACCCGTACGCTCTCAGCTGAGATGCAGGCAACGAGGGCGGAGGTCCGGGCATCCCGTGAGTTGTTGCATGGGGACCTCCGCACACTCATCCTCCAGAACCAGACCTACCACACCCGCATGCTTGCAGCCATGGAGGAGCAGACTAGGGCCTTGCGTGTGCTGCCTCCCATAGTGCAACCACCTCCGGATGCAGCTGCACAGGGTGATAATAGCGACAGCAGTGATACTCCCACAATAGGGTAGCCGTGTGGGCCATGAGCCCATGGAGGTGTTTTATCTTCCCAGGATCCACGCAGGTGGGTTCTGGTGTGCATCCTGTCCTCGGACCTCCTGGGTGGCCTCCCCAACCCCCCCGGGCCCATCAATGGCCATTTTTGATTGTTTCTTATTTTTATTTTTATTTTGATTTCTTTTATTCCCAATTTTTTTGGGACGATCTGTTGGCTTCGATCTGTTGGCTTCGATCTGTTGGCTTCGATCTGTTGGCTTCCGTGGTTCCTGTGGGCATACGCTGCATTGTGGCTGGGCACATGCAGGCTTGTAATGTATTTGGTTCAGATGCTTGGGTTTGAGTCACACACACCCCTCCTGCTTCCCGTTTCCATGGGCTTGCAAAGGGTGTGCCCAAGTGACAGTGAATTACACAGTGACGTTGGACTCCCATGAGCTGTGTGGCCAGTCTGTAGTCAATACTGTGTATACATTCATAGTGCATATTGCTGTTGTGTTGTACACTGCATGTTGCATTGATGTGTAACTCTTCTTCTGTGTCTACCTCCCAATTTGCAGGTCCCTTCCTCAAGTCCACACAAGGACCTCTAGTCTGGAGATGGGGACCATGTTGGCAGCAGTGCACCTACAACTCTACATGGCGACAACACTGCACAGTTGGTAGGGGTGGGAGTGCAGGCATTTCCAGGTGGTGAGACTACTAATATGTAACATTTGTGATGTCATGTTAATGGTACTACGTGCTCAAGTATGTTGTTGGTCCGGCATTGCTGTGAGCATTTCAGGTGTTGCAGGTTTCTAATAGTGCCACTGTACATAGTGAGAGTGATGTCATGTTGTGGGGATTACTTTGTTTACCTGCAATTAGCATGACATGGCACGGTGTGTCGTGTGGCAGTGCTGGGGTTGGGTTGGCTGACATGGCACTGTCCTCTTGTAGCATTTTGCAAGTGGGTATTCATTTTAGCTGCTTCAATGTGTAACTTCACAAAACTGCATTGGTGGTGTCTGTGTGGGTAGGGATGCACACATTGTGACACTTCCAGGTGAACAATCTCAGGCTGACATGGTATTCCCGGTTCATTCTCCAGACATTCAGGATCAGTGTCAGGTTGAGTCATCATTGATTGTCAGATGGAATGTGCCAGGGCAGTGTGCACTCCACAGGGGTGTGATTTCTATGTGAAGTAATTAGCCACTAGCTGTGTACGGGCTGCCTCCCCCCGTGCCCTTTCCCCTCCCATGCGCAGCGGCTGTGCATGTGGTTGGGGATGTGGGGCCACCACCATGTCCACGGCCAGGCCCCGGCGTGTTGCAACGTTGTGCAGGACACATGCTGCCACTATGATCCTGCACACTACTGGGGGAGCGTATAACAGCTGCCCGCCAGAACGGTCAAGGGAGCGAAAGCGTGACTTTAGCACTCCGAATGTGCGCTCCACTATGCCCCTGGTTGTAATGTGGGCTGTGTT
This sequence comes from Ambystoma mexicanum, assembly GCF_040938575.1. Taxonomy (NCBI): domain Eukaryota; kingdom Metazoa; phylum Chordata; class Amphibia; order Caudata; family Ambystomatidae; genus Ambystoma; species Ambystoma mexicanum. The sequence goes on from NC_090921.1 coordinate 1,435,062,813, forward strand.
ATATCTTACCTGGGGTGGCGTGGTGGGGTTCCGAATTGGCGTCATCATGTGGGGGCTGAGAGGGTAGGCACTGTCCCCTGTGGAGGTGGGGATTGGTATCATTGGTGAGGTTGTGACCTTGCTCAGTATCCAACATGCATGCATGTGCAGTGGCATACATACTCACCAAGCAGCCATGTATCGCCATGCCGCCCAGCTTCTAGGTCCCGGCTTAGGGTGGACATTCGGTAAATGAAGCTGTCGTGGGTGGAGCCGGGATAGTTGGCATATACTGAGGTGATGATTCCCTTGGCATTACATGCTACCTGCACGTTGATGGAATGCCAGTGCTTGCGGTTCCTATAGATGTGCTCAGATGCCCTGGGGGGACGTAGAGCCACATGGGTGCAGTCGATGGCACCTAGCACTTTGGGGAATCGTGCCACTGCGTAAAAATCCAGGGCGGCAGCATGCCTTTCTGCAGGTGTTCTGGGCAGGTATATGTGCCTGCGGACTGATGGGCGTGCAGTCATGATGTCCAAGACCTGGTGTAGGCAGCGTGACTGGGTGGCCTGTGACACCCCACCCACTATGGCACTTGTCCGCTGAAATGATCCAGTGGCTAATAAGTGCAGTACATTGAGGACCTTCTCCAGGGGGCTGAGTGCTTGGGAGCACAGGGTGGGTGATGTGAGGTCATCCTCCCACTCAGTCACCAGGTCCAGTATGATGTGTGGTGGAAACCTGTACCTCCCATACACCTGGTCATCAGGCATCCCGAAAAGGCTGGTTCTGGGTGTGAATATTCTGGCCCTGACTATCCTCCTCCTCCTCCTTTGGTAGCCCACTGCCACTGCTGCTAGGAACGGTAAGTTCATCCTGGCGTCTGAGCTTGTTATTGTTAAAGTCCGCAATTTTATGCTTTGCGCGTGTTCTAGGCGAGCGTGTGACCCGCGCACCCCTGGAATCCAGTTCCCAGTCCAATCGCGTGTGGAAATTCACACGCACCACGGGATACAGCGTGTGACCCGCGCACCCCTGGAATCCAGTTCCCAGTCCAATAGCGTGTGGAAATTCACACGCACCACGGGATACAGCGTGTGACCCGCGCACCCCTGGAATCCAGTTCCCAGTCCAATAGCGTGTGGAAATTCACACGCACCACGGGATACAGCGTGTGACCCGCGCACCCCTGGAATCCAGTTCCCAGTCCAATAGCGTGTGGAAATTCACACGCACCACGGGATACAGGTTCGCTGACGTACTTGCGTGTGTAAGTGGCCGCGCACCCATTAAATACACGTACATAGGCCAATCGCGTGTACGCGCACTTTTGTCCAATTACACGCGATGACACTCTGACGTGCAGTATCTCCACGTGTGCCCCGTCATCACGTGCTGAGTGGGGAACACCCGTGCGGGTCACGTCACAGACGCGCTTACGCGCTGAGGGACTCTGGTCCAATAGAATCGCGTATGCGTGCTGACGCGCTTACGCGCTAAGGGCCTTTCCTCGGATTTCACGCTGACGTGCAGGATATTCAGTGCCAAATCACTCCGTATCAAGCTGGCCACGCGAAAACACACGGAAGCCCACGCTCCTGCCCAGAAGGCCGAGTTACTGCCCCCCAGTGCCCCGAGCAGCCTCCCACGTGCCATCTGCTGCTGCATGCCTGCCTGCCTGCCTGCTGCCACCGTGCCCTGCCATTTGGTGCCTGCACATCAGCCATCTGCAGGGGTCCAGTTGCTGTGTCCACCCCTGCTGGAACTGAAGACTCCCGACTGGGATTACATCGCTCCACAGCCCAGCCCCAGGACCCAGTTGCCCACCCACACCTGCCTCTGGGGTTGCCATGTCGGGCACTTCCACATCTGGCACCAGTGGCAACCCCAGGCCAGAGGGGCAGAGGGGCACCAGCTTCACTGTCACCGAAGTTGGTGTCCTGGTGGAGCATGTCCTGGGGCAGTATGATGCCCTCTTTGGATCGTCCCGCGCCAGCAAGGAAGGACGGCAGAGGATCTGGGCCGACTGTGTGGTTGCCATCAACGCGGAGGGGGTGGCAACCCGCGACGTCCTGAAGATCAAGAAGCGCTGGGAGGACTTGAGGTCCAGGACCCTTGTGAAGGCCCGGCGCCTCGTGGAGGGGGGCCGGGGCCACATGAGTTCCATCCAGATGAGGGTCCTGGAACGCGTACGCCCAGCGCTCCACGCCCAGATCCTTGAGAGGGAGGCCCGTCTGGAGTTGAGCGGTAAGTGTCCATGCATTACTGTGTGAGACAGGGCATGTTGCGGTGTGCTGGTTCTATGATACTTGCCTGTATGTGTGCCATAGGCCATGTATGCATGTATGTGTGCAGGGACATCATGGTAATGCATGTGCGACCAGTGATGTGTGATGCACATGGTTGTTGCATGTGTTGAAATGCCGCATGGGGAGCCCTATTCAGATTTTGAACATGAGAGCATGCCAGTCTCTGTACCTGGACATGGGTGGGGGTGAGGGATGGGTGCTGATGCCAGGTACATATATGGTAGCCATGTCTGTGTGCCTGACCTGCGTGTCTGTGACTTGTGCATGCCATGGATGAATGACACATGTGTGTGAAAATGCAGAGATTCAGTAAAGCAGCCAAATTACCCTTGTATCCGCTGTGTTTGGTGTGTTTGGGGCCAGATGGATGTGACTGAGGGGAAGTGTGTGCATGTGATGGGCATGAGCCATGATGCATGTGAGTTACATATCATTGAATGTTTCAAGAGTCCATTGGACATGCATGGAAATGTCCATGGCATGCACCATGCCTGTTACTGTGTGTGTTTTGCCTGGACTGACCCATGTGTTGTGGAGGGACATGATGGAAGTGTACTTTGACAGTGGTGCTCATCTGCTATTGCTTCCTGTCTAGGGGACCATTGTACAGTGCCCTGATGCTTGTGTTCTTTGTCTCCCTCTACGCAGCGGCTAGTGAAGAAGAGGGCAGAGACGGCGCTGTGGAGCAAGGCGGCGGGGATGCCCCCACGGCTGCAGCGGAAGGGGTGGGTGAGCCCCCACAGGGGCCTGCTACGGTGGGAGACGGTGAGGAGCCATCCAGGTTGGTGGTTTGCACAGAGGAGGAGGAGGCCGCCACTGGGGCACACATGGGGCCTGGTGGGGGCATCCCTGCTGGTGCAAGTGGTGCAGTCCAGGGCCAGGGGCAGGAGGCAGCACAGGTCACCGTGGAGGGGCCTGTGCATGTCGCTGTCCCTGACCCTGTGAGTGCACCACCATGCACCAGCAGGGATGCCCCGTCCCAGGCCTGTACGCAGGTAGAGGGGATGTCCATGTCACCTGACTCCCCTCCACCTGCGGACGTGGGAACCCCTGGCCGTGCGGAGAAGGTCCTGATTGGGGTCGCGATGCGCACGGCTGTGATTCGTGATGCCGTGCGTGCTTCCCGGGAGGAGCACGCACGTCATCACGAAGTGCACCGTGCCGACGTGGCCCAATTGGGATCGGCCATGTTCGGGGGTTTCCTGCATGTGTTTGCCAATGTGGCGGCCCTCTCCTCCTCTGTGCAGGCTATCCACCAGTCGTTCTCCTTGCCGTCTTCCAGCCCAGATGCCACCAGGGCCCCCTGTGGACCTGCCCCGACCAATGCAGCCAGCTCGGTGGGGATCCCATCCCTGCCACAGTCGGGAGTCAGAGATCCAGCAGGGGTGGACACCAGAGCAACTGGACCCCAGCAGATGGAGGATGTGACGGCATCATCGGGCAGGGCACGTGCACGACGGCATCGGTGGTTTCCATCAGCCTGGATGCCGTCGTGCTGGCACAGGCAGTTGCGTCGGAGGCAGCAGCAGGCTCAACGTGGGAGGCATCATGGCTCGGGGCCATCAACATCAGGGGTGCAGGCATCGGCCGGAGGGCAGGAGAACCCTGGAATGGGAGTGGCTTCCGTGTGGGAGAGGTTGTGCCAGCGGATAGGTGCGGAGCGGCAGCGGGCAGAGGAGGAACGGCTCACGATGGTCAGGGCGGAGGACTCCATGCGGAGGGCGCTGAGGCGGGCTGAGTGCCTCGAGGGTCTTCGCAGGGAGTTTGAGCTTGACACTGCGTTATCCCTGCGGGACCTCGGGGCCAGGGAACATGCCCGCCTCCAAGCCATTGACCAGGAGTTCGATGATGCCCTGGCCCATGACAACAACCAGTGAGCCGTCCGAATAGCCCGCTGCCTTTGTATATAGTTGTATAGTTAGGGTTAGGTTTCCTTTGTTTTTTTGAATTTTTTTTGGTTGCGATTGGACAATGCACCACTTTTTTGTATATAGTTCACTTTTTAGTTAGTAGTCAGTTAGGTTTAATTTGGTAGGGCTCATGGACCCAGGATGATCTTCTTCATTGGCTTATTTTTTTTTTCAGATTATTTTCTTGGACATTCATCTTGTTTAGTTTGATTTGCTTTGTGTTTTTTCTTATTTCATTTCCATTCTACTTGCTGTTAAATACATATTATTTTTTTAATCTTCAATGTGTCGTATCATCTCATTGCTTTCAGGCATGTCATGTTGGGTGTTTTGTCATTCACTTGCAGCCATTGTGTGTGACAGACATGTGTTAAATTGCATTATTTAAATTGGGGGTGTAACATGTAATTGCCTTTGATATGTGGGTGGGTGTGATAGTTGGTTGGGCCTTTTGGCAGGGGAGGATGGGCATTACTGACATGATTGGGGAATGTTGGGACCCAGGTGCAGGGGGGCATGGATTGGACATGGGTGGGGGCCTGCTGGCAGGTGCCCCACAGTGCTGGGGGGTGGGGGTGGTGGGGGACATGAGTTGGACATGGGTGGGGGCCTGCTGGCAGGTGCCCCACAGTGCTGGGGGGTGGGGGTGGTGGGATACATGAGTGGGGGCCTGGTGGAGGGTGCCCCTGGGGGGTGGGGGTGGTGGGTGACATGAGTCGGGGCCTGGTGGAGGATGACCCTGCACTGCTGGGGTGTGGGGGTGGTGGGTGACATGAGTGGGGGCCTGGTGGAGGGTGCCCCTGGTGGCTGGGGGGTGGGGGTGGTGGGAGACATGAGTGGGGGCCTGGTGGAGGGTGCCCCTGGTGGCTGGGGGGTGGGGGTGGTGGGAGACATGAGTTGGACATGGGTGGGGGCCTGCTGGCAGGTGCCCCACAGTGCTGGGGGGTGGGGGTGGTGGGGGACATGAGTTGGACATGGGTGGGGGCCTGCTGGCAGGTGCCCCACAGTGCTGGGTGGTGGGGGTGGTGGGAGACATGAGTGGGGGCCTGGTGGAGGGTGCCCCAGGGGGGTGGGGGTGGTGGGTGACATGAGTGGGGGCCTGGTGGAGGGTGCCCCTGGTGGCTGGGGGGTGGGGGTGGTGGGAGACATGAGTGGGGGCCTGGTGGAGGCTGACCCTGGTGGCTGGGGGGTGGGGGTGGTGGGGGACATGAGTTGGACATGGGTGGGGGCCTGCTGGCAGGTGCCCCACAGTGCTGGGGGGTGGGGGTGGTGGGAGACATGAGTGGGGGCCTGGTGGAGGGTGCCCCTGGTGGCTGGGGGGTGGGGGTGGTGGGAGACATGAGTGGGGGCCTGCTGGAGGCTGACCCTGGTGGCTGGGGGGTGGGGGTGGTGGGAGACATGAGTTGGACATGGGTGGGGGCCTGCTGGCAGGTGCCCCACAGTGCTGGGGGGTGGGGGTGGTGGGGGACATGAGTTGGACATGGGTGGGGGCCTGCTGGCAGGTGCCCCACAGTGCTGGGGGGTGGGGGTGGTGGGAGACATGAGTGGGGGCCTGGTGGAGGGTGCCCCTGGTGGCTGGGGGGTGGGGGTGGTGGGTGACATGAGTCGGGGCCTGGTGGAGGATGACCCTGCACTGCTGGGGTGTGGGGGTGGTGGGTGACATGAGTGGGGGCCTGGTGGAGGGTGCCCCTGGTGGCTGGGGGGCGGGGGTGGTGGGTGACATGAGTGGGGGCCTGGTGGAGGGTGCCCCTGGTGGCTGGGGGGTGGGGGTGGTGGGAGACATGAGTTGGACATGGGTGGGGGCCTGCTGGCAGGTGCCCCACAGTGCTGGGGGGTGGGGGTGGTGGTGGACATGAGTTGGACATGGGTGTGGGCCTGCTGGCAGGTGCCCCACAGTGCTGGGGGGTGGGGGTGCAAGGGGACATGAGTTGGTGTTCATTAGTTCAAGGAGACATGTGCCTTTGCTGGGGGGCATGCCCATGGTGGGTGGGCTGCCTGCGGGACATGACCAGGGATGCAGGGTAGTCCCCTGTGGTGTGGGCTGCCTGCAGGGGCCGTGGAGGGTGTACAGGGTACACCTGGGAGGACCCACACTGTCAAATCACATGTGGAACTTCCCGCGCACCCCTGATATTCAAGCGCCCAGGCTATTCGCGTGTGGAACTTCCCGCGCACCCCTGGAATACACGCGCCCAGGCTATTCGCGTGTGGAACTTCCCGCGCACCCCTGAAATACACGCGCCCAGGCTATTCGCATGTGGAACTTCCCGCGCACCCCTGAAATACACGCGCCCCCAGCCTATTCGCGTGTGGAACTTCCCCCGCACCCCTGAAATACACGCGCCTAGGCTATTCGCGTGTGGAACTTCCCGCGCACCCCTGAAATACACGCGCCCAGGCTATTCGCGTGTGGAACTTCCGCGCACCCCTGAAATACACGCGCCCAGGCTATTCGCGTGTGGAACTTCCCGCGCACCCCTGAAATACACGCGCCCCCAGGCTGTTCGCGTGTGGAACTTCCCCCGCACCCCTGAAATATACGCGCCTAGGCTGTTCGCGTGTGGAACTTCCCGCGCACCCCTGAAATACACGCGCCCCCAGCCTATTCGCTTGTGGAACTTCCCCCGCACCCCTGAAATACACGCGCCTAGGCTATTCGCGTGTGGAACTTCCCGCGCACCCCTGAAATACACGCGCCCAGGCTATTCGCGTGTGGAACTTCCCGCACACCCCTGAAATACACGCGCCCAGGCTATTCGCGTGTGGAAATTCCCGCGCACCCCTGAAATACACGCGCCCCCAGGCTGTTCGCGTGTGGAACTTCCCCCGCACCCCTGAAATACACGCGCCCCTGAAATACACGCGCCCCCAGGCTGTTCGCGTGTGGAACTTCCCCCGCACCCCTGAAATACACGCGCCCCCAGGCTGTTCGCGTGTGGAACTTCCCCCGCACCCCTGAAATACACGCGCCTAGGCTGTTCGCGTGTGGAACTTCCCGCGCACCCCTGAAATACACGCGCCCAGGCTGTTCGCGTGTGGAACTTCCCGCGCACCCCTGAAATACACGCGCCCAGGCTGTTCGCGTGTGGAACTTCCCACGCACCCCTGAAATACACGCGCCCAGGCTATTCGCGTGTGGAACTTCCCGCGCACCCCTGAAATACACGCGCCCAGGCTATTCGCGTGTGGAACTTCCCGCGCACCCCTGAAATACACGCGCCCCCAGGCTGTTCGCGTGTGGAACAACCCCCGCACCCCTGAAATACACGCGCCTAGGCTGTTCGCGTGTGGAACTTCCCGCGCACCCCTGAAATACACGCGCCCAGGCTGTTCGCGTGTGGAACTTCCCGCGCACCCCTGAAATACACGCGCCAGGCTGTTCGCGTGTGGAACTTCCCGCGCACCCCTGAAATACACGCGCCCAGGCTGTTCGCGTGTGGAACTTCCCGCGCACCCCTGAAATACACGCGCCCAGGCTGTTCGCGTGTGGAACTTCCCGCGCACCCCTGAAATACACGCGCCCAGGCTATTCGCGTGTGGAACTTCTCGCGCACCCCTGTAATACACGCGCCCAGGCTATTCGCGTGTGCAACTTCACGTGCACCCCTGGAATACACGCGCCCCCAGGCTATTCGCGTGTGGAACTTTGTGGAACTTCCCGCGCACCCCTGGATCTTCCCGCGCACCCCTGTAATACACATAGCCCGCTCCCCCAGGCCCGATCGCGTGAGGAACTTCACGCGAACCCCTGTGATGCACGTACCCTGCTGAAATCGCGTGTTAGACTTCCCGCGCACCCCGGTATACACGCACACGTATTTTTTGTCAGCGGGTGTCCGTGTTTGTGGGTTCCCCTTTGCTCGTCATTTTTCCTGGAGGGCCACAGTATGGGACATTCATCATGGCAGTATATAGGTGCGATTTGTTGGCGCACCTTTTGGCGCACATTTCTTACAGCCGCAGAGACGCTACCGCCTGCTTTCTTGTGGCGGTCGTGTTTGTGCCTGTGCGCTGGTTTGAGCGTGCGCTTTTTTGCCCTATTCTATTCCATGAATACGTGTTGTAGGCGAGCGTGTGGGCGTTCCGCGCACTTGTGCCCTGTACTTCCCCCGTGACGCCCACGTTTTGGCAAGTTGTTCCCCATTCCGAGTGTTACGCCCGTGTTACGCCTACTTTTGTTGCGTGCTCCGCGCTATGTGCGAATTTCGCTGTGGCCTGTGCGATTTTCGCTGTGACCTGGCGCACGCTGTTAGATGGCCTGTGCGCCAACGTGCGCCGCGCACTTTTTTATCGCACATCCGCTGGTTTTCTCGCGCACGGCCTTCCATGAATCGACGTGCGCTGCTTTTCGTGCGATTTTCGCAATTGCACTGCGATTTTCGCTATTCCACTGCGATTCGCACGTTTTTGCCCACTTGCGCCGCGCTAATTATTCCATGAATCGGCCTCTGAGTCTCTAGGTGGTAGGGGAAGTTGGTTGCAAAGCTATGCAATCCCTGGAGGTGGCAAATAGGTGACTCCATAGTGACAATCTTCCCTGCACAGTTTCTTTGTAAAATCTCACCTTAGCCAATAAGGATTAAGGATTAGGAATACAGCCTGCAAGCAGGGTTTCTGTGCTGAAGATGAATGATAATTGCTCAGGGTTGGAGTCAATAGACAGAGAGTCTAACTGAGGGACCACTTGCAAACCTACCAAACCAACAAGGAATTTTTACAGAAGAACAGTGGCGGAAGTTTATGGGGAGAAAGAAACCAAAACATGACAGCCCTGGGAAGTAATGTCAGAAGCATGATACCGCCATGACTTTGACGATTGACTCCAAATGGCAGAGGTCTCGTTAATGCTTAACCAGTGGAGCCATGACAGTGAGAGGAACAATTATGACTTCAAGCACAAGTGCCCATGGTAAGAAGGTTACATGAACACAATGCGTATGACCGTGGTAACAACTAACATTAGCCAACAGCAGTAAAATGGTCCATGGCCAATGCTGCTTTGAGCGAGTTAGGACATGTTTCTAGTTGAGCAGTGCGATAGAGGGATACATATGCTGTGAGAGGGGAGCAGGTGGAGGAAGAAATAGGTGTTATGGGAAGGTTTGGGAAGGGACAGAGTGGGGAGCAAATGGAGGGGGAGGAGGAAAAGGGAGAAGCCAGGAAATATTTGGAGATAGAAAAAAGAGAGGAAGAGGAGCCATGGAAAGACCAGAGGTACACATGTAAGAATCCACCAAACAAAAGAGAGGAGTTAGCGGAATGAAGAGAACCTAGGGATAGACTGAAGGAGTAGGTAAAGAGACACAAGGGTCCTTTAGAAGAGAGAAGAAGGAGAGGTTGTTATAAACGTTATGATGAAGTGGAGAGGAGGAGAAAAAAGGTCCAGAGAAGGCTGGAGGAGATCAGAAGAGAAACAGAAGGAGGAAGAAGAAAGAGGGTTGCTGGGGATATTCAATATTGGGACCTGGTATTTTTGAACCTTCACCACAGTCTGCTCAGAGTCCAAGTCTTAACTCAGATGAAGAACCAATTAAACCAAGAGACAAACTGGAGAGGGAGTGAACATCTCCAGACCCTGGAGGAAAGTGAACTCCTAGAAACTGTATTGTTCATGCTGTTATGGTCTCATTCTATATTCTACAATAGTGAACCTGAGCCTGTGGTGAGCTCATTGCGAAAAGGAGGCCCCAAACATGATGAGCACATTGTAAAAAGGAGAATTGTAACCTTTGGCGGACTCATGGCTGACTTCTCTTGGTGGGGATGGATGTAACAGAATGATGGCAACATGGCTATAGACCAAATGCCTGCAGAGAAAAAGTCTGCCAATGCCCACAAGCATAAGACATGGTAGGAAACAAATTTCCAAACAGTGTTTGACACACATGAAGCCCACATGGGCCAATCCATGATGGAAGCTTTAGGAAATGTTCTATGCACATCAAAAAGCTCTGTTGTAGGGAGTAACTTTGTGAACAAACCTACAGGGGGATGTATTTGTATTTTTAATTGCCTTTCATGTAGCGTGAACCTAGCTTATAATCAATGGAATAATGTATATACCGTTAAGGATAACATATGATTGATGTAGTGGGGCTACAATAAATATATGGCATTGAATGTTTCATCAAGGAATGGTATTGAATAATGAGTATGTTCTTGAGTTCCTTCCTGAATTGGAAGAGCATTGGTATGGTTTGGACACCCACCAGGATTGTCTGAGGAATGTTTCCTGTTTATTTACTTGCATACCAGCTTTATCTAGAGCAAGCAATGGCATTTGGGGGACCGTGGCCTATTTTAGCTACTGGGTTTTTCAGCTAGGTATGCAGATTTGCGAGTGGTGGTTTTATAGGTAAAGGAAGTCTTAAAGAGTAATTTGGTGACAATGCAAGTCAATACAGCTCCCTTAGGATGGAAGACATGTGGTTGAATATCTTGTTTCCATTATGAGACATACCACAGCATGTTGTGCAGTTCCAATTGGCAGGTGTGTCACTCGAACACCAGTGCAGAGGGCTTTTACATCATCAATGTGGGAGATTACTATGGCCCTACAGTGGTTCTAAAATCCTCAGTGGAAGAAAGGGTTCTGGCAGAGGGTTAGCTGGTATCAGGTGGTTTGGGCCTTTTTGTCAATATTTTGATTAAAGCAAAACGTGTTGTCTAGAGTGGCCCTGATTGATTTAGCAGTCAGGGCCAGGTGAGATGTGAATGTGTGAAGCCATCTAGGTGCATGTTGTTTAACCACCCTTTAATTAAATAATTATTAGATGGGTGATTGGGTAGGATGAATTCCATCGTTGTGAGCACAACCTCAAGCATTTGTCTGTTAACCAGGCTTGGATGGAGGAAAGGCAATTCCTGGGGTGTGATGTTCTGGTACTACTGACTTTAAGGTATAATTGGGCTGTGAGGATAGCTCAAGGGCAATGCGTTAGTCATGAAAGCAAGACAATGCAGGTCAACACCAGTTTGAATCCTACTCCGTGCTTAGAGACTGGCCTCCCGTATTAAACACGTTATAAAAGATTAACTAATTAACTAAAAATTGAGTGTAGTCTGCTTTGTAATGTCTTGAGATGTAAATTGATCACAATGGCTCCATGTATAGATTACAGATCAACAGTGAGAGTATTGAGCATTGTGGGAATCTGCAGGCAACCATGCAGAGCTCTATTCATACAGTTCCCATTTGCACAGCTTGGTGCCTGCCCAAGAGAAAAGAAGTAAACCTGTTGAGAACTTTGCCTGTGAAACCCATTCTGTTCATGAGTAGGCATGGCAAGTATGAGCTTGTCAATTGTGTCGCGAGTGGAGGAGAGGTCAAGGGGGACCAGGAGTCGTATGTCACCTTTAACAATGAGTTGCACATCATTATATATGACCTGGATGGTGACTGTTTCAGTGGTACATTTGGTCAGACACCATATTGATGATGACCTAGCAAGCTGTATTGGCTAATCTGATCATGAAGTGAGGTATTTACTATTTCAAGGAATAGGGTCTAGGTGGACCACTTGATCTGCTCTAGGTGGCAGCCTGAGGGCTTTATCTTTGTATACAGTTGATTTAAGTAATTAAAGGGTGTCAGAAATGTTCTTGGGGGTGAGGGGAGTGAGGTATTGGGATTGAGAGTGGGGAGGTGACCGTGTTTGCAGAATTAAAATGTTGTCATATGTTTTCTGTCTTGTTGATGGAAAGAGTTGTTAATCATGTTGCATTTGTCTGTAGACTGAAGTATTACAGGGTTGGGAAGTTAGATTGAGCAATGTCTAACTACCATGAAAAGAGCCATCAAGATAGGGATGTGGTTTAAACTTCAATGGTGAGCAACCACCACAGACTGTATGAGGCTTTGTATGTGGGGAGATTTTTGTTCCTCTGAGTTCACCATTTTTTTGTACTACATTTCATAGGCAAGCCTGGCATCAGGGCACTAACTTCTATTTATATTAGTAGACATTCAGGCCTCCCACTTGTTTGGAGTTCCTCCAATACCACTGCATTATTTTACACTATCCCAATACATTTGTGCTTTGGTATCCAATCAACAGGGTGACAGGAGACAGAGGGCCTCATTACGAGTATGGAGGCAGCCATGCCCTTAATAAGGCATGGCTGCCTCCATACCGGGTCCCAGTACCGGGTTCCTTCAATGAGGAATAATCGGGTCATTCTGACTTTGGAGGACCGGGTAATTCCTCCTTGAAGGAACCCATCCCCATTCCCATTTGAGCCCCCATAGGGCTCAATGGGAATGGGGAGGGAGCTGATAACGGTGCCGTTAATAACGACCCGTTGTTAGCTCCCTGTTCCCCTCGCGTGACCCTCTAAGGATGCCTGGTTTTACCAGGTGTCCTTACCGGGTCCCGCAAAGGGAACCTTGTAATAGAGCATCCCGTAATGAAGGGTGCCAGTACGGTACCGGCACCCTTCATTGCGGGAGCGCCTATGTTATAATGAGGGCCACAGAAAAAAGATGCAGGTTTCTGCTCCCAAATAATATCAAGGAGACCTAGACAAATGTTTGTGGTTGCATACATTATATATTAGGGTGAGATTGAGACTTTTGTGTAGCAGGGAAAGCCAGAAAATATGTTTAATTGCTGCTATTTTGGGGACCAAGAGACATTGTTGAGTTTGCTGCGTCCAATTTCAGGGCAAGCCTGATAGATTCTGATGTTTGCAACTCTCGCTTAGCATGGAAACCAAGATAAATACGTGCAGCTGCGGTTATCCTATGTTAGGGAGACCCATGGACATATTCAAGGTAGCAGCTGTCACATTTTGGGGATGCCAGAAAGATTTTCATCTTTGCAGATTTGTGTCACAGGGAGAACCATAGAAATATTTGCTGTTCAAACTTTGTGTATTAGAGAGAAACATACACATTTCCAAGGTGGCAACTATCATGTTGACAACAGTGGCAGCAACCTTCTCATATTTGCAGCTCTCCTGTAGCTGGAAAATCCAGAGCAATATTTGCAGGTTCAACTTTTGTATTTTAGTTTGTATCTATTGTATGTTAGGCAGATCCAGAGAAATATTAGATGTTACAGCTCTCGTGTAGAAAGGAGTTGAGGGCCTGGAGCTCAAGGGGGAGCCCACAATAATTTCTAAATATACTTTCTGTCCTCTTGCAATACTGTAATTCTAAAGTAGCAGGACTGAAGAAAAGTAAAAGCACCAATGGTAATGGAATCGTATCAATTCCAGTCAGCCACTCAAGCACCAACAAAAACCCCTGTTCCACCTCTCTGTGTGTGGGCCGAAGTGAACAAGTGTCCATATTCAGAACAAATGAATTGAATGTTGCTAGATGTCTTTCCATAAGCTACCCCAATGAAGTGCTAATTTACCTCAATGAACTGAACGTTTTTCTATAGGTCTGTGGGGGACTTCTACTGCAATCATTCCTAGTAGCCCTGGCAGCACTACAGACTCTGTCTCAGATTGTACACTGACAGAGGGTACCTTAAGGTTTCCATGGCTACCAGTTCGGAGAGCCAAACACACCATTTACTACACCTTATCATGTTGGTTTATCATCTCTACCTATTTGTGATGCTTCAGGTAGATAAGCAGCTACCATATGAGCTATGGAAGGTCTCTGTTTAGTTTGTTCTTTTCAATCTATCAACACTCAGGATTACAACCACAGCTGTGTATTTGTAACTATGTCTCATGCTTCTGAGTCTGGGGTCTGCCAGTCTTCACCCACCACAAGCCACTGAAAGATGCCATGTTGAAATTGTAACATGGGGGAATATAAAAACCATGAGATATTCACTGTTACATTTGTTTGCTATATGCATCAGTTCCCACATATGGTTGAGAGCAAATCCCTCACCAGCTGTGTTGCATCCACCTCACTAGCTAAGTCATGGATCCTTTTTCATGCTGGACAGGTTCAGCTTTAGCAGGTAATTCAGTGGTAACACCTAACTGAGTGATAATGCTTGCCAGCTAACATCTTAGAAGAAACATCAAAAGGTGTAGGAAGAACAGACATTCAATTAAAGCTGCCAACTCTTGGAGTAAAGAATGATACATCCAATATTTCATGTGAGTGCTGCAATGATCTAGATAAATTGCACTGTTCTCTTAGCTGGTCTAACATGTGAAAGTGGAATTGCATTAAGGCAAAACAGTCTTAAAGTTATTCTGTGGCAGCTCGTGGTACTACTTCCTTTAGCAAATGTAATGTGTGCTGCTGTAGGCCCAGCTGCAGTGTAAGTTGATCATCTGGCCCAAGGCAATTACCTCATTCTCTGCATGTCAATTGCATATGACATGAATCACCACAAGGTGAGGGGCAGTCACAAAGCTAAGGAACATGCACAGTCTTGAATATTCCTTCCATAGCAAAAATAGTAGACTAATAGCCATATGCCTCAAAGTCCATGTATTGCTGTCAGGTGTTTAACCAGTGTACCCCACCTCTTTCACCTTTTTCCAGACATTAACTCTGTCCGCTGCCATCAAATTGCTGCATGCACATAGTACACTGGTGTTTACTTGAATTCTATGCCTGCAGCCCTTGATTATTTTGGAACCCCTCTTTGCTGGAAAGTGAAGGGAGGTTCACCCAGTTTGCAATGTCAGGTATGAAATCAGTGAATTGTTCACTGTTCCCCATATCTATGGGAAGTTAACATTCTGCCCCTTGAAATGTACAAATGCCGCCACCCCCCCATTAAAAGAACCTAAATGTACAACTCCAGTGAAGCTTATAAAAAAAGTACCAACAACTTAACATTTCCCACTGCTGATAATCTATTCCCATAACATGAATGTAAGACAAGAGGTCCAAATACAGTACTGTACATCTTGACCAAACATAGCCTATCAGGCAACCTCTGATGTATGTGCTCATGCTCAAGAATGTCAGTCATATTGACCTGGCACCAAGAAGGATGACCTTTAAGCCTATGTGCACAAACAAATGCTGGGGAAAAGGGCAGGAGCTCATACCTTAGGACGATGACACTGCAGCAATGTATTTCATGGAGGGTGATAGTACATTGATTGAGTGACAATGTTAGGAAAGCTGCAGTTGATGTCTTGTGCAGGTACACTTGTCCTGTGCATGACGATTTATCATATGGTATAAAAAAAGATGTATTGCCCAAGTTATTCATAGGATTTCCCTATAACACAGTTTTCTCCCACAGAGTTCAGGCAGCATGATGTTGTTGTTCTTTGTATTGTATGAGGACATGATACGCTTTGGATGTTTGTGGCTATATTTTGCATTGTTGGATCAGCCTTGCTGTGTTTGAAGGACACTGTTCAAAGGTGAAGGAAGTGTTGTCTATTCCTCCAATTACTGTTTCTGTGGTCTTGTCCTCTTCTATCGCAGTGTCAGTGGTTTCCTGATTAATGTCTTCATTACAGTTGCTCTCAGGCTCTTTGTTGAATGTGGGTTGTAGTTGAGATCAGGAACAACCTGGGATCCTACTCCACTGCAGTGTGTGTGTTGTAACTCCTGATTGGTCCATAAATGTAATCTGCTCCTCTTCCCTGTCTGTACCAGAATCAGTGCAGTGACCCCCCTCTTCCTTCACTCCCAGCCGATTAGACTGCAGCACATCTGCATGTACTACTTGATATTGAACACCAGAATGATGCTCGGAAGAAGGTTCTAAATGTGAGATTAATTCTTTCAATTTAAAACAGACAATTCTGAAAAGTACATGTGAACATCAGCTACTACAGCTGTTGCAAATATCCTCTAACTCTGTCCCTTACCTTCGCCCCCTGGCATGTCTGTATATTTTGGACACGTAGGCATCCATATTGGTCATGTCACCTTCCGAGTCAAAATATGATGACATCTATGCAGCATGCTCGAGTCAAAATATGATGACATCTATGCAGCATGCTCCGTGACAGCAACCTAATGTAATTTCCTTGAAGATATGTGCAACAAATGTCACATGACAGCATGTATTGGAAGGTTTTCACAGGCATTTGCTCCTCCTACTCCTTTTCTCTAGATTCAAACATGTGATACCATCCGATATTCTCAGCATTCCGGCGGGAGCCATTCCCATGGCCCACAGCTCAATACATCATTGAACTGTCCAGATACACCAAATGATATCAACTATCTTCAAAATGATTAAAATAAATAGGGTGGACATACAGGATGAAGCACAGGACAAGTGGGTAAGGGTCCTGGACAGGACCGTCTCAGACCACTGTGGACAATGGTGCATATGCAAACCAGGAAAATATCCCTCAATAATAGACACAGGCTCGCTCACTAGATGTACTACACTCCCCTTAAACTCTATTCTTACTATCTGGAGAGACCAGCTGAATGCGCCAAATGTCACGTACAGCCGGCAGATTTCAAAAACCTGATGAGGCAATGTGCACGGGGGGCAAAAAGTTTGGCGACAGATTATCGGGGAAATGAGGGAAAATGTGGGCATGAGGGAAATGGTGGATGACCAGGTCCGGGAGCCCCTCTGAATTGGGTACTTATGGTATATGTTGGAGAGCGGGAGAGAGTATGACCATGGGCAGGCTCTTGGGCATGGCATCAGTAACTGAGAAATCACTAATTGCTTGAGTCCTGTTTAAAAAGGCTTTGCTTCCACCCTCAAGCACTGGATGAACAGAACGACCAACAGCAAAATGAATGAGACCCAGTATGTCATGACACTGCCAACCAGGAGTAGGCCAAAATACATCTGCAACCCACTGAGAAGCTATTTAGACAAACTAACAGCCATTGTCACAGCAGCGCTCACAAGCCAGGGATCCATGACGCTTAATGATAGGGAGGAGGATGAGATGGGAGAGACTATATATAGGCTCCATTCAAATACACAGCACAGATAGCCTGAATGGGTGGGGGGTGGGTGCTAGGTCTAAGGTCAAGGGATGGGAACACAGTGCATGGAGAAAAGGAAGATACCAACAGTATGTTGAACTGCTTGGAGAGGACAGCAATTAGCTATATGATATGATATGACAGGTTATTTATAACATGCTTAATACCCAGAGGTTTCTAAGTGCGGACCCGGGGTTCGAACCTTTGTTGATCTGTGTCTTCTTGCTTCCAAGCCAAGCACGTTGCCGCTGAGTTATGCTCCCGAGAGTGGGAAGACGCCTTAATTAATATGTGACTCTAATTGTTAAGCCATAAAAAACAACTATTAAAAAAAATGAAACTATTGTGCATGATGGCGTTGTGCATTTTTTTCATCTTCGACTCAACATCTACTATGTTTTTCATCAGCAAACAAGGCGCCACACACTCTGACACTTTCAATCCTCGGACAGACAATCTGGAGCTAGTGCATATAGAAAAACAACAACATTCATGATCACCATGTTCCAGGGGAACACAACTTTCTAGAAGATACATTTAACAGGGTTCTAATACCAGAACACAACCTGCAACTGAACCCCAAAACACTCCAACAGACCTTTGCAACGTGGGTTATCCATAAATGGTGTTTGCAATATATAAAAAAAAAATCCCCAAACTTTGCATCCATGTGCCCACAACAAAGGTCTTTCTCTAGGTAGGGATATTTGTATATGCTGCTCCCATGAAACCTCTGCTCGAGATGATAATTCACAAACTACACCATGAGAGTGTGACCTTTATATTAATAGCACCATTGTGGTTAAGGCAGCCATGGTACTCACACCTACTCAACATGTCAGAGTTTCTCTACAAATCAGACTTCAGCCAGTTCACTATCTGCTCACGCAGAACCACAGTCAAATAACATACCAAAATCCACAGACTACTAACTTAGCATCCAGACTCCTGAAGTCCTAGAATTTGGATACTTTGATTTACCAACAACAAAAGATGTGTAATGCGGTGCAATTAATTGTTCTGCCACTGAAGTGGTCACCTACAAGCTTTCTGTGAGGAGTCAGAAATGAGAGTCAGACACAAGGTTTTCACGTTTGGGGTTAAATCCTTGTATTAACACAAATATGGTTAGGAAAAGGCCTCCCTGCCCCTGCTCTAAGTGGAGTTTCCCTACCTGAAACCAAAAACTAAGGATCTGCATGTGCCAGGATGTCAAAATCTAAAACGTTCCTTGTGTCCAAAACATTCCATCCTGGACCTCACACTACAAACCAAACTAAAATGTGAAAAGGAAAATATCTTTAATCTGGTGATTGTAAGAAATGTTCATAGTGGAAAATAGAATAGCTACAACATACAGGTTTTCCAAGGTAAAAGAACCTTGGCTCCAGTGGATGATCCTTCCATTGGGTTCTTTTCCAAAATTGTTTCTCTAACACAAAGGTTTCCAAGGCCAAAACCTTTGACCCAAACGGCGAGGGTTCCCTTGTTTGGATTCTTTCTTGATATCTATAAATCTTTATTACTGGGTTTCCAAAGTACAAAAAAAAAGAGGGATTCCCTTCCCCTGGATTTTGTATCACCAGGAAGTGAACAGAAAGTGACTGTTGACTGTGTCACTCTGTTCATGTGGAGTTTGTTTTGTTTTCCAGCAGGAGGAAGAATTACACTGTGACGCACTCTGTGTCTTGGACCTCCCCCTGATGTAACTATCTCTCCTCCTTCCCCTGGACCCCCCTTTTCACTCCTCTCCATTCCCGTGTACTCCCCTCCCCCCTCCCTGTCCCGTGCCCCTTCCAGGAAGCTAGTGCCACGTTATTGTTAACTCCCACCCACTCTGTGAGGCGTTTCTAATACAGGTCTTTTTGTGTGCTTTTTCTAGTGTAGCCTGCTTACTGGCTCGGACACGAGAAGCCCACCCCCTGTCCACCAGGAAGTGCTTTGAAATACCCGGACCACAGCGCACCAGCACGCGCTCCAGGAAGTGAACAGAAAGTGACTGTTGACTGTTCACTGGTCGCGGCGCTCGGTGCACTGCCCGGCATTAGATCTCTTGCCTCCCTGCGACTCCTGGGATCCATTCCGTTTCCGCCTCAGACTACATAGCCTAACCAGCGTTTAAACTTACCCCGTTGCCCGCGATGGAATTAAGATCATTTAAAACTCCTCAGATAGAGTGTCACACGTGGATAAGTCTAGGTTAGCTAAGCAAATTGTTCGAGCTAAAACTAGCCGGGCATGCAAAAGGAAGACTATTACACAGCCTGGTCTACTAACTGAAGGTAAGCTAGCAAAAATGACTTCTTTTTTTGAACAAGTTGAAAATGTGCCGACGTCATCACTTATAGCTACCAAGCCCAGTATGTCTGCCAGTGATGTTGGCAACTGTGTTACAGAAATCATGGAGGATTTAGCAGTGGCATTTCCATGTCTCAGTAGCAAATTAATTACACAAATTTTGATGCCCACAATACCTGAATCAGGTTGCATAATTGACGTTGAGAAACATGACTCCCACATAGCAAAGACACCAACCATTGCCCTAATGGGAAATAGCCACGAAAATGACAATAAAATGAAGCAAATCAGAGATAGTGACCCGCTTTTTAGCCATGGTGGCGTAACAAATGAAACTGCTACTGCGCTGGCTACCATTGCGCAACATGAAGAGGATAAAGATAACTATGAACCACTCAACCCTGGTGAAAGGTTTGAAATAGACCCAACATCAGGTCTGATTGTTATAGGGAAAGTACACCTGGCTATTGATAACAGCGTAAAAGAAGATCTGACCACTCAACCAACTGCGAATAACGCTAGTGCCTATATACATGACATCTCACTAGATACTAGTTTTGTAAGCATGAATACAGAAGAACTATTCCAGGCCCTAGAAAATGTGTTAGTCTCTTTGGTAGAAAAATGTGAAGCAATGGATAACAAACTAGCTATTCACTCGATGTTGCTATACGATATTAGCAAAAGAAATAACTTAAAACTATGTGATAGCAATATGAATACAGACACTGGAAAGAATCTAGAGCAAGAAAAATCTAATCCAAAAAATTATCAATGCGAAAATGAAATACAATATATAGCAAGTAACTTAGCTAATAACAACATTGAATATAACATAACAGAAAATAACATCAAAGAGAAAAATGCAGAAGCAAGTGTGAACTGCAAACTAAAATGAAAGGTGAAGCAGAAAATGACCAATAAGAAAAGGAAATATTGCCAAGCAGTAATGTATACCACAAAAAAAGAAAAAATACCAAAGAATGGGTGTATAGTAGACACCAATATACGGACAGAATTGAAGAAAATTGTACTTACAGAGATAGAAAATGATACGCAAGTGGTAAGTAGAGATCCCAAAAGTATATCCATATATAAAGAAGCTAACTATGTTGGCACACATGAAGTAGCTATACATGAACCACATGAAACAAAAAAGGGCGAATAACGCAGATGATATCTTAGAAGATATGCGCACGCTATATGAAAGTGCAAAAAATGAAGAGAAAAACAAGTTATGCAGTGAAAAAATAAGCAAATAAAATAAGCTAAAAGTGCAAATTCCTGTGACAATACTAATGCAGTAACACCTAACAAGAGAGACTCAATTAAGGCCCTGCAAATTGAAAAAATAGACACAAATAAGATGCTAGTCCTCAATCGAAGCCACGTGCTACAAATATGTGCCTCAATAGTCCCATTAAGGATGATAGTTACAGAAGACTTCAAGATTGTCGATCAAGTAGTTAGTGCCACTAAAATTATAACTAATTTATGGTGCCAAGATGAAACAATACATGAATACATATTTAGCCATAGATGCCAGTTTGAATTTATAGGATATACATGTAAAGAAATATACATGTCCAAAGAAAAATATGAACAAAAAATGGGGAAAGAAGCAGACATGAATAAGAAAGACCAATGCATATCAAAACATCAACTTAAATTGAGGAATAAAAAATCTGAAAGTGACATACCTGAGTAACCTATTAAACAAGAGATTGCAGATGGGTACTGGCAGTGGCTTCCCACAGCTTTCAAAGCTCATTTTGAAATAAGTTCCTGATGCCCCTGATATTATATTGTTCTGGAATACCCGAGGAAACTCTCATTATAATAGTGATGAGGGACTCTTGGAGAATATAAAAACATTTAGAATTATAGCCCGCAAGAAACATGGCTAACCACTGACTGTGAAATAGATGGACGCAGCAACCATGTAAGCAAAATGATGTGGGATATCATCAATGAGAAAAAAGACAGGAATATCCCGATTAACTGTGTATCTGAAAGCAGATGGATTACCCATGTTACTAATACAATTGGTACCCTAGCAGAAGATGAAATTGACTTTAAACCTGTAAAAACTGAATGGAAAGGTAATTATACAGTAGACTCGCTAACTAAAATAATAAGAAAACTACCTAAATCCAGAGCAGCTAGCCCTGATAGCACCTGTAATGCGCTACTACATAAATCCCCTGAAAAATGGGCTAAGGTCCTATACATTGTCTTCCAATGGATAGGAGTATGTGGGATGATTCCTAATATGTGGAAGAAGAGTACTATACTCTCTATACATACAAAAGGTGATCAAAAGGACCTTATTAATTACAGGATGCTAGCAATGCTAGACATCCCAGGAAAAATCTTCAGTAAATTCTTGCTAGAAGAACTAAACCAGTGGATAACCAGGTGTAAAATCCTACCTGAGTATCAATCTGGTTTCAAATGCGGGTCATCAATGGCCCATAACATAGCCATTCTATTAATGCAGTCGAATATTCCTGGAAAAATCAAAGGCTGCCAGTGTATGTAGCCTACATAGACTTCGCAGCAGCCTTCGATACGATAGCACGTAATAAACTATGGGCCAAATTAGAATACTGGAAGATACCCAGCGGGCTACTCTATATGATCCAGTTACTGTACAAAGACAGCTCGGATAGAATATGGCTAGATGCCAAAGGGCAATTATCAGAAAACATTCAAACCTTACGAGATGTAAAACAGGGGTGCACTTTAGCTGCTCCCCTGTTTAATTTATATTATATTCCTCAAAAATGTCAATAATACAAACATGAATGACATTAAATTAGGCAATCTCATGCTAAGATGGTTGGGATGCACAGATGATCTCATTCTGCTTCATTATACGCCCAAAGGGCTACAGGCACAACTTAATGAGCTTGAAAAGTTTGCTAATGCTAATAACCTTGTTGTTAACATTGGTAAAAAAAAATTATGAAGTTTGAAATACAGTCGTCTAATAAGAAGAGATACAATGGTGGGTGGACACTACATCAACAACAGATTGGAGTGGTCCATGAATATAAATACTTAGGAGTTATCATAGATGACAAGCTTAAATGGTAGAAACACTGTTCTGAAACTAAAAGGAAATGTATGATGGCAACTATGGCACTGAGTAAGTTTATAAGTAATTAGGGCACTTACTCAGTAGCAACAGTTGTTAAACTATGCTCAGCAAAAATTGTTTCATGCCTGATCTATGGTGCAGAAATTTGCAGCAAATGTGGCAATGACCTTGATAAATTTGAAACTAAAATGCTAAGGATATAGCTGTGAATGCCAAAAACATTGCCCTATGAATACATGATGCTAGAATGTGAAATCCTTAGTATAAGAAGTAAAGTGCAGCTGTTTTCAGCCATACTTTATGCGAAATTAACACGACCTGATAATGATACATTTATGGTGCGAATGATGGAGCAATATGAGCGAATAGACTCCAAAACTGATTTTAAAACAATAGACAGATGGAGATTAATCTACCTTAAATTGATAAAAAAAATGAGAGTCACTGTTGGCTGCTATATTCTGTGGCCCAGATAAAATGTAAATTGAAATAATTGATTTGTGAAACAGATAGAGAACAAAGAATAGTAAATCTGGCAACCAAATCGAACAGTGGAATGTTCATAGAACACATCAGAATAAGGGCGATGAAACCAAAATACCAGATGTCATACCCTAATTGCTCTACCATTCCATGGTATCTGTTATTCAAATTTAATTCATGTGATGTATTAGAAATACTAGGGGCGAGAGTGGGAATCCCCCGTAAAATCAGATTCTGTTGCCTCTGCGGTTTAATTTGTCGAATCAGCATATCATATTATATGTGAGTGTGAAAGCCTAAGAACAATACGAAGACAATTTCTTATGAAATATGATAACTCTATGTATACGTATGATATACACAGTGTGTGGATAAAGCTAGCAGAAGGAAACAACGCAAACTTAATTTTTATTTGATGACATTTTATCTGATGATTTTAGCAATTTTAAAAGATCTGTCAAAAGATATTTTATACTATTAAATGTGTGATGATTTTACGATATGTGTTTTAGAAAGAAACATCTAAGTGATATATATTTTAGAAAGATATCTTTATGTGATGAATTGATAAAAATATGTAAAACTGAATTGTTATATACATATAATAAATAAATAAATAAATAAATAAATAAATAAATAAATAAATACAACTTTTTTTTGTATCATAGCAATTAACTCTTTAAAATAAAAATGTACCAAGATTAGTAAGCCTTGGTCCCAGCACTGGTCCCAGAGGTTAATTCCCTTCCCCTGGATTCTTTCTTATCTGCCAACAATTCCTGGTCTCACAGTTATTTGTGTCTTTCTAGGCTCACAACAATCATGTTAGCTGCAAAGATATTTAGCTTTGTAGTTTTGTGTTTCAAAAGTTGCTTCTCTTTCCGCAAACACAGTTTATATGCTTTCTTGGGACTTTCTGTAGGTTTGCATCTTCTTGGTATAGTCCCCTGCCATGACTTCTTAAGCACTTGTGATTGCCTGGTATACGCCCCTGCCAGGACCTCTTATGTACTTGTGATTGTCTGCTCTACTCCCCTGCCATGATTTTTTTAAGAACTTTTAACTTCCTGGTTTACTTGCCTGCCAGGACTTCTTATATTCCCAGGTAACAGATCCTCTTCCACTTCCACAATTGAATATATCTTCTTTCACAGGTAACAGTTTCTCTATCACTTGAGCAATTAGATATATCTTTTTGGATATTGTACATTTGATTGGTTCAACATTTGCTTTGGGTTCCCCCCATATTTGCATTCCATACACTCATATATGGCTGAGGGCCGTATTCACAGTAGGTTTCCTTGATTTACAATTAGTCTCTTTAATGTCTCTTTCTCTGTAGCTTCAATGTTCACAGAGCTTTGCCGCCTGATTTCCGCTCTTGACAGCTTTCACGTTTTTCCAGCTTCTGTCATGGCTTCCCTCTAGCATGCCTGTATTGCTTCAGGTAACGGTAAGTGAAGCGCTGCCTTCTCCCACTGCCAAATGCTCAGGAGTCTTCCCTTGGCTCCTGGAACATCTGTGGCATGTCCTGCTCATGGAGTGTTCCTCTGCCTCTCTGTCGGTGAGCCCCTAGGCTCTGCCACCCCAGTTCATGCTTTCAAGACTCGCAGAGAGGTGCAACATCTTCTCCCAGACAGCAGAATCCTCTTGCAGTTGTGCTTACATCTTTAAATGTTCAACGCCCAGGTGCATTCTCAAAACAACTAGCACGTTCATTGAGCTTGATGCTCTTTCTGCTTTGTATAGTTCCCTTCTTCCTCCTCATCCAAGTACTTGGGTAATTGTGGGATATGGAGTTCACTGATGTAAACTGATGCAGATTACTTGGGAAATTACTTGAAATTATTTCAAATGATGAGCCAGTTCTACATGGATGTTAATTAGGAATGGAAAAGACAGGCTTGGAGCTTTTAACCTTTAGTCCAGCAATGGAAGGTTGACCTAAAGGGTTTTGGGAAAAGGTTTCCCTGTTTTTCTAAAAAGAGGTATAGATGCATGGCAATAGGCCATTAGGGTACTGGGGATCCAGGGGTTTTCTTCATGGGCAAATGGGGGATGCCATGTCTCATCCAATCAAGCCATGACGTCTCCCCGGAGGCTGTCTCCTCCCATGTGATGTTCCCTCATGAAGCCACCCCCAGGGTCAGGAACAGGTAGCGGCTGCCATCCCCTGGTCACATGGGAGGAGGCTACCGCTGGGGAATCTATGATGACTACATTGGATTCATCACATTTCCCTGCCAAATTTGCTCCTGTAAATAATCAGAGCCTTGTGTGCTTTCCGGGGTTGAATATTTATTTTAGTCTGTTTTGTGTATGTGTGTGGATGAGCATCCATTCGTTTTCTTTCCTTGTTCTCACTCTCCCTTGATCCCTTTGGTCCCTGCTCACTGGCCCATGTGATCAGAACACTCCTCTTCAGGGTTTGCCCCAGTAGCGAAGGGCTGCTCCAAAGGACAGCTCTCTTTGCCTGTTTGCCCCTGTTTGCCTGTGAAGGCCAGAACGTACACCCTACAGCTACTCTCCAGGTAAGGTGGTATGGGCAGGGAGCACAGCCATTACTGTGCCTAGTAAAACTCTGCTACTCCTCATTACTGTTACTTATGCCTAACCTGATGCAGACCCACACAGTGCACTCTCTTGTTGAAGTCTGAATGTTCCTGAGGGTAGGCCGTGGATGGCAGTTGGATCTACTGAGAGGTTTAGCTATGATGTGACTCTATAACTACTGCAAAATGGCCAGGGTGTTGCACCGGAGTAGTCATGCGGGTGGCCAGTATCTCGCTCAGGAGGAACTTTAACGGTAGGCAGATTTTGCACTCCAATGAATTCATGAGGGTTGGCAATGTGTTGCACTTAGATGGATTTACAGTGTGAGCAATGTGCTGGACTTAGATGGATTTAGAAGGTGATATGATATGATACATCATTTATAACTCACCTGTACACAAGTGTTTCTAGGTGCAACAAGACAAGGGTGTAAAACAGAGGGAGGACAAAACGAATAATCTTACTAGGTGTCATTCAGATCATGCAAGTGCAAACAGCTAAAAGTGCAGGGGGAAGCAGAAGGGGGAAATGCTAGCGAAGTGCCATCAAGGCAGCATTGTTCTGAGGACGACCACCCAGGGAAGCACGGCTCAGGGAAAGTGCAGGAGGCAGCGGACTGTAGGGTTACAGTTACACTCCCTCAGTGTGCTGT
This sequence comes from Ambystoma mexicanum, assembly GCF_040938575.1. Taxonomy (NCBI): domain Eukaryota; kingdom Metazoa; phylum Chordata; class Amphibia; order Caudata; family Ambystomatidae; genus Ambystoma; species Ambystoma mexicanum. The sequence goes on from NC_090921.1 coordinate 1,435,088,950, forward strand.
TAGCCTGAAGGCAGTGCAGGGAAGACTTGGTGTGCATCAGCCTGGTACCCAGTGAGAATCTGGGGGTAGCCAGGAAACCAGTCAGTGCAGCACACAAGAAGGTCAGTAGGAGAGAGAGAAAGAAAGCTTCCAGAAATTCAGGTGGTCCGGGTCAAGTTTGAGAGGTGGGCAATGTGTTGCACTTAGGTTGATTTGAGGGTTGCAATGTGTTGAACTATGATGGATCTAGAAGGTGGGCAATGTGTTGCACTTAGATGTATTTTGAGGGTGGGCAATGTGTTTCACTTAGATGGATTTGAGCATGGGCAATGTGTTGCACTTAGTTGGATTTAGAGGCTGGGCAATGTGTTGCACTGAGATGGATTTTGAGGGTGGGCAATGTGTTGCACCTAGATGGGTTTTGAAGGTGGTCAATGTGTTGCAAGTATATGTATTTTGAGGGTGGGCAATGTGTTGCTCTTAGATGTATTTTGAGGGTGGGAAATGTGTTACACTCTAAGAATATGGAAATGTATCTGAAGGCATGGCCACACGCATCTGCCATCATACACTACACAAAAACACTTCGCACAACACCTCTGCCATAAGATTGCAACTTCTGTTCACGAAAAAACTGTGATAGGTAGCTGTACGCATAATGACTATTCCTATCTCACATACCTTCTCCATTGTGCTCCTCACCACCTATCCACATGCCAGCTGGCCATGGGCGGTTAGCAGGGACATGGCCACCCCTTCATACTTTTGTATGGGCCAATATGCACACACACTTAATAGCACTCCTCGAACTTCCCATACCTGCACTCCGCGAGGGCATTCCCACTACAGCGCATTGTGACCATACTAATGGTGAAAGGCGCTATACAAATGACACACTGCTACTACTACTTAGTCACAATATGATAGAACATGTATTGCACACTCAGTAATAGCCACTGAATATAATCTCCTGCCACCCATCCAATCTGGGCTTGTCTTCTCCCCACTAGTCAGTGGTGTAACACAAAATGTGGGGCAAACCAACCAAGCCATAATGATAGTCCCCCTAACATTTCGAAGAACCACAGGCTGGGCCACAGACTCATAGGTCCACCAGCCATTTGCAAAGCACAGATGACCATGCAGCCAATGGGAGTAGCTGATTAGTGCAGTAGATGAAGAGTCAATCCCTATATCATTCACCTAGGATAAGAACGAGGGAGTGGCAGCGTTTGTCCCCTGGTGCCCAAAAGTACCAGCTGCTACTGTCCATGAACCAGTACAATTATTATACACATACAAATGGTTAAGGCAGATCCATTCAAGAGGGTGAGTGGGTCCTGATGGAGCACTGGCTTTGGAGACAATTTAAGGTCAACTTAAGGACAATTTAGAGGTGCACCATCTCAGCGGCCTCTGACAACTCAGCCAAACCTTTCAAAATCTGAAAAGAGATGGCCAATCATGCTACAGTCTTCACCTCTCCTGTTCTATCCCAGGCTCTTTGCAATGCTCTGTCTTCTCATTTCACCACTAAAACTCAGGACATCCGGTCCACTCTCTCCTCTTCCTCTACCGCCTCTCCCTCTCCCTCTACCATTCCAGGCCCCTCTCTGGCCGTATCTCCTTCTCCCTGTTCATCCCAACAAGGTTTCTAGAAAATCTTGTCAAAGCAGGTGCTCCCCTGCTCCTCCAGAACCATCAAGGACCACATCGACACCCTTGCTTCAGCCTTGGACAATTTCTGCAATCACTCTTTTGCCAGTGGCACCTTCACCTCCCCCTTAAGCAATCCCTTGTGCACCCTCTCCTTAAGAAGCCCTTTGCCTATCCTTCCTCTCTGGCAAACTACCGACCATCACTCCTTTCATGAGTACCTTCCTGTAAAAGCTGGCCATTCCCCAGCTTAATCTACATATTTATTCTGTTGGTTGTATCCATAACTACCAGTCTGGCTTCAACCAGAAGCACATAAACTGCTCTCCTGAACACTTGTGAAGACTTGCTTTCTATTCTATACTATAATCTTTCTTCTGTTCTCATTGTCCTTGATATATCCTCTGTTTTTGACATGGTCAACCACGGTATTCTGCTCAATCGTCTCTGTGACAACCTGGGCAACTCTGCCAGGCACTAGCCTGTTTGACCTCCTTTCTCTCAGATCGAACCTCCCAGGTCCAACTCGGGTCTTTCCTCTCTGCTTTCTCTCTCTCTCTACATGTGGTGTCCCCAACGGGTCTAACCTCTCTCCCTGGCTCACTGCATCTTTACCTTCTGCTCTAACTTTCAGTGTTATACAGATCACACCCAGCTCTCCTTTATGCTCCCCTCGGCCTGCTCTGATCCTTCTCTTCTACCTGTCTGACCACAATTCAGGAATGGTGTGCTTCCAATGATCTCTGCCTTCATGCCACCAAGTCTGAGATCCTCCTCATTGGGACACCTGCTCCCACCTTCTCTTTCTCTCCTCACATCTCTGGCGTCTCCAAGAAGTCACACTATCAGCTGTGCCTCCTCAGAGGAATTCATCCTTTTCTCACTGTCCCCCACAAGCTCACTGTCTCCTGAGCCCTGGTCTTCTCTAGGCTGGACTCCCACAACAGCATCTTTCTAAATCTGCCTGCCTCTACTCTTCACCCTCAACAACTTTTCCAGAACAAGACTGCAAGACTTGTCTTTGGCCAAAATCCCAGGGATCGTATCTTTACAGCCCTGAAATTTCTCCAATGGCTCCCAGTGGCTGCAAGGATCAAGGTTGAGACTCTCTGCGTCTGTCAATAATGCCTTCTTCAAAGTCAGCTGATTCAGTTTCGAAATCCCCCTCATCCTCCTCACCTGAATTACTTGGTTCTGGTGTAGATAGCTTCTTCTTTTTTCGCGTGGGAATCTCATTTCATTTTAGAAGATATGGTCTGCTACGAAAGGAAGCCATTGTGGCCATGGAGCAAGGTAATTCAGTGACTTTCCTGTCAGAACAGCCGGAAAATTGGGGAAAAAGCATCCAGGCATAAAAAATCCCATAGAGATTCTTAGAACGTGATCCACAATGACACATACTCCTACATCCCGTCCCCTTTCCTCTATACTTATGGGACATTCTCCGTCCTGTGGGACGAGACCGGAGCACTTTGTAAAAGCATCAAAATGTTGCCAAAATTTGAGTCCTTCCTCTCTTTCCGCAGGGTACTGCATGCGGCCGTAACCCCACCCATCTCAGTTCCGCCCCGCGCATCACCCATCAGCCCTTTTCTCTGCTCGTTCGAGACTGGACGCACTTAGCATCTGCAGAGGTTTTTTGTTCTTCCAGCTTCTTCATCTCTGGCTCTCACTTGCGATCGCGTGATAGTCTGTCTATGCCTTTTCAGCTAGACTTTCCGAATTGTTCTTCCTGTCAGTGATGTTTCGCTAGGGCGGATCCTCATCCTCTTTGTTTAGAGTGTTTGGGTCCTGACCACCGGTGGGACTCGTGTTTTTATTGCGATTCCCTTTCAGTCCGAGCACTTCAACGTCGGTTAGAGCGGTGGGAGGAGGTGTTTCAGCGCACTCCTCCTACGCATTCCCAATGCTTCATCGACGAAAAGAAAAAACGCCCAGTAAGTTCTTTGCTTTTTAGGGCACCCTGGCTGGGGGACTCCTTTCTGGGGTCTTCCCAGTCTGGGAGGAGCGTTAAAGGCTCTGTTACCGAGGCATGCCCTGAGGTGCCGTCTAGGCCTAAAAAGTGTACCAGAGTTTTCTCCGAGGGTCTCTGTCAGGGGCCTATTGACACCGGATCACAATCCGAGGCCCCTCCTGTGGGGGCTGTTTGTAGACTTAGCTCTACTGAGTTGTGGGGTACCGGAGCTAACTCCGAGGCCTCCTTGAGTGGAGCTTCCCTCATTCATACCGGGGTGCACCCCGAGGACATAGCTGGGTTGGTACATACCGAACAGAAGTTCGAGGCCCGGCTTGAAGAGGCTTCTACCGGACACGGGTCCAAGGTCCCTCGGTTAGAGGCTAAAGTGACCAACAGTTCGGAGATGCCTGTTAAGGCTTTGTTGGTGAAAGGTGTTCCTCATCGTTCCCGCTCTTGCGATGACACTAGAGCTGTTGGCAAGGAGTGAGGTTTCGAACCGTAGTTCCTCCTTTACCGGCAGCACTGAGGTCCTTCCTGCGAAGGCTAGTTTGGCTATTAGCATGTCTAAAAAATATTGTACGCCACACAGTTCCGGCTCGGCCGAGGTTCCTTGTATTAAGGCTAAAATGAAGACCCCTGACCCACTTGTGGGGACCCCTGCCTCACTTCCACACTTGTCGGAGTTCTCCTCAGGTGCTGACAAAATGGCAGACGTTCCCGCCAAGACCACGATAGCCATTTTGGATTCAACCCTTACAACTATGCCATCTGCTTTAGGCGTAGTGGGGTGCTCTTGCAGGTGAACATCGGTTTCCATGTGCACATCCGTTTCATCCAGTTTAGGACTGGAACGCTCAGATGCCTTTACCGCACAATGTCTCGCTGCCGGCGGCATCGGCGCCTCTGATTTATGTGGACAATAGCAGGGAAGGGCCCTCTTAGCAACCCTCTCCCTTGTGCCCTTGGAATTACCCTCCTCATGAGAGGCCTCCTCCTGTCACTCCTAAGACATAGGCGGAGGACGTCTTTTTCGGCAAGTTTCAGAAACGTATGCGTTCCGACTCCATGAAAGAGTACTTTAAGGGCCTGTTTAGGGAGATATGCCCACCTACACCACGGTTCCAGCTGCACCTCCTGTGCCTCCGCCGGTGCCGCCTTTACTAGCTGGGCCTCCCCCAACTCTTCCACCTCCGCCTCCATTGTCCCCAGTGTACAGGGCGATTGTGGTGCCAGGTGTGTCTGAGTCTGAACTGGATCTATCCGACGATGTTCAGGGTGATTCTAGACAGCGAAGACTAGCCCTGCTCTATCAGAGCCTTTCACAACCAGGTGCTGGACATGATGTGTCTGTTGGATGTTCCAGTACCCGAGGCACCCGCTCCGCAGGAGGGCATGCTTTTAGGGGCATTCACCTTGTCTCCTTCGGAGCGTACCGGCTTGTTCTTGCAGAAGGACGTTTTGGCCGAGGTCCGTAGAGTATGGGAGAAACCACACTCTGGACTGTTTTTCAATGAGAAAATTGATGCACGCTATAGGCTTCATTCTTCAGAAGAGGTGGCTTTAGCGTCATGTCCACCCCCCTCCTCCACGGTCATGGCTGCGGCCACTTTGCAGTCCAGACCTGCAACATCCTCCACTTCGAAGGCTACACAGGTCCTGGGCAAAGAGGATAAACTTCTTGACTCCCTTGGGAGGAAGATTTATGCTAACTCAGCCCTGCAATTGCGGAAGGTCAATGCAGAACTGGTGCTAGCGGGGGCAAATATGAAAATGTGGAAAGGTCTGTCGGAGTTTGAGGAATATATCCCCGCTGAAAAGCTTGAGGACTTTAAGGCGGGCTTGTCGGATGCCAGGGTCCTGGCTCAGGATCTGCTGGAAGCGGCGGCTCATCACGTCGACACTTGGGCCCGAGGTCTTATGCTTGGTGTGGATACTTCTCGTTAGGCTTGGCTGCACGCCACCAAGTTCTCTAAGGAGGTGCAGGTCAAGGTTTTGGATATGCCGTTTGATGGCAAGGAGCTTTTTCATTCCACAATGGGTATGGAGCTGACCAAAACAAAGGATAGCACCCAGACCGCCAAATCCTTGTCTGTCCTGGTAAAACCACCCTTTAGGACACAGAGGCCATTGTCACAGTCCCGGCCCTCTAATGGTTTTAAGGGGTTTATGGCCTGAAAATCCCGCAGAGTCGATACCCCTTCAGGCAATTCCCACCGGAGGCAGCAACGGAGTCGATATTTCTCCTGCTCATCAGCCTCCTCCTTAGGTTTAGGTGGTGCCATCACCGAGAAACCAGCAAAATGAGGGTTCTCTGTGCTCGCACGAGACCCTGGTGGGAGGATGCATTGCGTTTCATTGGGAGGCGTGGCAGACCATTACCGAAGACTGGTGGGTCTTGTCAGTCGCTCGGGCGGGATTCCGCTTACCCCTTCCCCCTGCCCCACCCGTCAATCCTCCTTTTCAGCAGTCGGTGTCGCCCTCCCTCAAGGCCGAGATCCAGAAGTTGCTGGATCTCAGAACGGTGGAACCCGTTCCCCTAGGGGAGAAGGGGAGGGCTTCTACTCCTGACTATTTACGATGCCCAAACCCAACCCGACTGGCCTGTGCGCCATTCTAGAACTTTCCCAGTTCAATCTTTCCCTACCCCAAGAGAAATTCAAGTTGATCACGCCTGGCCAGATAAGGTCCTCTTTACAGATGGGCGATTGGCTGAGCGTGGTGGACCTTCAGGATGCATACATGCATATTCTGATCTGGAATCCACACCAGAGATACCTGCATTTTTCTGTGAGAGAGGAGCATTTCCAGCTCTGAGTGCTTCCTTTTGGCCTCAGCTCGGCTCTGCGTGTTTTTACGAAGATGATGTTGGTGATTGCAGCTTTTCTTCGTCTGCAGGGTGTCCATGTGTATCCATATTTGGACGATTGGCTGTTGCGCGGCCCTTGCCCGCTGAAAGCCTTGTGCAATCTTCAGTCTCTCCTCCAGCTCCTGTTCCATCTTGGGCTGTTGGTGAACTGGCGAAAATCTTCCATGACGGTCTCTCAGGACTTGATCTTCCTGGGTTTTCGCTGGAACACGTTACACTGCAGAGTTTCCCTGACCGTGGACAGAATGGCAGATCTGTTGGCCACGTGTCAGATATTTGCACAGTCGGAGAGCATGTCGGCCTGGTGGTTCCAGAGGCTTCTGGGCCAAATTGCCTTGTGTGTTCTGGCTCTTCCTCTTGCTCGACTCAAGATGAGGCAGACTCAAATGGCTCTTCGGAGCTCTTGACGTCAGGCAGTGGATCCGGACTCCAAGATGATTTTGATTCCAGCTTTCATGAGAACGGACCTGGTGTGGTGGTCATCTCTCAGCAACTTGTCAGTAGGTGCAGGATTTCAAGATCCCACCCCGATGGTGACGGTCACGATGGACTCCTCCCTCCTAGGGTGGGGTGCGACGTTGGATCTTCTTCAGGTCTCAGACCTTTGGTCGCCACAGGACAAGCTCCTTCACATAAATCATCTGGAGTTTCTAGCAATTTTCCTAGCGCTCAAAGCGTTCAGGCCGGGCATTGCCAATTAGTTGGTCCGCATCCGCAAGGACAATGTGGTGTCACTGTATTACATCAACAAACAGGGGGGCATGAAGTCTCCTCCTCTTGTGGATCTTTCCATCCAGATTTGGGAATGGGCGGTCCGGCATGGTGTCTGGCTGGTAGCAGTACACATCCCGGGCCAGCAGAACTTCACGGCGGATGCCCTCAGTCGGCGGATAAATGAAAGCAGAAATCCTCTCACAGATATTCCAGTGTTGGGTCACTCCGGAAGTGGACCTTTTCACAACATCGGCAAACAAGAAACTTCCTCTGTATGCCTCCAGAAATGGGCTGGGAGTCTCCTCTCTGGGGGATGCTCTGGAGATTCCTTGGCATGACAGGGCCTATGCTTTCCCGCCTCTGCCTCTGATTCATCAGACGATTTGCAAGCTGAGGAACACGATGAACTGTTCTCTCTTGCTCATAGGCCCGTGGTGGCCGGCCAGGTTCTGGTTCTCAGAGCTTCAGCATCTGTCGGTGTGTCCACCGATCAGGCTACCGGTGAGTCCCAATCTGCTTCACCAGAACGATCGTCAACTGGCGCACCCCTCCCCACAATCATTCAACTTGGCGGCATGGTGCCTGAGTTCAGGTCTTTAGAGCATCTCAACCTGTCGTCTGATAACATGCAAATAATTCAGACAACCAGGAACCCCTCAACGAGGTCTCAGTATAAGAGCAAGTGGTTTTGGTTCTGTCACTGGTGCTTAGCCTCACAGCTAGACCTCGGGTGACTACGATTGACACAGTGCTGTCCTTCGTGTCTCACCTAGCAGAATTGGGTTTTCATGTTCTGTCATGCAGGACTTATCTTTCAGCGATAGGCGCCTACCTGTCTACGGGCCAGTGCTCCTATTCACTGTCAAATCCGGTGATTAGGAGGCACTTCACAGGCTTGACGCGTCTTTACCCCCGGTTCGCAAAATGCACCCGTTGTGGGACCTGAATGTGGTCCTTACCAAGTTGTGCCATAAGCCATTCGAACCTATCACTACAGTGGACCTTAAGCACCTTTCGTGGATGGTGTCTTTTTTGATGGCCGTTACTTCAGCAAGGTGTGAAAGTGAGCTCCAGGCTCTGTCGGTGGAGCATCCCTTCTTGATTTTCCACAAGGATAAGGTGGTCCTACGGACAAATCCTTCTTTCCTGCCAAAGGTGGTCTCTGATTTCCATCTAAATCAGTCAATCTCCCTTCCGGTCTTCTTTCCAAATCCAGCTTCAGAGGTGGATAGGGTTCTACATTGTTTGGATGTTAGGAGGGCACTTAAGTTCTATCTGGACAGAACTTCCGAATTTAGGAGCTCTTCTCAACTATTGGTGACCTTTGGTAATCCACAAGGTAGACAGGCCTCTAAGGCAACTATCTCCAGACGGCTCGCTGCCTGTATTACAGAGTCTTACACCGTCCAAGGTCTGCAGCATCCTAAAGGAATTAATGTACACCTGTTGCGGGGCAAGGCAACTGCAGTTGAGTTTCAAAAATATGTCCTCTGGGAGACCATCACAAAAGCAGCTACATGGGCCTCCCCATCGGCTTTTTGTAAACATTATTGTCTAGACCTGAGCTCCAGATCTGATGCTCAGTTTGGACAGGCTGTGCTGAAGAACCTTTTTCAATAGGGTTTTTTTTTCCATCCACCCGTAGTTCCTGTAAGGAGTGCTTGTGAATATCCCATAAGTGTGGAGGAAAGGGGAAGGGACATAGGAGTATAACCAGGTTACTCACCGTAGTGACCACTTTACTCCTAGTCCAAAGTCCCCTTTCCTCCATACGCCCGCCTGCCGTCCCCTCTAATAAGGTTCCTCTATTATTGCTTAAAGTTCTCTGACCTGGCGACAGAAAAGGACTGATGGGCGATGCGTGAGGCGGAGCTGAGATGGGTGGGGTTAAGGCTGCGTGCAGTACCCCGCGGAAAGATAGGAAGGACTAAAATGTTTGCAACATTTTGATGATGTTAGAAAGTGCTCCGGTCTCGTCCAACAGGACGGAGAATGTCCCATAAGTATGGAGGAAAGGGGACTATGGACTAGGAGTAAGGTGGTCACTACGGGGAGTAACCTGGTTAATTATGTCCTCATTCTGCAGCCACAAAGGTAAAGGATGGGCCCTGATAAGTTGTATGACAGCCGGAGACAAAGTCCACAAGGGATCGGTTCAAATAGAACGCTGTGTAAACTCCTTCCTGATATAGCAGAGAGAGGGAGGTAACAGCAGAGAAAGAATGACCAATAACAGGAGAGGTAAGAGGCTACACAGACAAATCCTGGGTAAATGTGAAAACGAAAGAGTATCAAGAGAAAGGTATAGAGAAGGAGCAGAGATAAGTGAGAGGGGCCCGGAGCGTAACCGGGTAGAAAGAGAGAGACTGCTGGAGTAGGAAAGCAGCCGGAAGAATGGGAACCACTATGGTTGCGGATCAACAGAGAAAAAAAGGCGAGGGAAAGAGGAAGACAGGAAAGCGAGCGGAGCACTGCTAAGGGAATAATCAAGGGGAGCGAAGCAACAGGAACAGAGAAAAAATCCTGACAAGTTGCAACACACCGCCGGTCAGAAGAACAATGGCTAAGAGCCTCCCGGCTGCGGCCATGATGCCGGAACACTAGACTGTATAGAGAAAAATGGCCAGTGTGTGATGGAACATTTAAATGGAGTCGGCGCCTCCAATGATTCCAGAGCTGCCAGCCTCCTGGATTCATGACAGCATCGTCCACAAGGTTTTCTGGGGCTGGGGAACACACTACATCCAACTTTCTCTTCCTAAACTCTTCCTTTTGGGGCCCTCCGCTCATCCACCTTCAATTCTATGATGGTCAGATGCTTCTCCAAGCAGCGAGTGGGGGGTATATCTTTGTCCTCTGCCAGGGCCTCCCTCTGGAACAGCCTCCCTGCCTCTCTCAAACTTTAGCAGGACCACCTAAGGTTCAGGTAGCAACTCAAGACCTTTCTTTTCGCTTCCGCGTTCTCTCTCCCTCTCCCTTGCAGATGTCCCTGTCTGCTGCGCATTCTGGTTACTTGGCCACCCACTGAACCTACGGGACCAGGCTCCTGCATGACCAGTTGCTTTTGCACTGCCTCCGACCCTCCCAACCACTTAGGGACTGTATCTGCAACCCTGCAGTCCTCTGACTATTTGCACTTATGAGCCACCTCCCTGAATGACACAAGGCCTAGTAAGATTGTTGTTTCATACTCTTTTTGTCTTCCCTTCCTTGTCTTGTCACACCTAGAAACACTTTTGTAGCGGCACGGTATAAATGACTTATCATGTATATCATATCAGTGGTGCCAGGTGAATCATTTTCCGAGGAGAGGCATTAACATCTCACACAAACTGGTGTGAGTGACTAAGTGAAGTGAGGGAGCACTAGAAATGTAGGAGGTATGCGTGAAGTTCTCTCCCTAGAAAATGTTTGAACAAATATTTTGAAGTGGTCCATTTTACAGCAACATTGTTTAGTAAATTGGGATAAAAAGCTACAAAATGTACAATTGGTTCTCTAACGCAAAGCATGACAACATAGAGTAGCTGCTATTTCACCAATAGTTCATAGGAGTATTTTAAATTTTCACAATGCCAGTGTCCACAACACAGGCTAGCATTGCCACTACCAGTCACGTTTATAAAGCATGTCCACAATCTGTCTAGGCCAGTAATGGTGACGGTAAATACATTTCATAAATCTGGTCCCCACAATCTCTGCCAGTATGGGGACTGCCAAATCCCTTTCATGAACATGTACATTTCTCAAGAAGCTGAGATCACAACCTACGCCAGTAAAAGTAAATTTAAAAAAAAAACATTGATTCCATTTTTTGAACCTCATAAGAACAATGTTTTTATCTCTGATGCATGTAAGGGAGTCAGGGCCTTTTAACTTTATCACTTGAAATGGTACCAAGCCTCAGGGGGACCCAAGCAGCTGCCCCATGTTGGCAGCATTATGCCATGGCATCATACTCCTTTAATTCAGGACATTACATGTGCACTTTGAGCATGCACGTTCTAGGCTGCATTTGCTGGTACCGTAAGGCCAACACCTACCCGGGCATCTTGCAATGTTTTGATCACTTTGTTGCTTTTTAGTCTGGTTTGTAAAAAAGAAGCTGAAGCTTCTCAGTGGACGTTTAGTATTTCAGCTCCCCGCTGGTTGCCTGTCTATTTATAATCTGCAGGGATTAACCACTTTGCTGCATTCTTTTGATTACATTATAAAAAGCACCCCACAGGTGCCTCAGGCTGTTTTTATTTTTTACAGCTGTAAGGAAGGGGTCCCCCAAAGCTATGTTGCAGCTTATACAAATTACTGCACTAATATTGAAACCACAACAAAAAAAATAAATCCTGGCATTGTTGTTCTTTTAGGATTTATTTATTTATTTATTTTTTAATTCCACTCGGGTTAGGATTTGAACCTCAATCTAGGGATGTATTTATGCAAGCAGTTACGTCCAGGTTTGAACCCTGCCAAGAAAACAATCTTGCACCAGAGGATTCGATTTAAATGAGAAATACATGAAATTACCAGAATTCGAGATGTGGTTTGATAAAAAGAGGCAGTGCAGGTTAATTGCAACATTTGTGACATAGAGCCAGGTACCAGCGATGCATAGGGCGTTTGAAAGTCTTTCAAATACATCACAGCATATGAACACAGAGGTTTGCAAGGAAAGCAACACACCAAAGACACAATGTGCAAACAAACCTGAGACTGCGTTTGAGAAAGGAATCAATGCAAAAGCTGCTCATGAGTGAAGGTACCTCAGTGGTTGAGCTCCCCACCCCCTCCACCATTCCCAGCACAATGGGCCTCATTACGACTCAGGCGGTAAGGGGTTTACGGCGGCGTAAACAGCGCCGACCCTTACCGCCTGATTCCGAGGTCCCTTAGCGCCATGGAGGTTTTAACACCTGCTTTTAGCAGGTGTTAAAATCCATGGCGCTAAGGGACCTTGATGTTAATTACGCCACCGTAATTTACGGTGGCGTAATTAACGCCTTCCCCACTCCCATTATGCCCTATGGGGCAAAAATGGGAATGGGGAAGGGTAAATGGGGATTGGGGACTTACCGCCCCGCCGACCTCGGAATGGGGCGGTAAGTCCGCCAACCACCATGGCGTAAACGTAGTTTACGCCATGGTGGTAAAGGTACGACCCAGGCGGTAACTTACCGCCTGGGTCGTAATGAGGCCCAATGTTGCGATACCCACGTTTTAGGGGCTCTGCTCGATTTCTTTTCCTACTAAAAAAAATAAGCACTGGCACACACACACAGATACATGTACACACATTGCAAATCTTACACACTCACACGCAGGTACACACCCTGCTACCCTGCTTCAAAGGTACTCAAACACTCATGGGGCAGGGCGGGCGTATGACGCTACAGGCATTCTCTGCAACTCTTCCCCAGTTTGCCAGCACATGTGCGGTTTCTACGGTGTCGAGCAACCGATAAAGCTTGCTTCCTGATGCTGGCAGTAGAATGAAATGCAGATAACAAGGGGGGTCCTGGGAGACTCTCTGCCAGACATGAGTCCTGGTTACAAGAGCCTTACCCAGAGTCTTTAGCTCACTATCTTTCACAGAGAAGAAATATCCCAAACATATCAGTCTTTGTCCTGCCCTGGGGCAGTCCAGCACCGAAATGCTAGGCAATTCTCCTCTGAACAAGAGTACCAACAGCAACCTCAGACACGTGTTTCGGTCTGGTTGAACCTCATCAGTAGGGTGTAGCTGTGCCTCTCTAAGAATAGTGAGCAAGGGGTCCACGTCTGGATTCCCCAAGTAACTTAGGGAGAGACCCAAAGTTACTTTAAATATGCAGATAACAAGGGGGGTCCTGGCAGTAGAATGAAATGTACAAGCTCCTTGCTGCAAAATAAAAATGAAAAGGTGACCTTGCGCCTTTTTCATTAAAGATGTCTTGGTGCTTGTGCTTTATTTTTTATTACCCCTCACACCCATTAGGCATTGGACATATGCCTACACACAACGCGGGGGCTGCAGGGGCTCCCACTAGACAACTGCTACTAGTCAATGAAAAAAAACATGCCAAGAATGGTAGTACAAGGTAGTCACTGGAATTCTGCCCTCTTTAATCACAACAAAATGGGATGTGTGTAGAACACCGAGCTTCTACCCCCAAATACAATCTGTGATCCCCAACCAGCAATGCGATTTCGAAAGAATAAACAACCTATCCTACTTCTACCTCTTTCCACAACTACCTTAATGTAACTAACAATGAAACCACGTTCCTTTCTAGCTTTACTAGCAAAGCTGCTAGCAACCTAACAATTCTATTTATAAGAATAAAAATATAAGTCAAATTGAGCCTGCCTCGTTAATGGCATTTAGATCAGAACTCATCTGAAATCCCACTGAATACGCAACAGATTGTGAGAATGCTAGGCCAGTTCAACTAGGACCAGGTGTTTCAAACTTTACCCAAATAAGTTCAACTGGGCAACAAACAATATCTGCACGTGGCTAAAACAAGGATGCTTAGGATCTCTAAATACAGTGTGATGTCTTACATTGAGACCTGAGTCTTGCATTTAACAACTTTATTCAAATATGAGAAGGTGGACTTAAGCCATTACAATAATAAGGCTAAAACATAAATAGTGTAATCTCAATGTATAATATGCTTAGTAAGATGTAATATAAGATACTAAAATGCATTTTATTTTAATTTTATGTTATTGTTCATTTATAATGTGCTTAAAACCAGCTAGTGGTTTAGAAGCATGGGATCGGGATTCAAACCTGTGTTGCACCGCGTTGCCTTGCTTTCAGGACAAAAATGTTGCCACATAGTTATCAGATTTCAAAAGCAAGCGATTTGATTAAGTCCTGTTCTAAATAGTTACCGTTTTGGAATGATTTCTCAGAGAGAATACATTTGATTCCTGTATCCAGACCTGAAAGGGATCAACTTGTAAGGTATGCCCAAAAACCTGAGTAATTTAAAATGAGAATACAATGAGCCAATAAAAGTTCACGAGAAGCAAGCAAAACAAACATTTATTATATGCAGCCTTAGCCACGAATAATCCCCAAAACATTCTGGGGGTAATTCATAGAATTCAGCGCACAAGTGGCGCACGCGGCTGGCGCACAGTGTGCGCGTGCGAATCCCTGCGCCAGCCGCGTGCGCCAAAACCCATTTCCGCGCACAGCGTATTCATGGATTCCAGCTACCAAAGCCAGCCGTGGCGCACAGTGGCGCAGCGACCCTGCAGCAGCGCCAGTTACGCTTTCAAGAACACCTCTCGCGCAGGGAAAAGCCATCAAAATCCCCAATCCAGCGCAAAGGGCTGCGCTAACCCTGTACCAGCACGGCAAGCGGGCTACGTGTATCACTGGGGTGCGCGGGAAGTACCTCACATCATTTCGGCTGGGTATGTGCATTTCAGGGGTGCGTGGGAAGTTTCACACGCGATTCCATCAGGGTACGTGTATTTCAGGGGTGCGCGGGAAGTTCCACACGCGATTTCAGCAGGGTACGTGTATTACAGGGGTGCGCTTGAAGTTCCACACGCGATTCCATCAGGGTACGTGTACATCAGGGGTGCGCGGGAATTTTCACACGTGAATTCAGCAGGGTACGTGTATTCCAGGGGTGCGCGGGAAGTTCCACACGCGAATGTCCAGGCTACGTGTATTTCGGGGTGCGCGGGAAGTTTCACACGCAATATCAGCATGGTACGTGTATTCCAGGGGTGCGCAGGAATTTCCACACGCGAATGTCCAGGCTACGTGTATTTCGGGGTGTGTGGGAAGTTTCACACGCGATTTCAGCAGGGTACGTGTATTCCAGGGGTGCGCCTGAACTTCCACACGCGATTTCAGCAGGGTACGTGTATTACATGGGTGCGCTTGAACTTCCACATGCGATTCCATCAGGGTACGTGTACATCAGGGGTGCGCGGGAATTTTCACACGTGAAATCAGCAGGGTACATGTATATCAGGGGTGCGCGGGAGGTTCCACACGCAAATGTCCTGGCTACGTGTATTTCGGGGTGCGCGGAAAGTTTCACATGTGATATCAGCAGGGTACGTGTATTCCAGGGGTGCGTGGGAAGTCACACACGCGATATCAGCAGGGTACGTGTATTCCAGGGGTGCGTGGGAAGTCACACACGCGAAGTCAGCAGGGTACGTGTATATCAGCGGTGCGCGGGAAGTTCCACACGCAAATGTCCTGGCTACGTGTATTTCGGGGTGCGTGGAAAGTTTCACATGCGATATCAACAGGGTACGTGTATTCCAGGGGTGCGTGGGAAGTCACACACGCAAAGTCAGCAGGGTACGTGCATGTCAGGGGTGCGCGGAAAGTATCACACGGGATTCCATCAGGGTACGTGTATTACAGGGGTGCGCGGGGAGCACCACACGTGAATTGCACGTGTGGGTCCTCCCAGGTGTTCCCTCTACACCCTCCACAGCCCGTGTAGGTGGCTCACACCACAGGGGCCTACCCTGCACATGTCCTTCAGGCACCCCATCCACCATGGCCATGCCCCCCAGCCAACCCACATGTCAACTTGCACAACTGCCCACCAACTCATGTTCCCCACCACCCCCACCCACCAGCAGTGCAGGGGCACCCTCCACCAGGCCCCCACCCATGTCTCCCACCACACCCACCCCCCAGCACTGTGGGGCACCTGCCAGCAGGCCCCCACCCATGTCCAACTCATGTTCCCCACCACCCCACCCCCCAGCACTGTGGGGCACCTGCCAGCAGGCCCCCACCCATGTCCAACTCATGTTCCCCACCACCCCCACCCCCCAGCAGTGCAGGGGCACCCTCCACCAGGCCCCCACCCATGTCTCCCACCACCCCCACCCCCCAGCAGTGCAGGGGCACCCTCCACCAGGCCCCCACCCATGTCTCCGACCACCCCCACCCCCAGCAGTGCAGGGGCTGCCTCCACCAGGCCCCCACCCATGTCTCCCACCACCCCCACCCCCCAGCACTGTGGGGCACCTGCCAGCAGGCCCCCACCCATGTCCAACTCATGTTCCCCACCACCCCCACCCCCCAGCAGTGCAGGGGCAGCCTCCACCAGGCCCCCACCCATGTCTCCCACCACCCCCACCCCCCAGCACTGTGGGGCACCTGCCAGCAGGCCCCCACCCATGTCCAACTCATGTTCCCCAACACCCCCACCCCCCAGCACTGTGGGGCACCTGCCAGCAGGCCCCCACCCATGTCCAACTCATGTTCCCCACCACCCCCACCCCCCTGCAGTGCAGGGGCATCCTCCACCAGGCCCCCACCCATGTCTCCCACCACACCCACCCCCCAGCACTGTGGGGCACCTGCCAGCAGGCCCCCACCCATGTCCAACTCATGTTCCCCACCACCCCCACCCCCCAGCACTGTGGGCCACCTGCCAGCAGGCCCCCACCCATGTCCAACTCATGTTCCCCACCACCCCCACCCCCCAGCAGTGCAGGGGCACCCTCCACCAGGCCCCCACCCATGTCTCCCACCACACCCACCCCCCAGCACTGTGGGGCACCTGCCAGCAGGCCCCCACCCATGTCCAACTCATGTTCCACACCACCCCCACCCCCCAGCACTGTGGGGCACCTGCCAGCAGGCCCCCACCCATGTCCAACTCATGTTCCCCAACACCCCCACCCCCCAGCACTGTGGGGCACCTGCCAGCAGGCCCCCACCCATGTCCAACTCATGTTCCCCACCACCCCCACCCCCCTGCAGTGCAGGGGCATCCTCCACCAGGCCCCCACCCATGTCTCCCACCACACCCACCCCCCAGCACTGTGGGGCACCTGCCAGCAGGCCCCCACCCATGTCCAACTCATGTTCCCCACCACCCCCACCCCCCAGCACTGTGGGCCACCTGCCAGCAGGCCCCCACCCATGTCCAACTCATGTTCCCCACCACCCCCACCCCCCAGCAGTGCAGGGGCACCCTCCACCAGGCCCCCACCCATGTCTCCCACCACACCCACCCCCCAGCACTGTGGGGCACCTGCCAGCAGGCCCCCACCCATGTCCAACTCATGTTCCCCACCACCCCCACCCCCCAGCAGTGTGGGGCACCTGCCAGCAGGCCCCCACCCATGTCCAACTCATGTTCCCCACCCCCCCACCCCCCAGCAGTGCAGGGGCACCCTCCACCAGGCCCACACCCATGTCTCCCACCACACCACCCCCCAGCAGTGCAGGGGCACCCTCCACCAGGCCCCCACCCATGTCTCCCACCACCCCCACCCCCCAGCAGTGCAGGGTCAGCCTCCACCAGGCCCCCACCCATGTCTCCCACCACCCCCATCCCCCAGCACTGTGGGGCACCTGCCAGCAGGCCCCCACCCATGTCCAACTCATGTTCCCCACCACCCCCACCCCCAGCACTGTGGGGCACCTGCCAGCAGGCCCCCTACCATGTCCAACTCATGTTCCCCACCACCCCCACCCCCAGCAGTGCAGGGGCAGCCTCCACCAGGCCCCCACCCATGTCTCCCACCACCCCCACCCCCAGCACTGTGGGGCACCTGCCAGCAGGCCCCCACCCATGTCCAACTCATGTTCCCCACCACCCCCACCCCCAGCAGTGCAGGGGCAGCCTCCACCAGGCCCCCACCCATGTCTCCCACCACCCCCACCCCCCAGCACTGTAGGGCACCTGCCAGCAGGCCCCCACCCATGTCCAACTCATGTTCCCCACCACCCCCCAGCACTGTGGGGCACCTGCCAGCAGGCCCCCACCCATGTCCAACTCATGTTCCCCACCACCCCCACCCCCCAGCACTGTGGGGCACCTGCCAGCAGGCCCCCACCCATGTCCAACTCATGTTCCCCACCAGCCCACCCCCCAGCAGTGCAGGGGCAGCCTCCACCAGGCCCCCACCCATGTCTCCCACCACACCCACCCCCCAGCACTGTGGGGCACCTGCCAGCAGGCCCCAACTCATGTTCCCCAGCCAACATGTCATCACAATCTAGATCCCTGGTCCCTATGGTCAGCCTCCAAATGCAAAACACCCACGCGAGTATTGCATCCACCCACTCAGAAATGGCAATTACATGACAGAACACCAATTGCAAGTTTCGAAACAAACACATGTCCTTCACATACACCCAATGGGTGTCAGTGAATCTCAAAACCCATATCATGATATGCATGAAACCAATGAGATGATACTACACATTGAAGTTCGATAAAAAAATATGTATTAAAGGAAACATAAATAGATTCAAAAATAAAGAAACAGAAATGGGAATGAACAAAAATGAAAAGAAGCATGTCCGTGAAAAAAAGCAAAACCAAAAATCATAATCCAAAGTAATGGTGTCCAAAGGCACTGTCCACAAAAGAAAATCCAATGGGAAATAATAATTGAAAGCCGTTGCTCCATGAGTAAATTGTGAAAGAAAAATAAAATCCAACAGTGAACTATGTACAGACGAACAAGCCAGGGTCCATTATCCCAACAAAAGAAATGAAACCTATCTAACAACAATAACTAATAAAATGAACTATATACAAAAATGTGGCCAATGTCCAAAAGGTCCAAAATAAATCAAAAAACAAAGGAAACCTAACACTACCTGCATAACTATGTACAAGGGCAGCGGGCTAGTCTGACGGCTCACTTTTGAATGTCCCGTGCCAGGGCATCATCGAACTCCTGCTCAATGTCCCGGAGGCGGCCCTCCTCCATGGCCCCTAGGGTCCGCAGGGCCGTCAACGTGTCCACCTCCAACCCCCTGTGGATTGCCTCGAGGCACTCGGCCCGCCTCAGGGCCCTCCGCATGGAGTTCTCTGCCCTGACCATTGTGAGCCGTGCCTCTTCCGCCCGCTGTCGCTCCGCATCTATGGCGTGGCCCAACCACTGCCACACGAAGACACTCTCTGTCCTGGGTCCCCCTGCCCTCCGGTCGATGCCTGCCCCTCCGATGTTGAAGGTCCCGAGCCTTCATGGCTCCCACCACATTGCTGCTGCTGCTGTGCCTCTGCCCGTGCACTGCCTCCTGCTGCCTGCACATCCTCTGCTGGCTGGGGTGCAGTCGTTGATGTGGCCACCCCTGCTGGACATCCGACTCCCGACTGTGGCAGGGATGCCTCCTCCACCAGCCTGGCCGCACCGTCAGAGGCAGCTCCACAGGGCAGCCAGGTGACTGATGGGTGGGAAGATGGCACAGAAGACGACTGGCGCGTAGGGGTCCAGTTGAGGAGGGGGTCGGAGCAAGCCCCATCAGACGGAGGAATCCGGCCTGGGTGACCTGTCCCAGCAGGCTGACGTGGTCAACGAGCCATTCGAGATGACGTGCAGTCTCTCCATGAAAAGACTGCAGGTCACCTCGCATGGCCCGTTGACGCAACGCCACACCAGCCAGGACAGGCTCAACCCGGACCTGGATAGCCACGTCCGCAGGCAGAGGAAGGCCAGTTGATTTGAGCTCATCCCCTGCCTGAAAACGGGTCTGGACGTAGGCATCCCTGCTGGTGCAAGATGATGCAGGGACAGGATCGGGGACAGGATTGCACACAGGCACCTCCGCGGCGGCCTGTGCTGCCTCCTGTCCCTGCACTGCACCACTAGCACCAGTGGGATCCCCACCTCCAGACCCTGTCTCTGGTGCTTGCACGGCCTCCTCCTCCACCAAACCCCCCACCAACCTGGATGACTCTGTGCCATCTTCCCCCGTTGGGCCCTTTGGGGTCCCAGCTGCCCCTTCTGCTGCCGAGGAGACCAACTCCAACTTGCGCCTCTTGGACCTCCCCCCCGGCAGCTGCGGCCTGGGACGCGGCACTGGACTCTTCACTCCCCGACGAGATGACAACATGGGAGGGGAGCCGGGCCTTGCGTCTCCAGCTGGCGGTGGGATCCCCGCTGCTGTGCTCCACAGCACCTTCTCCGCCCTCTTCATCAGTTGACGCTGCAGACAGGGAGAAATAGAACACAGGCATCAGGGCACTGTACAATGGACACATACACACATGACAGTTGTACATGAGTCGCATTGGCAAACCTCAGACATGCCATCACAATCCCCAACACACATGTCATATCAACTCGCACACATGAGCCATACCACAGACATATTGCAACTGCCAGCAACATCCATACACATACAACAGCATGAGCAAGCAAAGCTGAGCCAGACATCGCATGCAACACAGGAAGTGCACCACACATGTACACACACCACCACACTTGCATGCATGTGTACACCTCTGCCAAGTGTCGCAGTGTTCAGATGGGCATCCATGTCACATCTGCCAATCAGGCTTCCACATCCCGCTGTCACATGCATCCATGTTGCATCACTGTTGCACCCTTGTCAAATACACACAAATGCACATGTACACAGTGCTGATACATGCAGCTGAAAATAACATACAAGAGTGACATCACGGACATGTCTACTTACATACACATTCATCCAAACATGTGTGCCCACACAACTGCATTTGGCATGCAAGCCTACACACACAAGCACCATCCATGTCTCACACATGAGAGCCCTCGCATGTGTTAGCCTCACGGCCCTGTACACCCCCCCCCATACTTGGCCCATAAAAACACATGTGCAACCTGCACACTACTGGCACATCACCACACGCACAGCTTACAATCATGATGCATGTACACTTACCGCTCAACTCCAGATGGGTCTGCCTCTCAAGGACCTGGACGTGAAGCGCTGGGGATATGCGTTCCAGGACCCTCATCTGCTCTTCTGACAAGTGGCCCCGGCGCCCCTTGGCATCCGCTGCCTTCAAGAGGTGCCGGGCCTTGTTCAGGGTCCTGGACTTGAAGTCCTCCCAGCGCTTCTTGACATGTTGGAAGTCGCGGACTGCCACCACCTCCGCGTTGATGGCAGTCACGATGTCAGTCCAGATCCGAGTCCGTCCTTCCTTGTCGGCGCGGGAACTTCCGAAGAGGGCATCATACTGCCCCAGGACTTGCTCCACCAGGACACCAACTTCAGTGGCACTGAAGCTGGTGCCCCTCTGCCTCTCTGGCCGGGGGTTATCAGTGGTGCCAGATGTTGCAGTGCCCGACATGACAACCCCAGAGGCAGGAGTGGGTGGGCAACTGGGTCCTGGGGCTGGGCTGTGGAGCGATGGAATCCCAGTCGGGAGTCTTTGGTTCCAGCAGGGGTGTTCACAGCAACAGCACCCCTGGCTGATGTGCAGGCAGCAAATGGCAGGGCATGTGGGCAGCAGGCAGTCAGGCAGCAGCAGATGGCAGGTGGGAGTGTGCTCGGGGCTCTGGGGGGCAGTAGTTCAGCCTTCTGGGCAGGAGCCTGGTCTTCCGTGTGCTTACGCGTGGCCAGCTTGATACGGAGTGATTTGGCACGTGAAAATTTGGCACGTCAGCGTGTAATTCGAGGAAAGGCCCTTAGCGCGTAAGCGCGTCTGCACGCATACGCAATTTCATTGGACAGAAGGCCCCTCAAGCGCAAGCGCCCCTGTGACGTGACGCGCACAGGCGTGCATGGGCATTTCAGCGCGCGTGGAAAACTGCACATCCGCGTGTAATACGAGGAAAGGGCCCATGCGCATAAGTGACGTGATGCGCGCGTGCGTTTCCCTCAGCACGGGTTAAAGGTGAGCGGGCCCAGCAGTTCGCTGTACGTGCCTTTTGTGGAGACCGACGTGTGTTGCTGCTTCCTGTTGTTTTGCGCGCCATCACAACTTCACAGCTATCAAGGACGTATCTCTTCTTTTGGCAGGGGTATTGGCTAAGCGTGTTTTTCTGCATCGCGCTAGTCAGACGGTGAGTCGCACACGCTCTTTTTCCCACTGCGGGTGCCCCTGTGTATCGCACCCATTTTCAATGTCATAGTAGCCTGCGTGTCCCACGCGTACGCGTTATTCGTGTTACTGGGTGCCACCGCGTACTGCTGGAGGTTGAATCCACGCACGTAGGCTGCAGGGTTGCGTGCACGGTTTTACTGCAGTTTTGGGGTGCTTGAGCGTTGCGTGACCCGTCACTACATCACCAGGGTCACATACAGACTTGCAGGTGCAGGGGGGCTGTTAACATCTTGCTTCCCACCCCCTTCACCCCAATTGCCCAGGTCAATTGTGGTGTACACCTCCCATTGGCACCACTTGTGCATGATTGCCACTACATGTGACGTGTACATGGTTCTGATATGTAAGTAAGGCAATGCTTCCGTCATGCATGTCTCCTCTGCCTGCATGCGGGGACTCCATGTAGGCATGCTCCCTTGCCCCTCCTCCGCCACTCTGTACCCCAGTTCAACCTTTGCACTGGTGTTCTTCAATCTTGCCAATGTGTACTTTCTTGTTCATGCGTCCTGTGTAGATGCTAACTTCCAGCGTAGAATCTGCCAAACATATGCCGTGTGGTACAGCCTTAGCACTTGATGCAGGGTATCTCACTTGTACTGTGCATAGGTCAGATCTCCCGCAGGGACATGAGTGCCCATTCATGCTCCATGTGCATTGCATGCATGCCCCTATGTGTCCTTGACTGGATGATCACTGTAATACAAGTCCTTGGTTACATACATTGCCTGCCATCTCATCAGCCTTCCCATGTCAGCTGTGGCTCAGTCCTGCGTTGCACACATGTTTAGGGTCTGACAATCTGTGTGGCTCACAGGCCTCAGCCTGTTCAATGGCCAATGACTCTGTCCAACTGTTGTTGTGTCTTCTTCACACATGGGCGGAATCCAGAGTTTTCATCATGTGTCCTGCTTACTGTCCCTGCATCATTTGCAGTGTTGTCACTTGAATCACATTCAGCTGTTGATGCCAGTCAACACTGCCTGTCAATACACAGGTGTATGGTCAGCCTTTTGATACCATGCTAGGCATCCCTGCTTTGGTACTGGGTTGGAGGGGTGCTTGGCTTCTAGATATGGTACACATTGAATGCACAATGCACGTGATGTCTGAATTTGACATTGCACTGCCTTCACATTTCCTGCCACACACCATGGAGTCCTTGTACATGTAGGTAGTCAGTGGCGTACACATTTTCTGCACTGCATAGACCCACTTCCATGGAAACTGCCACCTTTCAACAGGTCTGATCACAGAAGCAATTCAAAGTTGACCCAGCATGCATGGCAGGTTATATGTTGTGTGTCACATGTCTGCCTGATGCGTTTGCTGTTGGTGTGTGTTGTGTGCTTCTGACATGTGCAGTGACCTTTTTTCTCTCTATTTTTCAGGTGATGACGCAATGGAGGCGGAGGATGGTGTTGTCATGCCAGACACAGGGTTGGTACCGCTACATCAACCCGGCACTAGTGGGGGTCGTGGGGTGGTAGGCCACGAAAACCCCCAAGTGCTACAGTCCATCTTGTCTCTCGCTGCCTATGAGTCCAGCCTTGATGACGACTCTTACGTCCATGTTGAGTTGGATGAGCATCAAGTCCATGTGTCAGGGGTGAGTGATTCTGATGTGGACACTCCTCTGTCTGCGACACCTGCACTGAGGGATCAGACAGTCTTGGCTCCTCCACCCGTGGCGGATCGGGACGCAGGGTCACCCTCCACACCAGTCACTGATGTGCCTGGGACATCACGTCGACGGGGGCATGTAGTCGTGCAGCCGCGGGCGGTGCCAACACAGCGAGGACCCCCTGGTCCTTGGGTCCCGCAGGGGTCAAGCCCGGCAACGCGGTCGCCGCGTGCATCCGCAGTATACTGAGTGGGAGCAAGACATGACTGCCAATTCAGAATGGCAGGGGGCAGCAATGGAGAACATGGCTGAGAGCATGGAGCGTGTGGCCCGATCTGTGCTCCCCCCTGCTAGGCAGGTGCTTCTCCAGCAGCAGGCGGCATGGTCCACTGCCCGCTCGCTCAGGCTGGGCATGGCGGCCTCAGACAGGGCACGCCAGGCTGAAATGTCGTTTCTGCGTCAAGCAATTGCTGCTCACGCAGAGGCGCACATGGATGCCCTGAGGGAGGAGTATGCTTCCCTCAGATCCACTCTGGGTGTCCTTATGATGTCCGAGAGGCAGCTCGGCTGAGCTACAGGCTTGCCGGGAGGTGCAGCGGTTGTCCAGCCAGGCCTTGCTGGAGGAACTGCGTGTTACACGTGCTACCTTGCAAGAGGAAGCACGTGTATCACGTGAGGTTCTGCATGCAGACCTACGTCACATCGCCACACAGAACCAGGCTCACCCGTCCGGCAGACTTGCTGCCGACGAGGGGCAAGCTGCGGCTAGGCGTGGCCAGGCTACTGTGCCACGTCCTCCTTTACAGGATGAGCCAGACTCGGACGACCATCTATCTCCCACATAGGTCGGGCTGTGCAGGCGTTGAGCCCATGGAGGTTTTTTTTTTGGCTCAGCATCATCGCATGTGGATGTTGAGCAGCACCCTGTACCTCCCCCCTCCTGGGTGCCTCCCCTCGCCCCCGGGTCGTATGTGGCCATTTTTGATTTTTCTTTTAGTTTAGTCAGTTAAGTTTCTGTTTGATAGTTAGTTTAATTAGGTAATGTAGGTTTTCCATAGTTAGTGTAATTAGTTATTAGTTATTATAGTTTAAAATTGCATGTCTATTGTGCTTTCATGTGACGGTGCGGTGCTTTGTGGCTTTTGAAGGCATCCACTGTCTGTTCCAGCTGGGCCCTTCAGGCTTGTCTTGTGTATGTGTTTGCTGCTTGGGGTCCTTGACTCACATATGCCACTCCTGCCTCCCTTATCCATGGGCTCGCAAGGATGGTTCGGTGTCACAGACTTTTACACAAGGGCCTTGGACTGTCATATCTGTGGCATGTCTGGTGCTGTGTGACTTGTGTTTACACCCCTAGTGGGGATGGTTTTGGTGTTATTGTCCACTGTTCAGCTTTTGCTAGATGGGGTGTTTCATGATTAATGTGTACATTCATTGCTATGCATTGTGTAGTATGTTTCTTATCTTTACTGTACACGTGCTTGTTGCAATTCATGCTGTAGATAGTGTTACACACTTTGGATGTGAAAGACGGACTGATGGTGTGATTTATGCTGTGACTCTCTGACATGGTCAAGTAATGAGATGCCTGAAGAGACACACACAGATGACTTTGAAGCATTAATCATGTGTTTCATGTCCTTTCTGCAGGGGGATGAGCCTCCAGAGCACCTTAGCCAGCAGACATGGCCCATTGGACGACGGAATTCTGGACACGTTTGTTGGTGCCCACATGCACATGTGTGCACAAGCAGAGGCACAGGGATTGCAGACCTACATCCTAGAACTGCTGACGTGTTCCAAGGAACTCTAGGCAAGGTGAGCAGCACAGGGGGGCCACAGGCAAGTTGCACATGCAGGCTTAGTCACAGCACTGAGGGTGAGCTTGGACGAAT
Source organism: Ambystoma mexicanum (assembly GCF_040938575.1). Lineage (NCBI taxonomy): Eukaryota > Metazoa > Chordata > Amphibia > Caudata > Ambystomatidae > Ambystoma > Ambystoma mexicanum. The sequence goes on from NC_090921.1 coordinate 1,435,114,454, forward strand.
ATTGGTGTTGAAGCACACAATGCAGCTCAAATGTGTTGGTGGACTGATGGCTGTTGATTGTAAGGTTGTCTGGGACACCTGCAGGGGCACTGGCACATGCCCTCCGGTACACCAAGGTCCATTGAGGCACTTGTATCAACCATGTAGCCTTCCGAAACATAGAAAGGGGCAGCTCACAGGGACATACAGCAAGGGACATACTCGGGTGCAGTGCATTTCATTTCCATGTACTTTATGATAAATGCACTGCCAACTTTGTTTCGGTCATGGTGGTACGCAACTTGCTCTGAAGTCATGGCTTGCTATATGGGTCTGTCTGCTTACCCAGGGAACATTGGATGTTGTGTGAATTGTGACACATTGGTGTTCCATTTGCCACGCACCCACCGGCGGATGAGTTACTGCATTGACTGTGTATGACCCGTCACAGGGGTAATGTTATATATGGGTACGAAGCATCTACACCAGATTGTCTGTTTGTAGAGTAGTTTGTTGCTATGGGGCATGTTTGGTGGTGTGTTTTTGTGTAATTGGCACGTACAGGTTGTTGACTGTGGCTCTCTTTGCAGCATTGCAGTGCTCCTGTAACCGGACCTGAGAGTGCGCAGGCAGGAGGCCAGCACTCAAAAACAGAGCTAAGTGTCTTGTTGTTTTTCTTTCAAACTGCTCTGCATAGGCTTGCTGGGGGGTGCACTAATGCATGGATGTATGTGTGATTCAATTTGGTATGTTTTTTTCCCCCTAATCACCCGGAATCCTATGCAATTTTGAACCATGTACCCTCTACCCGGTGTTCCTGCTTCCAGTACCTATCCAAGCAACGTTCCGTAACCCTCTTTCCCCGCTGGGGTTGCGGATGCCTGTGTAAGCCCCGAACTTGCAGGCGCCAAAACCCTAGAGGGGGTGGTTGGTTCGTACCACTCCTAAGCCTGGACTACAGAAGGCCATGACAATGATGTCCAAGTTTGTTTGGATTATGTATGTGTTCATGCAGGTAGTGCATTTTCGTGCATTCCCTACTTTCATGTGTCATTCCTCCTCCCCTCTGCTGCCACTCATTCCAGTTATCCAGTGTGCCAACACCTGTCCCGACTGCATATCCCTGAACCTCCTTCCCCACCAGGGTCTCAGGGGCCTGTGTGAGTTTGACTTTGCAGGCACCCGGGATACGGTGGGGGTGGTTGTTTTGTGACACTCCCACGCCTGTACACGGGACCTGTGACAATACACATCCGTTCATGATGCATCATCCTATGTTATGTACCACACATGGTTCACATCCAGTTGTGACAGTGTTTTACTGTGCTACCTTGGTTGTTGCATCATTGTGGTAGTACTTGGCCTTTGTGAGGTACTGCTACGTCAAGTCATCTACTGGAGGGTGTTCGGGTTCGTTTTTATGCCTTGGATCTTGTGATTTTGGAAATGAGTGTGGATTCTGAGGGTGCAGGCATCTTTTTACACACAAGGTGAGGGTTGAAGGCTCCATGACCCAGGTGCAGTTGTTCAGTGGGTCATGGTCATTTGTGAGGGGGGGGGGTTGTTGTTGATAGTTGCCTTGCCCTGCAGTGTGATGGGAACTCTGACATTGTAATGGTGGTATCCTATGTACATGTTGTGTTCTGCTGATCATTGCCTGTTCATGTGTTGTGTTTACCTTTCAGGTGTGAGGGGATAGTTGTGGTTTGACATGCTGGGGTGTACACATGGTGAATGTTCACATGTGATGTGTAGAGAACACTGATGGTCACTTGAGTGCACATGCATATGTTGAGTGCATGTCCTTGCAGACCCACACACTTGCACTCTGATGACTACGTGTACTCCCACCCTTGCATATCCACGTGTACACTGTTTGCCTTCTGGTGGCCACTGTGTCCCTGCAGCACATGTTCTGTGACCAATTATGGATCCTGTACATGCCTAATTTGCTTTTTGATGTGGTCCGTCGCTTAGATGTGATGCACAGGGTGTGCATCACACACAATGGCTGTTCACTGTGCTGTGCGCTGAGCAGTGTGTTGCAGGAGTAGGACACAGCACACAGAAGCTGCAGTGTTGATTTTGCAATGCACAATGTGCATGTAGACAGGCATTCATTATTATGTTACGTCTACAACTCTTGTAATGCATTTGGAAATGACTTATTTTGGGTGGGAGGTTGTTGGTCTGTCATTTCATCTGATTCCATTTCAGGCATCATTGTCTGATGCCACTGTACATTTTGGACATGGCAATGTGTACCTTATTGTTGCTGTGTTGGTGTATGGGTATTGCTTGCCATGTCATGTTGTGGTTTGGGAGGGTTTGAGTGACATAACAGTGATGGCCATGGCCTGTTGTGCAGGTGTGTGTGATGCACACCTTGCATGTCAGGGTCATCCGCTTCTCAGAGCAACTAGCTGGGGGTAGATCTCTCTCCGCGGCAGGGCCCTCCCTCTTGAACAGTCTTCCTGCCTCACTTGAACTTGTGGGGAACCATCTCCGGTTCGGGAAGCACCTCAAGACCTTCCTCTTTGCTTCTGCTTTCTCTCTGCCTCTCCCTTGCGGAATTCTTCACTGTAACTGCACTGGATCTGCAACTGGGCCACTCTCACCGACCTCGGTCCCTGGCCCAGCCACTCTCCACTTGCACTGGCTCCCTGGCAACCCCTGCACTGCGGTACTGTCTCTCTATCCCTACAGCCCCCCCTTCCCAGCACTTGTCTGCACTTACCTTTGCAGTTGCCACCAGCTGACCTGTGTATTTGTTTTTTGGTCTACTTCCCCTGTACTGCAAGCTGGGTCCGGGCTTCCTCGCCACGTGCCCTGTCCCCTCCCATGGGCAGCACCTGTGCCTGTGGTTGGGGATGTGGGGGCACCACCATGTCCACCGGTACGCCCTGCCATGTTGCAACATTGTGCAGGACACATGCTGCCACAATGATCCTGCACACTACTGGTGGTGCATAGAGTAGTTGCCCGCCAGAGCGGTCAAGGGAGCGGAAACGTGACTTGAGCACTCCGAATGTGCGCTCCACTATGGCCCTGGTTGCAATATGGGCGGCGTTGTATCTTACCTGGGGTGGTGTGGTGGGGTTCCGGATTGGCTTCATCATGTGGTTGCTCAGAGGGTAGGCACTGTCCCCTGGGGAGGTGATGATAGTTGAGATTGTTAGGGTTTGGGTATTTGTCTGTGTGTGACTTGCATGCATGTGCAAGGGCATTTGTACTCACCTAGGAGCCATGTGTCGCCATGCTGCCCAGCTTCCAGGGCCCTGCTCAGGGCGGACATTCTGTATATGAAACTGTCATGGGTGGAGCCAGGGTAGTTTGCATAGACAGAGGTGATGATTCCCTGTGCATCGTATACCACCTGTACATTGATGGAATGCCAGTGCTTGCGGTTTCGGTAGATGTGCTCAGTGGCCCTAGGTGGACGTAGGGCCACATGGGTGCAATCTATGGCACCGAGCACTTTGGGGAAGTGTGCCATCCTGAAAAAATCCAGGACAACGGCCTGCCTTTCTGCGGGTGTTCTGGGCATGTATATGTGCCTGCGGACTGAGGGGCGCACTGTCATGATTGCCAGTACCTGGTGTAGGCAGCGTGACTGCGTGGCCTGTGTGACCCCCCCACTATGGCAGTAGTCCGCTGAAATGACCCAGTGGCCAAAAAATGCAGGACATTGAGCACCTTCTCCAAGGGGCTTAATGCTTGGGAGCAAAGGGTGGGGGATGTAAGGTCATCTTCCCACTCCCTGACCAGGTCTAGGATGATGTGGGGTGGAAACCTATACCTGCCATAGACCTGGTCGTAAGGCATCCCAAAAAGGCTTGTCCGTGGTGCGAAAATGCGTGCCCTGGCTATTCTCCTCCTCCTGCGGTATCCCACGATCAGTGCTGCGACAAATGGGGCATTCATCGTAGCTTTATATACGTGTTTGGTGTTTGCGCGCACTTTTGTACTGTGCGCGGGGATGCTTCCGCCTGCCTTCGTGTGGCGGACGCGTTGACGCCTGTGTGCGTCTTTTGCCATGCGCGGGTTTCCCGTATTCGGATCCATGAATACGGGTTGTTCGCGTGCGTGTGGGCGTTCCGTGTAGTTCCCTGCAGTACTTCCCCAGTTACGCCTTCTTTTTCACGCGTTGTTCCCCATTCCGCGTGTTACGCCCACTGTTCCGCCCACTTTGGTTATGTGCGCCGCGCTATGTGCGCTTTTGCTGTGCGCGTAGCGCACGCCGTGTATGCCTGCGTGCGCCATGGCTGGATTGGGTGCACGGACAGCGGGAAACACGCGCAGCGTCTTCCTTGAATCGCACGCGTGCGCGTGCGCTGCGTTTCTCACGCTTGCGCTCCCTTGCGCCTGCTTGCGCATGGATTTTCGGCGCACGTTTGTTCCATGAATCGGCCCCTCTGTTTTTAATCATTAAACGGTAAATTTTATAGTTCAAAGAGATGTCATACTTTGTTTCAAGATACATATAAATTCACATTTAATGATTGGACAGCAGCGGCTGTCCTATATGGGATTCTATAAAATACCTAGCCCTATTGGCCTATCCTATTACTCGTGATATGCTAATGACTTCCTCTCGACATTGATCTAATAATGGGGTTATCCAGCTTTTCCAATTCTAAAAACAAATGACATTCTAACATTTTGCAACATACAACTCAGGTTTGCATTGGCTGTACAACCTTCAGTGTTTCTTGGTCACTTTGTGAGGTGTAGACAGTGTGACAACAAAAAGAATACCTCATTGAGTTCTGATGGGATCCAAAGGTTGGCACCATCTGACCATTCTCAGCCTTATGACTGTTCAACTGACTGCTAATATTGTGATTTCTCATTGGAAACATGGTTCACCTTTTGGTACATCTCCTTCCTTTTCCCTTGATGGAATAAAATGACTTACACAGGGTGTTCTTCTTGGCCCATTGCTTTGAGACCATGTGTAAATCTAAACTGTGCATTCATGTGTGGGTGGGTGTGAGCAGCCCTAACTCTTATGAACCTATTTGGTTTGACGAGGTATCAGAACATAATGTATTCCCCATTATAATTCCTGCATTGTTAAAGCCTCTCCTTGCTTCTATGGTCATTTGACACCTATATATTCTTAGTTGTAATACTCAGGTTGCTTGGTATTCGTAACTCCATTCCTAGGTGGATGATTACTGACAGGGGGAAGTGTGTGTCTTCTGCCTGACTGACTTTGTCTTGTGCACATGTCTGCATATTACCCCATTGTCACCAAGCTGTGTCCTTCATTTTGTTCGATTTCTAAGAAATTGGTAAGAACTTTATTTTTTATATGTTTCACTGGTCCGAGGTGGTATGGGAACCTGTTTCAGATTCTTCTACTAGTCAATTCCTGTGCAGCTTTTCGTCTCTTCCCTCATGGAGTCTGGCCGTGTCCTTTTTCCTGTCTGGAACAAGCCGGAATGGGCTGTATTTTACCACTGAAAATTAGAATGTTTCTCTGTGGCCTAGTTTTCTAACTACTGTGATGGCCGGATCTAAGAATGCATTTTTGCCTTTAGAATGGCACAAACTTCATTTCCTTCATGTTACCTAGCCAATATGAATTTGTATATGTTCCCTTGCTATTTCTCTGTTGACTAATATAGTTATCTGGCTATGACTTCCTCTCCAGGAAGTGCCATGTTTCTCCTTATGTTACTTATATGTGTACCTTATTTGTAATGGGTTCTATACGTTAGTTGCCTCCTATTTTACTGTACGGAGTTTGCACTCTCAATATTATATGCTTTTGGGTGTCTGATATATAATTCACCATTGATTATTCTCAGAAACTCATCTATCCCTTTGTCTATTTCACATGAGGCCTATATGTTGTGCACATTAGCAAAGTGACTGGTCCTCTATGTGGTTCATGCCTTATGTTAGAGAGATGTCCTTGACTTGCATTTCCTCTCATGTTTGGGACATTGGTCTTGTATCCCAACATTCCCCCCTTTCATTCCCTCCAGAAAGAACTCTTTCATAAACTCCTTGTCCCTTAATTCTTGTTCTCTTGCTTAATTGTATGTATCTTTGGGGACCCATCTCTTGCTTATATTTCTCATATGTCCTCCCCACTTTGCATAATCCCATGGGCTACATCCTTGGAAGCTACAATCTCCATATTCTCTGGGTTCTAAATAGCATTCAAGGTATTTTTCTAGATCTGGGGTGGTGTCCAAAGGGTTCCCAGTGGGCCTATTGGTTGTTCTATTCGTATCATCTTTGGCTTTGCCTTTTTTACTACCTAGTTCATTCTGGGTGTTTTCATCCTTACAAGGAGAAGTAGCATCTCTGGTTCTAACTGACAGTAGTTTTACCTTATCGCCCCGTGACACACAACTAACCATTGTTATTTGGTACAGGCTCGAAATCAAAGCAGAAGAGAGAGAAAACCTGGAGGCTGTGGAGTGAGAGTAAAACATAGGATACAGATCAGAGAGACCCAAGAGATAAGCGAGTGAGAGCAAAGAGTGGGTGAGAGATAGAGAAAGACAGAACGAGGCAGAGACAGTGACCAAGAGAGAGTGCCAGGAGGCTGAAGAGAGAGTAAGATAAAGGGGTCTTTGAAGATAGGTCAAAAAGGTTGGGAGGGAGTGAACTAGGCGGTTGTGGAGTAAAGACCTTGGAAGAGAGATATTGCAAAGTTAGCTCTGGTAACAGGAGTATCCATGGAGTAGGTAGTAAATTAAGTTAAAGAGCAAGTGGTGAGAGAAGTTAATGAGGAGGTGGAGAGATGTACATTGTAGTAAGGGTGAGGAATAAAGCCCTTAATTAAAGGAGCCTAAACAGATGGTGGTGAACAGCAAGGAGATGATTAAAGTGAAGGGTGACCAGAGAGGAGATGTGAAGTGAATAATCACTAAGAGCATAAGAGATGAGGAGGATGGAAAGAAGAGTAGTGCAAGAATAAAAATAAACTAAAGAATGAAGGAAGAGACTGTATGAAGGTTCATGGGAATGCTTAGGGAAGGTAGAGTAATCAGTCTCAGGCAAAGCATCAAGGAAGTGCAGTAAAAGATTGAGGACAGTGAGAAAGAGAATACCTGAAACAGGAACGGTCCGGCAAGCACCAGTTTACGGCAGATTATTTAGAAGATAAGAGAGTTTAGGTTGGAGGGCAATAAACTGAGTTAATAAATGTATGAGGGGCCAAGAGTTGAGCCTTAAAATTTAAGAGGACAAAGCAGATAACCCAGATTCAGAATGGTTTACAACAGAGAAGAACATATGGATGGAGCACATGGCATTGGAGTCCCTCAGTTCCAAGAAGTGCTTTTGGATTTGTGGGCCAGTGACTGAAGTGATAGGCTCCTTTTAACCTATACCAAGAAAACCTGCTCCACAGGCCCTACCAAATGCAAATATAGGCATATTGTTTCTTTTTTCTGACTCACATGACAATTGGTATACAGTTTTGGGAATTTCAGCGGTAACTCCATCGAAATACCACCAAATGGATTTACATTACCAGCACTTGGTGAGGCGGAATTACCAATGGATTACAAGTGGTGGTAGACTGTGTTAGCCCCCATTTATTGGTGTCAATAGGACCCATTAGGGATTTCAGTGGAATTACTGCCATGAGCAATTTTGGCGATTTTGCCTATTTTCAGCGGTAAGGAAGCAGATTCACCTCCAGGTTGTTGCTGGAGGTGAATCCTCTATGACACCATCAAACTCATAGTATGGCGTGTGGAAATGTGGTGCTAATGTGGCAGTAACAGAATTACAGCCACATAACCACCAATTTTTCCCACACTGCCATACCCGTCATGCAGCCCAATGTATCAAATAACAAAAGATAAGGACCATAAATGAGGCAGCTATGAATGCAAACTGTTTCACATCCAGCCCCTCAATGACTGATTCTGAAAATTAATTCTCCCCAATAAAACTTTAGATGTTGGTTGTCTAGTCATCTTATTATTCAGTGATGGAGAGAATCAAGTTCTTGCAACATGGTTTTAGGATTGTTTTTGCATCACAAAGAAAGCCTTGGCCAATTTCTATGGCCAAAATGACATGTTCAGAGAAGCTGAGTTTCCAGAACTTTAGTCGGGGTCCAGGCAAAGAAATTCAAGAAAGTTAGAGCTAACATTGGATAAATAGGCCCAACAATGTAGCAGGGCCCCCTGTGGCCCCGGTGGTGTTGGGGCCCTGGAAAATGTCTGAAGACTCTGGCTTTAACAAAACAAATATTTATTTTTTAAAAAAGAGCAAGCTCCATTTGGGCCTGTGTCCAATGTTCACAAGGGCACGACACAACCTGAACATTAGACCTTGTTGGGCCACCTCAGTGAGGTGAAGCTGAGCCTCGAGATGTGGTCCAGACGTGGACGCCTTGCTCACTGTGCATTAGAGAGGCTGAGCATCATCTCACTTTGGAGGCCCGACAAGGCCAAAACATTTGTATGGGGTTGCTGATGGTACCCTTGTTCAGAATGGAATTGCCCAGCATTTCAGTGCTGGACTGCACTTGTGGGTTGGGCCTGACTGCTATGGAAATGGACATGTCGCCTCTGTGAAGGATGCAGGGAGTTAGAACGTGGTTGTAGACCCTCCTGAGAGGTAGACATTTCAAAGAACAGGGTATTTCACCCATGGTCATTCTCAGTAGAGGGACTCGCACAGCCTTGTTTAATATCAGCAGACGATAAGAGATTACTAGGGAGTAATTTCCTACAACAGAAGGAAACTACAAAGCTTCACAAACATAGCATTTACAATTGCATGTACATAAGGAATCATGGCGGAATAGAGGCATATATTTGCATTATATGCACATTTGAAGAATAAGAACCTTATTGACATGTGTACGCCTCATAAATGCATCAGTCAGACATGTGAGAAGATAGCTCTGCTAAGGATTGTTAATGCCACAGAGCATGCTATTCAAAGCTTCCGCCTTGGCTTGCCCAGCTCATGCAGCAGCTTTGAGTACACACGTGTTACCAATCCTAAAAAAAACTGCTTCTCCCAGAGCCTCCCAGCATAACTGTGTTTACTTACTATGTCAGACTTACATAGATCTGTTGGGCTATCAGAGTATCTTTCTCATGCGTGCTCAGGGAATTAACATACATCAAGTGTAGCACTGATATAAAAACTATAGTTTAATCTTAAATACTGTTTTGATTATTTGATGGGAAAATTATGCTGTTTTTATATTTTCGATTGTGCCTATTTGTTTGTATTTTATGTTGTCCACTGTATATGGTTTAGTGCTGTTTGCTGTATCATAGAGTTCACGTTACCCTTTCTTTATTGGCTTGGCTTGGTGGGCAACAGAACAGTGTTCTGGAGGATTCTCTCGCGCTAAATGAAGAGGAGTTTTTAAACCAAGTGCATGTTAATGATGAAAACGCAAGATTTCAAACTCCTGGAGCTGGAGACAGATAAGTGAATGACAACCATTACAATGAATGTCTACAGTCTGGTTGCTGGGCTCTGCAATATTTGCTCGATATGGCGCTGTTGACAAAATTTAGAGAGGCAAAATAACATTGATTGTGGGTCACGAGGAATACCATCCATCGCCGCCTGTGACATCTTTGGATCACAGATCACGTGATGGTCCTGCCTGTGACGTCATCAGCCCTCTGTTGTTTCTTTCACATTCCATTGTACTTTGGTGAATTTTCTGGGGACTCTTAGAGGCCGAATCATGGAATTTTGTGCACGGTTCAAAGTGACTTTGCACTGCCGACACAAACCCTGATTCATGGAACTGTGCAAAGTGTACTTTTGCAATGCAAAGTCAGTGCAAAGTCAGTGCAAAGTCATCCATGAATCGGGCCCTAAGGCTCCATTTGTAACTTTGATATGTTTTTGCAGGACATGTCAGCAGGCGGCAATTCCTACAAGTAAAAAATAAATGTTCAGAATTTTTATGCAACACCCTTTTAGACTTTTTATTTCATACTTACAAAGATTTTGAAGAAATAGGAACAGCTGAGAAAGGAGTTACGTAATGAGACGAGACCTGTATTTGTGTTGACACATTTTCAGATTGAGTCAATATCTATCAGTAATGGAGGTCAATACGTGAATATGTATGTTTCAGGAAAGCTTTCTATTTGACTTTCTGTAGGGCTTTCTACATTGATAATGTAGTTTTCGATTAGGGGCGAGTGAAATTTCCCCCAAAAAGTGAAATGTGCGGAATACACATAGGGTTCTGCTTCTGCACCTTTCACAAAATCAGCATTATGGTTCTGTTGCACTGAGAGGTTTGCAGGGTTTCACACGGAGCATGGTGTTTTGCTTCCATGTTGGTTTCGTGTAGTGAGATGAGAAACTTTGTGTAGGTTTTCTTTTTCAATCTGTGCTAGTTTCTAGGCAAGAGAACATTTGTGTGAGTTTTTCCAAACAATGCTAGTTTCGCACAGTGCCATGAGAAAATGTGCACAGGGTTTCGACTCATGCTAGGCTCGCGCAGCTACCAGAGGTACGTTAACATTGTGCAGAACTTTTGCAATCTTTGCTAGTTTTATGCATTGAGGCAAGAAACGGTCTGCAGTTCATTTTCGACCTGTGCTCGTTTTGCACAGTGCCACAGGAAACCTCACACTGGCCTTTTTTTGACCCGTACTTGTTTCACGCTCCGGCACGAGAAATTTTGCACAGATTTGTCAATACGCGCTAGGTTCGCAGAGCGTTATGTAAACCTTTGCACGATTTTGTTTCCATTCATACTAGGTTCAAGCAGTGGGACAAGAAACTTTGCACCACTCTTTTTGATTTGTGCTAAGTTTCACGCAATGACACATGAACATTCGGGTGAGTCTTTTCAATTCATATGGGATTTGTGTGACGCCATGAGATACTTTGCACAGCTCTTTTCATTTTTCACAGGGGCTCGAGAACGGTTGAAGCACTAATTTCGAGATGTAGGGATGGTGGAGCAGCGTATTGGGGCAAAGCTCAATGAAATTGGACAGATTTTGCGTCTGCTGCTGGCAGAACAAAATGTAACGATTTTGCCACAGCAAGGACAGGCTTTTAGAAGTCTTCTTGTTACTAACAGAAATCCCACTGGAATGACTCCAGTAAGAATCTCTAACGGTTGGAACATGACCTTCATATATTGAATTTGTTGCACGTAGCATTTTCTTCTCTATTCATCCTCAATTTTGGCCCAGAAGTATGAGTTCATATAAGAGGGTCGCTGTTACATATGATGGTCAACGGCAGACCACACCAAAGTGCTTACAAGCATTGTATTAGAGAGATGAACCAACATTGGTGATTATACTTATCCTGGGCCACTTTCCCCACCTGAATTACGATGCATGAGACACCCTAATCCAAGCCTTGATAAAGACCTCTGTTGGTCGAAACATGTGTCGGCACCTATGGTGATCAAATCAACAATTAAAACATAAAAATCCACAATGGTATCAGAAATTAACGTGTGAATTATACATCATATTATGTTGAACATGAATGACCAGACAATGCGTATAACCATGTGTGCAAGCGCCATTTAGGTAGGAACCCTACAAAAACCTACCATATGATGGTGTATTAGATATGTGAAGTTGCCCTGCACCTCAGGGAGTCAGGGGGTTCTGCATTATGGTGATGTCCACACACTGGCACAACAAGTTACCGCTACTGGAGCTGGTCATACTACACATTGCAAGAAATCAACTAACTATTTTGGGTAATTGGGACATGCGTGAAGTTCTCAGAATGAAAATCAATTTAGTAGCCATCTCTTTTCACAGGCAATTGTGTGGTGGGTCCAGTTGATCTTAACAAACTGTTTGGGCTTGTTTCTCAAGGAAGGAGCCGTATATGTGTTGACTAGAAAGTTGAACACTGACATGTCCCAGTTGATACTAGATTTAAATAATTGTATGACCTCTACACAAAGTTTGATCAGAAAGTGGCACTAGGCTGGGTTGGGGGGCCGGGGGGCTCTTTCATCCATTATCCCGAATGTGCGTCTCCACTTATGGTCCTTAGTTATTTATGTAGGCACAGATATCAAAATTGTCTATGCTTCCAGAGTGACCTTGTCGGCACATAAGGGCAAGATATTTGCACTACCATGCTTTTTTTTGTAGTGAGGAATTAGTAAAATCTGGTTACACAACAGTAGAATGTTCATCAATTTTGGAGCCAGTCTATGGCTGAAATGTGAAGGTTTCAAGACCGAGAATATTCTATGCTGTCATTTTTCTGAGTTAGTTAGTATTCATATTTGTAGATGTTGTCAAATGATGTGTGCAATTAATGCTGACAATTGCTTTTAAACCCATAAATACTATTTACTTTTTGCCTCATGGGCTCTCTCGAACTTCTATGCTGCTCATTTATTTTTGACCAAAGGAGCATTTGTCGTATTTTTTAAGGTGGGAATAAATAGCTTTTTAAAATTGTACACCTTGATCCATCTGTACTCTAGTGCAGATTTCGTTCAGTGCAAATAATTGTTCTGTCAATAAACCTTCTACTCTAAGGCAAGGCAGAACTAATTGGACCGCTATGACCACACAGGTTCTGATTTATTAACATAGGCCTAACATGTTGCCCTTTTCTTGTGTGGAAGTGGGGAGGGATACAAAACGCCACTTGAATGTAAATGATTCGCAACTAATCTATATTCCAGATTTTTGTCTAGATGTTGTACGGTGGAAACATTGGATATATCACATGGGACCTACAGTGTAATTTGAACACCTTATTTTATGGGTTTCCCTACATTCCGACTAGTAACGTCAGGAAACATGTTTTAAAAGACCTTCTAGCCTCAAGACCGCCATTTTAAAATACCTACATTGTAGTTTGCACACCTTATTTCATGGGATTCCATACATTCTGACGAGTAACGTCAGGAAACATGTTTTAAAAGACGTTCTAAGCTCAAGACCGCCATTTTAAAATACCTACATTGTAGTTTGCACACCTTATTTCATGGGTTTCCATACATTCCGACGAGTAAAGTCAGGAAACATGTTTTAAAAGACGTTCTAAGCTCAAGACCGCCATTTTAAAATACCTACATTGTAGTTTGAACACCTTATTTCATGGGTTGCCATACATTCCGACGAGTAACGTGAGGAAACATGTTTTAAAAGAAGTTTTAAGCTCAAGGCGGCCATTTTAAAATCGGCGTAGCATAGCAGGGCTTAAAACCTAGAAGCAAAGCTGTTTGCACGTTGCTCTACTGCTTCGGGAGATTTTACAAAGGTTTGGCAGGTATAGTGGGAGAGGGAAGGGGCAAGATGTTTCCTAATCATATTTCCCATTGCAAATCCTCCCCACTCATGGGATTCTTTGGAATCTCCCTTTACAAAAGCAGATTAAATAGAAATCCATTGTAAAAGTCATCATCAATGCTTAATTTGGAGGCATCATTTACACTTTCATGGAATAGATTATAATAGTAATGAGTGCAGACATTTTTTGTCGGCTTTTATTCTTTACTTTCACACTCTAGTTTGCAAAATTCGAAAATGCTATGCATTAATTTATTACAGATGCACGAGTACTTCTACTTTTCCAGGTTTTTCTCTTCATTTTACATATTCTTATCTACAGTTCATCACACCATTATGTGTACAATATATTCAGAGAACACTATGAGGCCGGCAAAAGCAAAGGTATTTGCAAGAATGGATTGCGGCAGGCGTGCTAACGAGAGAGCACTCAGAACTGGTAGAATATGTTTAATTGAAATACTGATTGCTCGATAATATTGATGCTATTGACCAATACTACCATTGTTTAAAGTGTGCAACATCATGTGATTTCATTGAACCAATTAGCTAACCGGTTATCTAATTAGTACTGCATTTAAAAGCCTCATTTATCACAGGTGGCGAAGCCCTTCGCAGAACATACAGTAAGCATTCAGTTTAGTGGCGCATTCTGGGAGCAATCCTGGTTTATCATGGGGAATGTAAACATTCTCCTCTGTGATACCAAAATATATATTTTAATGTTGATATATTTGAATCATTGCAGTTCAGAATCTCCACCCACAGAGTGACACTTTTAACCTAAAGAAAGGACTGCTTCAGCATTTATTTTATTTCAGGTAGAAAGCATGACACAAAACTGAATCTTAAAATGCTTTCATTTGTCCACACCATTCGGTACCATTTTGCCCAAACTTATTGGTTCAGAGCAGAAACAAACTTAGCTCTACAAATGCTAGGCTCCTCTTCCAATGTTTACTTATACTATTTCTCAGCAGGTTCCCTTTATGTAACTAGTCCTGTGTGAACTTTCTCAAAAGTGATTGGTGGACTCCTGGGAATCAATTTGATAGGTTCTTGATTCCCACAAACGTTTCTACCAGCCCATATCTGCCTGAATGTCCTTAAAAACCATACATCTTTAAAGGAAGTTCAGCACGTTTGGGTTGGTATTTAGGGGAAAAACAGCAAGCACAACATAACTTCAAAAGATTCAGGAAGGGAGAGTAAACTCTGAGAGAAGGGAGAGAAGTATGGGGGGTAACCAAAAGAAAAAGTATCCTATGCATTTGTAAATAATATCCGGATAGCAAAGCACATTAAACGCAGTGAGATATCTCAGTAGGTTAATGTACCAGTGGCGGAGGTCTATGGGTACGTTGCAGGTCTCATATCTGAATCTGAATTAAAGCAACCAACCCTCTAATCCTTATGAGATATACAAACATTAGCAACATTGAAATGAGCAATTGTAAAATTTCTTGTCAAATCAGCAGAGTGTGCTTGGGTATGATTGCCATCATTCTGAGGTTGGTAGATTGAGTATTACCAAGATTCATAACATTACAGTATGGGCATTCATAACATTCCTGACCCACAAAATGCAATTAGGGCTGGGGGAGAGTCAGTCATGCTCTAGGCATACAGGAAGCTTCATCCTGACGAGCTTGCTTCCAGGACCACCACTACGGTTAATTATTTTATAAATAGGTTTATGACTGCAAGTTAGTAACCGCCAAAAGGCCAGTGAAGTTGAGACAGTGAGCTTTATGTCAAACATTAATGATACAGCGTTTTAACCTTCTGATGTTACTTAAATGAATACGATTTAGGTAGTATTGTAATGGAATGACTATGATAAAGACAAAACGTATTTCTACCATGTGTGTGTGTTTTTTTAAAAAAAAGTTAATTTGCTTTCTATAATAAAGAAACAGCCAGGTGCGAGCCATTTGACAATGACACACTTGATTTCTTTTGATAGCCCATCCAGGAAGGTGTCTGACCTTTGCGATGAGATGTGTACTTTGTTTTTCTATGAATATGTGCTTGCAGGAAAAGGTTAGACCTCTTCAAATAACTGTTTGCAGCAACCATCCCTTCATAAAAGATTGTCATGATCTTAATTAATTATTGCATTTTTTATTAAATACTTATTTCCTTGAGATTAGTTTTTCTAAGCACAAGACCAAGATTTGAATCTATATCGTCTTGCATTGTCAAGTTTCCAAGACGAATGCATTGCCCTGAGCTATCCTCGCAGCCCTGATTCTCTTACCAAACATCTGACAAATTCAGTGAATCTCACAAACCCTGAATAGAATGAAAATGTGGGTGCTTCCAAGTCCAGGCAAGTTTACTTACCCGGGTATAGTTAATCCCAAGAGGTCATATATTATTTAATGCTTCATTTAAAAAATGTCCTTTATTTCATCCATTGTTAGGACATTACGTGTCATGTGTGGGATTTTATATTAATGTAGAAAAGGCAGCATCTGTGGAACTGCAGTTACAGCAGGCTGCTCAAGGGGCAACAAGGTGTTTTGGACTCTGATAGATCATGGAGGGAGAAGCTGGAAGGAGTGTGCAATCAACTTGCCCTTAAGCCGCGCTGAAGCACACCAGTGTGCACTGCAGCAGCTGAGAGGCGGTCAAGGAAGACTGCTCAGGCGGAAAGAGGGTGTCTTATGATCTGGCTGATTCTGGAGGGAGAGGCCAGAAGGGGTGTGGAATCAATGTGCCCATGAGCTGTACAGGAGCATGTAAATGCATGTGACAGCCGCTGGGCGACATCCAGGAGCGTTTGTGCAGGGAGGCTGAGTGGGGTGCTCCTTTGCCCCATTTGTGCAACACACTGGAGCCTGGTTCTGAAGGACTGAAGATGTGTCCAGAACACGTGTAATACTTTGGTATGCCAATGACATTTGCATCCTGCTGCCTTACCTGTACGGTACCTGTCCTCCCTTGCTCGGTAAGAGTTCTGCCATTTTGCTCTGTGTTATGAGGCCAGTGAAACATCTAAGCACTACTTTATGTTAGTCTTCTTGACCATTGTAGGCTGTCTCTCCTAATGTACACTAGCATGTCTGCACTTGTGCTATACTTGATTAGAGGATTGTAATAAGCTGCTAAAACATACACTTCCACAAATATACAAAGAATATAAGTGTCCCTCATAAGGTCAAACTAATCCATTACAAGCAACGTGAGCTGGGTGGATTCATTTGACTACAGGGTTCCTCTTCACAACTCACTCAACTCCCAAGTAGATCCAACATCAAGGATCCCTAACTCTTATGAGTGAGGGGGCCTCCTATTTGATGTTAAGGACAAAGAGTTGACATTTGGTCCTGGTGAGGGATGTTCCCCCTTTTGAAAACTACCAGCTTCTGTGCTTTGGTAAGGCATCCAGGATCCTGTGACAACCTTTCTGTTACCATTGATCAACTGATGGTCACTGGCAGCAGGTGACGGGAAACAGAGCCTGGCGGACCCTTCAGCCAGTTGAGCATTCCCTGCTGCACCTCTGTAGGTCATGCTTACCATAACGGCTAATTGCATGATGTAAGGATTTTAATGTATTTCATTTTACAGAAAAAATGTATTATGAGCATTTTATAGATGTGTTTAAAATCTTGGTTTAGTGGAAGATTTAATTGTGTTTATATGTTCTGCTGTTAATTTTTTTAATTTTATTTAGTGTGCATAGATTAATGATTTTTTTTCTTAATTTAGTGTGCATAGATTAATTATTTTTTTTTCTTATCAGGCAGCAGGACAATCAGGCATATTCTACTCAATCTGAAATTGCATGTAGATATGTGTAAACAGGACACACTGGGCTAGAGATTTACAGTTCAATGGCTAAAAGGACAGCAGTTAACTCCTCAGTAGACAAGTTGGCCTCAAAGGAGTTGGCAGGCACAGACAATCTATATCATGTGTTTAAAACGCAGTGGTACATCTAGAACCCTGTGTCATTGCTGTAGAGTCAAATCTTCACTTAACTTTCTTACCAGAAAACACTCTGTCATCGCTGATGGGAGTAGGTATTTTCTTGCAGGTGACACTGGTTTGACTATTATTCTTCTTAATGAAAATCTGACTGTAATTCAAAAACCATAACCTCTTAAAGTGAGTAAACTGGGCAATCCTGCTGACTCTACACTAGAAGAACCCAAACCCAAAGGCCGGTATAACCAAGCCAAAATCAGGACATTTGGTAAAAGGCCATGGAAAGTTGTGCCAAGAAACGCGATACAAAGGCAGTCTAATCTCCAGCTTCATGGCAATTTCCAATCTCCTCAAAACAGTATCTTACTAAAACAAATATTTAATCCTAGGGGTAAAGTAATTGATGATGTACGAGGCACTAATGGAACAAATCTATATTTGGCAGAAATAATGAGAGGATTGTACCTTGCATTCACAATTTTGAAATCCATCGATCTAGCTACCCCTATACATATGTTTTTATCCGCAAGCTTGGTTGCTAATGGAGCATCCCTAACTGGGCCAAAAAAGGCTACTTCTAAACTAATGCATCAACTAAAAGGAACAAGATCATAGAGTTGAAAGCCAATGAAAATAGCCACACTGTTGGTACTGGTGTGGGTGCCTTTGGGACAGCTGAAATTGATTGTTCAACATCCAACAGCAAGTCTAATCAGGCAGATTCAGAGCTAGCTTCCTCCTCTGCTCAGATAGGAGAACCTAAGTGCTCTGATTGACCTAGAGCTGTCATAGAACTCTTTCTTGAAAGACTGGACAAAAGCAGCCTTTTGTGATCATAGGTCATCCCAAGTTACAGAGTTCATCTTAGAGTATTAGCTCAACAGTTGTCATATCATCTCCAGTTTTGGACTCACCCCCAAAGTTGGGGCCCCTGATGCTGGCACTTTCACAGTTCAACCCTCCCCCCCCGCCTTCAACCTTTGAAGGCACCAACACTTTGGTTAACAAATCCATTCACTGAATCAAGTGATGTTCTTTTGGCTAGGAGTGTAGTGTGGAACACCCAAAGTCCTGGATGGTTATTGTATATTGGTCTCTTTGAGAACTTATTTGATGAAGTATCTACTCTATTAAAATTTCATGGCAGCTCTATTTAACCAACAAAATGATTATCCTTGATTTTGGTTTATCCTTCTTGTTTTAGAGGTAGTCGGAATAGGCAGACTATGTTTTTACGGATCCCTCTTCCACGTTCATCTGCTCTGGGTTTTAAATTTTGCTTATCACTCTAGCTAGCCGGTTTCAAATTGAACCATCATTTGACAAGGTAAACTAACAGACTTAGACACGTCAGGAGCCTACAAAAATGTGTATGTCATTTCAAACCAAGCTGAAGTTGCCATCTATGCTTTCCCAACTGATCTTGCTGCTGCTGTTGGGCACGCCCCCTCACCTGGAAGCGCAGGAGCGCTGGATAGAAACAGGACTGTTGACCCTCCACTGAAGCCCTTGTCTGCGGTTGACGTGTCAGCTTTCCCAGCTGATGTTGCTGCTGGAGCGCTGGTAAAATCAGGGCCAGCTGACCCTTGCAGCAAAGCCTGTCGTGGCTAAGGGCACTGTCTTGCTGTTGGGGCTGAAGGGCTTGGAACTAAGAATTCACGTCAACATTGCTGTGGACACAACGTTGGGGTAAGAGACACCCCCAGCTGCACCCTATCACTTGAGTTACTGGCAATCTATATGCCAAGATTGCAGTATGCCAACAGGCTTGTACCAACAGGCAGGCTGTGGCTGAAGGGATATGATCTTGGCACCCAGGGCCTTTAACTATTTGTTTAGTTTTTCAAGTATGTGTAAGCGTAAAGCCAAATCTGAAATCTCCCCACAATATATGGCATAAAATATGGGAGCTGAAATGTTAAAGCCCATTAAGGAAGCCAGCAAGTTGATTTGGGAGATCAAAGAAATACTGGTCGAATTAGAAGAGAATCCATTATTTAGTGACTGCTTGCCTACCATCAAGAAATCCAATAAGCCTATGTCTAATAATAGCTGCATTAGCACAATAGCAGCAGAGATTTGTGATAACAGACCAGAAGACACTGGGGCCTTAGGTGACTGTAAGTGCAAGTGTAATATTTCACCCCTGAAAGTATCCTACTTGATATTCCAGGAAAGAAGTTTTATACCCAAAGGGTAATCTCAGAGGGAGGATCCACTTGGTAAATTTGAGATACCTACCCATAAGGAGCCGGTTGGTGGTAGGAATTTTATTATACCCACTGAAAGGGGCCCCTAGGGGTCCCTCGCGTTATGGAAACAAGGCAAGTCACCACACACGATAGATACACCAGACACGAGGTTGAATTCCCAAAGCTAGGGTTTATTGCAAAGCAAAAAGAGTTTCAGTTGGCCAACTCGGTCTCACGCCCCGCGATGTGTATCTCTAGACCTCGAGGGACGCAAGAGAGCGAATTACATACATCAGTTACATATATACAAAATGCATATCATACAATCAGCTGTGACATGTTTAACACACCCTTTTATTGGGTTTCTTTGAACTCGGTTTGATGATGGACACTTTCGACTAATATGACACCTTCAAATATCTATTCTAGTAACAATATGCAATTTTGCAAGTACGGAGACATCTTTTACTTGTTGAACAGAACACAGTGCTTCTGTTCTTGGAAGCAAGCTACTTACGGGGGAAGAGTCACATTCCAGACTTTGCTATCTATGAGGTGCTATTCGTGTCCTGGGAGCCGACACGCTCTACAGGGCTCGGTAAAGGGGGGCCATAAGAAGAGCATAATTCAAGCCTTTAGCTGCTTTATTCTAACATATTCTATCATATAACGAGACTGGCTGGCAGCTGTGAAATGATTAAATGCACTGCGGCTCTGCTTCAAGGCTACATTCGGGAGGGAGCCGGGCATTCCTTCCTGGCGCTGCCTACGTTGTGCTTCAATGAACTCTTATTAGCCACGCAGCCCTGCGGCCTTGTCCTTTCACATTCAGACAACAATAATAACAGTCGAGAAGTGTAAGCAGAAAATGTGCTGCGAAGCAATTTGAACAGAAAGCAATGAGCAATTGTTAAAAAACAAAATGGCGATCCTTGTTACATCAAAATGGTCGTTCATTGGTAAACTCGGAAATCTGTATTTCTATCGTATCGTGCATGAGACGGTTGGCCTTCGGCCATCAAAATAGGTTTGCCGTCAGTCATGAGAGGTATCCATTTTTCTAGACTGACACCACAGACATAGTTCTGCAACAAACACATCTAGTAAGGTACCGACAGGGGGACACTTGACATGCAGAAACAATGATGTAAACAAGACTGAGGATGGAATTAGCAAGCTAGTGGCAACACCGGTTTACCATATACACATCCAAAATAGTTATGCCATTTGGGGATCCATATCGGAGGATTTAACTACTGAGTCAGTAGCCCATAGGATGTATTCTCATCCCTCTAGGCCCACTGAGTCAAAATAAATCCTGAAAGAGCCAATTGTGGCACGCCCAAATTTGGGCCAAGAGAACGCCACAAATCATGCACAGGCTACACCTAAATTAAAGACGATTCACCTGCAGCATGGACATAACTATATAGACTTTAATTTAGAAGTTAAGCAACAGGTTAAGGAGCTTAAAGAGCAAATAAAGCCTATAATGACGGAACAGATTCAGCTGAAAGTTAGACTAACCTGTTAAACTAATTGTAATTCCAATACTAGTCCTATTGCCCCTTCTTCTGTTTGGCAGGTAATTGCACATCCTAATCAAATGAGTCAACCAGTCCAAAGCAATACGCAGGGTTTACTAAACTGGGAATTAAAGAATGACGGTAAGAGATCCACTGAAAATTATATACCCAAGTTAATGGAGATAAACCCGGGGAGTATTTATATCCCCCTAATCACCAACCCATATATAAAAGTCCCCCTTTTTTTATGCAGCACATTCAGTGATGGGATATACTCAAAACTGTTCAAACTGGCATCCCAGCTGTAACATCTATGCTAGAGCATATGCCTCCCCACCAGGGGCTGGAACTATTCTAACCAAACAGACATATCCATGTATTTGCATAGAGTTCCTAAATTACAACATGTCGCGAATGGAACATCTCATCTGAGGGGCTCACCAATAAGTGTATCCATTGGATACATCAGTGATTAGGGATGATCTGTTATCCTGTAGCATGGTAAAGACCAATGCCCTTATTGGCACTGATCTTATTGTTATTTAAATATCCAACCCTCAGTTAGCTGAAAGAGTGTTATCCTTGGAACTTAAGATATTACCGCCCAGAAATTGTAACATTTGAGAGGGAAGCCCCCGAAAGCCCTGCTCACCTAGTACTATGATGCTTGGCCTCAGGCAGGACTGTTGGTCCAACTAAATCTTCTACTGTGCCTACTCTTATTACAAAGCTACCAGTAGCAACTAGTTTGAACCTGGATGAAAACGATTTACTGATGGTCGATGGCCCGGTTGAAGACCCTAATGGGCAAGTCACAAAGTACCTCAATCTCCTTTCATGGAACATCGCAGGACTAAAAAAAAACATCCAGAGGGATGACTGGTGTGAACATGTTAGATGCCACCACATCCTCTGTTTACAGTAAACCTGGGAATATAGGCCAACCAACCTCTAGGGATATGCCACCTATGCACCCCTGGCTCAAAAGGCCCCCAAAGTCCATCCCTTTGGTGGGCTGGTGACCTGGATAGACTCAGAGCTTTATAGTGAGATTAGAGCCTCGTGATTTAATAATTGTGACATTCAGAAAATCCATATATTTAGCAAGACCTCTGATTACATCACTTTGTTTAATATTTACAACAGGCACAATGCCCCTAACACAGTCACTGCACTTCATCAAGCTAGACTCAACTCATTCTCAGAGAGCATACATAACAGCATGGTCATTTTGCTGGATTTTAATGTCCAGTTTGAACCATTGAAGGAACTAACTGGGATATTCGATGAGGAGTGCACAGCCTGGGATATACTTGACTTACAAGCGAAATACCCTGCATTTGCAAACAAGTCAGCTTTAGAGACTGCACACATTCTATGAACCTCGAGCTCAGAACATGCAATTGTAGGACATTGGGTGATCAGCAGCCAGACTAACATTCCTCACTTTCACAAGGAAGTCCTAAATTGACTACGTTCTGTTTAGCACTAAGACCTGGTTGCTATTAGACCATATGCAGGGACGTCATTTCACCAAAATGCCAGGGGTAGCCGAAGTGACATCACACGACCCCTGATGATATCACCGGAAATGATGTCATTTGAACCTCCCCACCCCCCAAAGTGATATCGCGGGAAGCGTTGGAACACAACCTTTCACCCTTTGACAAAACAGGAAGTGGCATCAAATAGCATTGTACACTACAATAAATATGGTTACAATATCACTATAATGTGATGTACATTTCATACAAGAATGGATCACAATAAGTATAGTCAATATCAGTGTGTATAGACACATATTACCAAATTACTGTGAATGCAAGCAGACTTCCATGACCAAATGATAATGACGTGTTATATAGCACTTACGCTTAAGCGTTTTATATAGAAAAAATATACACCCAATATCACCCAACCTGTGTTGGTACTCATTTATCGACCTCAGAAGGATGAAAGGGTGAGTTGAGGCATTTAAGAGCAGACTAAATCAGTGATTCACCCCCTGAAGTGTGCCTGAAAGAAACCTTTAATGAGTCTATCAATTATAGTATAGAATTCCAGAAAGACGATTATTTGGCATTCCTATTGTTTCTTATTTAGAGTCAGTGCTGAAAGTGTTAGACATGTGGCACCCATGTTCTTCTTTTTCTTCTGTTTTAAGGGCCCTGAACAAGAAAGCCAGCCACTCTAGAAGTAAAGAGCCACATGGTGCTGGCCACAGGCCAGGAGCTTGCATTACAAAAAAGACGTTTTTTTCTCTTTTTTTGTTAGTGGTCGCAAGGGAGACAACAGCAGTAGCGACCTCTGGCAAGCCCCTAAATGATGTCCCTGACCATATGTATGTTGATGATTGTTCTGATAGCGACCAAAAGCCATGGATTGCAAGAATCTGTCTTTCCTGCAGACCGATTGGCTGTCCTGCAACCATATGGCTGTGCATTATGGGAGCAGGCAGGCAAAGCCAGCCCCCAACAAAGGCCCACATCTAAGTACAGCGCCTGCCGTGGCCTGTCAGGGCCTGGAGGAGCCTGGCGAGCCCTCCACTCACAATGGTTTTTGCAGACTTTGCCTATCCATTGACAAAGCTGCCCTCTGTGCTCCCATTCTCAGGTAAACCTACCCCTTGTTCTCAACATCCTCCTGTCAGAGCCACCCATAACTCCACCCCACTGGCTCCACCGCCCATGCCATTCATCCCCACGCTCCTCAACTCCCCCCTCCCTTTCACTCCCATGAGTCAGCATGCCTCACACCTGACTGCTGAGGCCCCCACTAGCCAAACAAGAAACTCACACCATTGTCTTTCCACAAGACGTTGCAACCTCGCGTCTCGGACTACTACACCCAATGTCCCATTCTCCTTGCCTCCTTAAGGGGATGTTCGGAATTCCCACTTAAGTACATGCACAATGTTAGCCCTCGCTGCCCTACCACTCACCCTCTCTTACACTGCAGACTCCCACACATATATCATCAGAGCAGCCTCAACGTTACAAGCACCTCCTTACTCAAATGTGCTCTAATTAATGCATGCTCCCATCCCTGCCCACGCACTTAACAAGACCTCATCTCTAGCAATGACATTGGGCCTCATTCCGAGTACGGCGCTAACCAATGGCGCTATTAACGCCTTGGTTGACGCCGTACCCGGACCGGCAGCGCCTTGGTGGTTGGCGGAATTACCGCCCCATTCCAAGGTTGGCGGGGCGGTAATTCCCCAATCCCCATTTACCCTTCCCCATTCCCATTCTTGCCCCATAGGGCATAATGGGAGTGGGGAAGGCGTCAATTACGCCACCGTAAATTACGGTGGCGTAATTAACATCAAGGTCCCTTAGCGCCATGGTATTTAACGCCTGCTAAAAGCAGGTGTTAAAAGCACCATGGCGCTAAGGGAACTCGGAGTATGGCGGTAAGGGATTACCGCCACCGCTCTCATTAGCGGTGGCCGCTATCCCTTAACGCCATACTCGGAATGAGGCCCATTGACTTACTTGCCTTCACCGAAACATGGCTACACCAAGTTGCAGGTCCTGCCCTCTCCATTTCATTACCTATTAACTACGCCATACATCATAGTGATAGATCCACTGGTAAAGTGATCAGTGTTGCCATCATCTACAAGGATTCCATCCCTGTCAGAAACTCTACCGTCAACACCCTACCCAACTGTGACCTCCTCGCCACCAAACTGTCCATATCAAACCACCTCCACCTTTTCACTCCACTTCTCTACCACCCTCCTAGCCTTATCATGACCTTCAAAGATAATCACTCCCAACTAGTCATATCAACTCTCAAAACCACATCCGAAGTCTTTTTGCTTGGCGACTTAAACCTGGGCTTCAACGATACCTCTGACCCGACGCCATTTCTCTCCAAAACTCTTCACAATTGTGGGGCCTCACAGCTTGTCCTAACCGCTTCCCATACACAAGATCATACCCAATATTTGCTGGTGGAATTCAACTGCAATACTCTGCTCCACACCAATACACCCTGTGTGTAGTCAGACCACCATATTATGAAGTTGACTATCCTCATCTCACACCATCGCACCCATGCCCCCACCTCGCTTCCTCCTGCCCTGTCACATTGCATGAGCCACCTCACCAAAGATCACCTGCTCACCCTGCTGGCTGAAAACACCCTACAACCTCTAGTCTCACCTGAACCCTCCACCCTGGTCAACACAATGACCTGATCCTCCATGCTGTAGATACCTTAGCACCACTCAAACTAAGTAAACCCAAGCCTTCTGTCCATAGGAAATCATGGTTCACCCCTTAGCTCACAGCCATCTGCGCGAAGAAATGAGCCAGTGAAACTAAATGGTGATTAAACCCCTCTACCATTATGAAATCTCTCTTCTCCAAACTATCCAATGATTACAAACTTGCTACACACGCAGCTTTTATATATGTATCTCCAACACCAACTCTGACTATTGTGAGCTCATATGTATCCTATGAGAACTAGAGACCCCATCCACCCCCCTCTACCATCACAATTAATGACTCCTGGTGCACAAAAATCCAAAAAGCCCTATCTAGAAAAATTGCCTCTCTGCAAAATAAGATCTGGTGTTGGCTGGGAGGATAGCTCAGGAGACAACGCATAGCAGCACAGATTTGAATCCCCATCTCACACTTAGAAACTGGTCTCCCTCTGGTATTACATGCATTATAAAAAACCATCATAATCAATCATTAGTGAAAAACTCAATGTTTTCCATCTACCTACCAAACCGCGGTCCTACCCACCTTTTAACTTTCTCCCTATTACTGAAACAGATGTAACCCAAATAATTGAAGGTCTCAAAACTTCCCATTGCAAAGGCGACACCTGCCCCAGCCCAATCATTACAGATTGTGCTGACGCCCTACTGCCCCATCACCGCCATCATCAACACCTTTTTAGAATCAGGCATAGTGCCCACCAAGCTACAAGAAGCCTGGTTCTCCCCCCTCCTGAAAAAAACAATCACTTGACCCTGCAACTCCTACCAACTTCCGCCCAATCAGCACCATTCCATTCCTTTTAAAAATCATGGACAGAGTTGCATATCTGCAGTTCCAAACCTTCCTTGAACAGCACCATATCCTCAGCCTCTGTCAATCCGGCTTTTGCCCTCATCATGGCAAAGAATGGGCACATTTGACCTCACCAATCAAATCAATGATTTTCGTCACTCAGGTAAACTTGCCCTCCACTTCTACTGGACCTGTCTGCCGCCTTCGACCTAGTCAAACACCAAACCCTCTGTCACTGCCTCATCTCTGCCGCCGATTTCTCCACCCAAGCTACCAACGGGATGGCATCCTTCCTAGCAGGCAGAGTTCCACAAGGCTCATGCATCTCACCCAAACTCTATAGCATCTGCTCTAAGACCCTCTGTGAGCACTTTGACTCCCAGGGCATTTCTTACAGTAATTTTGCTGATGACACCAAGATCCTCATTACCTTTTCAAGCACCCATTCCAATGACAGTTCCACCCTTAACTCCATCTTCGAAATGATCCAAGCCTAGATGACGACCCACAGCCTCTGCCTGAACAATGAAAAACAGATCTTATCGTAGGCCCTCGCCAGCCTTGACCCAGCCTACCAATCCTTCATCATTGATGGCTACTACATCCCTGTCTCCCCATCAGTAAAAACACTAGGTGTATATCTCGATTCCTATGTTAACATGTTGTAGCTCATTAATGCCATCACATCCTCTGCTGCTTACAGTACAAGATTCAGCAACACCTGCAAACCCTTCCTTTCCAACAACAAACATGTTGCAATTGCACGCACCGTCATTGGCACCAAATTGGATTACTGCAATGCCCTCTTTGTTGGCACCACTGAACATAACCTAATCAAACTACAAGTGATCCAAAATAATTCACTCTGTGCCACACTTGACATCCACAAATGGGAACCCCTCACAGTCGGAGGAATGCCCACTGGCGTCCAGTCCAGCACCGCATCAAATACAAGAGCTTGGCTTTTACTGATTAGTGCCTCTCCACCTGAGCACCACTCTATCTTTTGCAAAGTCTCTCTCTCCCCACTCAAGCAAGGCCCACTCATTCCTGCAACAGCCTCAAGCTCTCTGTGCCCAGATTCAAATGAACAAGAGTAGGTGGCTCCAGCTTCCCTGTCAAATCTGACCAGCTCTGGAACTCCCTACCATCTGCACTCAGATCAAAACCATCCAACAAGTCCTCCAGAAAGAACCTAAAGGCCTTGCTAATTAACTAAGTCACCTCATCTACCTCTACTATACTGTCTATATATACGTCCTACTGTCATGTACTGCATTGTTAATACTGTTCACTCATGTAACCAGCGCCCGGATGCCTTCAGCCTGAAGTGTCCTTTACAAATGCAAAATAAAAATAAGAGTGAGTTTAGGGAGAACAAATGTCAAGGTTTATTGGTAGCTGTGAAAAGTCATGACAACTCAGCCTTTTGGAACAAGGTGGCAGGAGTTTCGGTCGTGAAAACAAATGCAATACATGGGAGTATTGCAGAAGGCACCTGGTTAACCCATTTTACCCATTGTTATGCATTCAATGGAGAAAACCTGAGCATGATAAAGTCTCAGATTTGTGATAACTGCTTTTCTTCCCCATCACAGATTTGCAAATCACCATTAAAGACATCAAAGAGGCAATCACATCACAAAAGGCAGGAAAAGCACTGGGCCCTGACTTGGAACCAGTGGGTCTTTTCAAAAAGGAGGCTGATATCTGTGCATCGGCTCTTTATTTAATGTTTATGACAGCGATTAAATTGGGCAGTGTACCCATCTCTGGACGAAAGCCACAATAGACCCTATTCATAAGAAAGGGGGTGGGACTACCCTGCCAATTACAAAACCATAACGCTGTTAGAAGCAACTAGAAAGATCTTTGCACATGTGCTCTTATCACATCCCGTCGCATGGATTAAGAATTTGACAGCTATAAATTACATGCAGTGGGTTTCCAGCCTGGATTAAGTTCAGTCGACCAAGATTTTTCTTCATCCACCAAACTTGTGTAACTATAAGGAAAATGAAACTCTACACCATCTTCATTGACGTCAAGGCCGCATTTGATGGAGTCCTGACTAACAAAGTTTTGCTCAATTTAGTTCTTCAAGGCATCCCCAATGGGCTGCTACAATCTATAATGAGCTTGTATACCAACAACATCTGAAAAACTGGATGGAATCTTGCAGGAGACACCACCTCCCCCCGCCCCAATTGACATCAACCTCAGTGTTCGGCAAGGTTGGGTACTGACATCCACCTTGTTTTCAGCGTATATCAATAAATGAATCATCAAATTAGAACAGGTGGAGATGGATGCACCTAAGACCCCTCACCTGTTTGCGGTCTCACAATAAAACTCAGAAAAACAAAGCCATGGTTTTCGGCCCCTTTCTTAGTAGGAACCAGCCAACATTGGGTGTGAAGATAGGGGGAATTAAATTGAGCAGATAGATTCCTTTGACTACCTAGGGATCAGGTTCTACGCAAGAGGAACTTAGTCCACCCAAGTAGAGAATGCAATCCCTACTTTAGATCAAACCAATAACCCTATTTTGAAACAGACATGTTCTTTTGGTAGTTGGGCCCTATCTGTATGTCTGGAATTGTAGAACATGCAAGCAAAGCCTGCAGTGGTCTATGGGACGGATATCTGGGGGCATACCACATGTGATATGCTACAGGTAATTGAAAATAATGTAAAACATAATCTAATCCTGTTACCAAAGAGCACCTTGAATAAGGCTCTACACATTGAATTATCTCAACCAAACATAGCTGATACATAGGCTAGTGGATCATTATTATATTGGGCACATCATTGGGCTACTCGCAAGCTGTTTAAATATAAGGAATCCCTATTTGATCTTCTGTCACAATCTGGCAGAATATATATCCAGTGGTGCAAACCTGTAAAGGAAGAATTAAGCACCTTAGATTTTGTAACCATCACCAGAAGGATCAGGTTAAGGGTCCTTTGCATAGTACACCGATCTGTCCACACTGTGAGTCTTGTCTTTCTTTGCTCAAAGCTAACTGACTATGTCCCAGAGCGTAGGCTGTAATCTGCCTCACAAAATATTATAGTAGTTCCACGCTTCCATAGGTCAAGGTCCGTAGAATGCTCCTTTTCGGTTCTCGCTCTGATATTATGGAATTCTCTTCCTCAAGGCTTGAGAGATATCCAAAACCATCTTTGCTTCCAAAACGATCTCAAAACATTTCTATTCTAAGGTTGCTGATATTGCTGCTTTCATGTTTTACCGCTACCGCCCAGATGCCTCCGGGCCTTGGTTTTCATGCTCAAGAAATATTAATACATACGTACATACATATGTACGTACATACGTACATCAACTCCCAGACTAAGTGGTAGATTCAAGAAGAGTATATGAACAGGTCAAACTGTAACATTTTTAATGATTTTAACTCTTTGGCAAAAGCGAGGGAATCATATTGCAATAAACCTATTTGAGGGAGAGAAGGCTATTTGGATAACATAAATAAACCTCTGACAAGATCGTTGTATGTGAGAGATTGGTTGTGCTTCTTGCCGTGAATTTGCTATGATTTAGATAGTGGGTAACTGAGTCAGAGAATGTACCTCTTTGCACAGCCTCGATAGAAAATACTGAAAATCTGTTGTTTCTTTGCCCCTACTACATTGGATTCAGAAAGAGGTACTTAAAACCAGTGCTGACAGAAAACAATATTTGATATTTGCGTGAGCTGCTGCTCCTATCCAAATATACATTGACATTCTAGTTGTTTTTGCATTTTCGAGCTATGTCCTTTGGGCAATTTACATAGGGAAACAATTCTAAAATGATTTAATCTGATGGTGCACTTAGGTGATGATAGTAACCACAATTGCAAACTGCACTTTGTAATATTGCTGCTTACTGTTTTTATGTGATATTGTCTTGTATTTAATGGGCATGTTTTTTCTTCTAGCCTCAGGCGATATTAACCACAATTTCACATTTCACTTTATAGTATTCCTGATAACTGTTTTATGTTAAGGCCAGCTTTCCCAACATAATTAATAGGTGGAATGGATATTTAGTTTTCCATAGTTGCTTCCAAACCTGTTTGACCGAATTGGGCCTGTATTGCTTCCTCTACTTGTGTATTTGTTGCCTTAATCACAACTACTGCTTCCCTGAAGTATTCCTCCAGGGTGTTAACTGGTTAAGGGCACTCTGGGCCTTCAGTTTGGACCGCCTCCAGCCACTTACTCTTGATCATTCTTCCTCCGTTTGTGTGACCAGGAATAGCAGGAGCTGTTTGTTAGGGAGAATTCTTAAAATGTGTCAATTCCTCCCACCTTAGAGCCCTCCAGCTGTTTTGCTAAACTTTAGGACTTTGAACTTTTTAATTCTGTTTGTTTTCTGTTTATTTCTTTGGTTATGGAGTTTTAGGCAACTCCATAGGCATCATCTTTTCATGTGTGTCACCCAGCACCCTCATTGCAGTGACACAGGGAAGCCGTTCAGGCTGTCCCAAGGTTTAAATACCTTCTCTGGGATAAACCACTGTTTCCCAGAGAAAGTAAAATGGAATTGACTTTACTAGTCTTTTCAAATTCCTAGACCTAGCACACCCTATTTTAGAATAGAGTGCTGGAGGGGTGCCCTAGTATCCCCTGTGTTTAGATACTCATGTAGCAGTCAAATGCTACCCTTTCCTCTCGAAATGGCTGGTGGCAGTGGTTTTACAACAAACTACCATGATTTTTCCCAACCGCGAACACTGGTAGCGTTAAAACGCGGGAGCCATGTTTTTCAAGATGGCGTCTGTGCCCCCTTTGTTTAAACAGGTCCCGGTCTTCTTTTTTTGCCATTTCTTTTTGGAAAAGTCCCTCTAAAGTTTGTCTCTGTGCGCCAAACCAGGTTTGGTCTCTTTGTTCCTACGCCTTTGGCGGGCTTCAGTACTGAAGACCGCCTCTGGCGCCGAGTGTCTTGGGTGGACAGGAAGTGAGGGAGATGCCCAAAACTCCCTGTGTTTAGTCTCCTAGGAGACCCAAATGCACTCGGGCGTGATTGGCTGGCTGACTGTCTGGCAAGGACAGCCACCCTGCTGGGTGAGTGGCAGGTAGGCTGGAATGAATGGGAGGAAACTGGATAAAAGGCAAGTCTCTTAGCTTGGAAGGCAGAGTCGACAACTGGAACGAAAGAACCGAACACGATTTGGAAGTAGACGGCTGCTGCAACTCTTGGACCGTTGGTTTGCCCGTTCAAGCCCTGTTGCAGGTCTGAATTGCCAAGTTCATTTTGACAGAGAAGCCCTTCAAGGACGACTTCTCCCTTTCAGTTGGTGGGACGAATCAACTCAAACCTTAAGGCACCTGGATACCATTCTTGGAGCTGTTTGTATTTTCCTCAGAGTGCTGCATGAAACCGAATAACCAGGGAGAGGGACACCAGTTTGTGTGCTTGCCTACAGCTACCGAAATTGAAGATTTGCCTTTGCCAGCTTTTTGATCAGTTCCAATGCAGTGCAGGAGTCCTCCAACGGCCTCCCTCTTGCCCCCACGACTGAGGCTCAGGAACAGCGAGATCTGCAGGAACTGCCAGGAACAGACGTCTTCAGCTGCAACTTTTTCTTCATTGTAAGGTACTTTGAAAACCTGACCGAGAGAACTAACCTCTCACTGCGAAAGTGCTTGAAACTTTTGCAACTTGCAGGCCTACTCAACTTGTCACCAACATATGAATCCTTCTTTAACAACCTACTTCTGAGAACTTTGGCAAAGACTTTTCTGTTTAACTACCAGAACTGCCTATCCTACACAAGACATTAGCCCACTGACTTTGGCCTAACCTATTGAATTGAATTGACTCCTCTGGTCAACTCAAACTATTTGCACTGTCTAAGAATAACTGTAAGCTTCTTTTTATTAACCTATGCCTTTTTGCTCCTACTTCAAACACTCTGAATGCCATTTTGCTCCTCCTTCAAAGTAGTTTAAATGCCTTAGAAACCGATATTGTGAAGTACTGAAGTATATTTTTGTTTGATATAGATTGCCTCCTTCTAGTGAATGTTTTATAAATGGCTGTGAAATAAATTAATAAGTGTTTTACCAGAAACCTTGAGTATAAGTGTCTATTTGAATACTTGTGATAGTAGACCTCTGTGTAACATCCTTACAGCTCACTTTCCCCTCTTGAGATAGGCCTGGCTGTTTAGCAACACTACCAAAACTGTGTAGTACAGACTTATACCAAAGGTTGGTTTTGCTTACACCTGTACTCCTAGTTGTGTGTAGTGGTCCCAAAGGGTACTGCATACAAACTTTGCCTAACACTGTTTTTCCTTTAGCCGCACGATTGTTATCTCCAATTTGCCACTTCCAGTTATCGTGCAATAGCTTCTATTTGTATGTGCCTGGGCAGGGCAGCCTGCCTGATGTATACCACATGCTAGTTGGTAACAGGTAACAAGAAAGCTATCAGTTTGGGACAGTTTGCAGAACACTTAGCTTATTATACTTATACTTAAGTTGCTACTAGCTGGTTCATCAGTGGTTCCTTTATTAATGGGCCTCGTCCTAATCACTATGAGGGCATAGCAGACATGGGCCACTTTTCCATTTAGTTGTCCTGTGAGTCAGTTTACAAGATTTATAATAAATTCACTGGGGCAGCAACGGTAGAATAGTGGCAACTGTGGAGCAACAAGAGGTCGTAGAAAACATAGGAAACAAGTAGGAAACAGTAGGTGGGCCACAAGGAGCTTCACAGGGGGGATTCACGGGAGATTTTGCTGCCTCTCCTACTTTCCTATGCCTGTTCTGTCCCCTCCCTCTCACCCTCTTTCACACGCTCTCAATACAATGAAAGACCTCACTACCTCTGCCATCACCATGCAATACAGGGTCAAGTGTCATGAGACCCAACCCAACAGGGGTTTGGAAGGCCTAAAGGGCACTACTGCCCCCATCGCTGATGGCTTTCTAGTTTAACTGAGTGAGTTGGGAGAAAAGGCGTGCCAGCGAGTATGCAGGAAATGGGGTGAGTGAGCCAAACCACCAGTTTATTAGAGGATTGGACCCTTCAACGTCAAACTGCACTGCTGTCACAGCTGCTTCTGACATCCAGCAGTCATTATCAACACCTTAACTACAACTCGGCCTGCAATGTTCTCATTTACAAAACGCTTTACAAAGTACAGGCTGGGCCCCGAATGGGTCATTCCCAGACTTTATATCTTTTTCAGCCATCTTTCTCACCAGCCCTGCAAGTCCTTGTTCCTGCTCTAGAAAAGTTCTTGAATCTCACAGATAGCAGAAGAACAGTTACTGGGCAGCGAGTGGGGAGGTCAATGTGTCCACATCTCCTAAACAAAAATCCCAGGGGAGTAATGGCAGTCCGCCATTGAAAATGCCTATGGCTACCCAAATTGCATGAACCAACACAAAAAGAGACCGGGGGCAATTTAACGACACAGGGATTCAGCCCCACGACAAGCAAAGGACGCACTGAAACTAGGGAACCTGTGTGTCTCTTCAAACTCTCCACATGTGTTTGGATTACTCAGTCCATGTACCAAATAAGTGCTGAGTAAAAGCTCATTACAATAGATATTAATACATACAATTTTAATAAACAAAAATTTATCTTAAAAATAACATACAAAAACGTCATCATAAAACATAAACAGTGCATTACATTGGCGAAACATTTATTTAACATCACACATACTCTAAATCCAAATCATCCTTGTGTAAACATTGCAATGTATTAAAAGTTGGAACTAACTAAAAAGTGCAAAATACAAAGTAGACACTAGCAATAAAGTGCAAAAAGTGGTTGTAGAACAAAGGGTCAATATTAATATAGGTCACCATTTAACCTCATAAATGGTCGTAGGTAGGTAAATCCTTTCAACACAAAAAGGTAACAAACATAAATCAATATGTAATTACAAACACTGCTGCATAGTCCAGTGTCCTAAGACCCAACATGTTTTGTTCTAATACATCTTAAAACAAACTATCCGAAACTTCTTCAGGGGACCAACGCACTCAGAAAGAGATGCACAACATAGAGTGACATCGAAAAACTGCAATTTCACAACCGATGCTTAACGTCCAAAGTCTACAGGAGAGAACAAAGATGAGCAGTGTTTAGAAATTAATTGTAACTTACTGCTGTTTGACCTCAAGGGCACTACAATCTACCCTTCAAAGGCTTACTGTGTGTATTATTTCAGAGTATTCTTAACACGGTCAAGTTTGAGTGTCTCCTCACTCGACAAAGATCTGTGGAAAAATGTGAAACGACAGTATGAGTGAAATCCTGACGAAAGATTCCAAAAAGCTGATCTCTAAAGATTCAAGCTTCATAAAAATGGCAGGTAAAACAAAAAATTAGATAAACAGATAAATGCCATTGCTTATAACAGGTTGCTATTCATGCTCACACCTCTACACAAGGTGTGAGGTGGCGCTGGTAACTAACAACCCAATCTTTACTGAACCGTTTTATCAGGTCAGCTAACAAAGTGAGGACCTGAACATTAACTTTTGTCTTGGAAATACAAGAATAATTTGACTGACATCATGTAAGACAAAACAGTTTGAGTGGTGGGCAAGTTAGTGCCACAGAGAGTGCAGTTTGTGTGGTAAAGGTGCATAGGAGTAGTCAAGCAAGGATTCAAGGGAAGTGAATTATTTACCTTGCGTCTCTGTGGCATGACTATCTCTAGCAAATCAGTGGCGTACTGTTGTTATACGAGTGGTCTAAAAACCTCCACTGTATTCCGATTTGCATTCACAAATCCGGGACCGTAGTATAATGGTTTGAAGGAGCGTAGTAATACACTAAGGAGAAACAAACAATAAAGTGTACAGTTCATTTAACGTGCAGGGTTATAAAAGATTAAAGCAAATTACTACAATTCGAAGTGCCATTCTAACCCGTAGGGGTCCGAAATACTTACCGTTACGGGTGAAGTGCCGCCCATTCCCGGCATAACTTCCGTTCTGTGGGACCTGTCACCTGATTCCTTCTGCATGTCTACTGCACGTTACTCGGACTTAAACAACAACGCTAAGGGTAAGCGTATGTGAAAGTGGGTCACATGTTCCGCGTGCATGAGAGTCACGCATATGTACAAACTGCGGTCCCAACTTGTCAAAGGTACCCAAATGCCCATCATTATCATTTCCAAAATGGATACTTTGCTAATCGTACAACGTAAAACGACATAATGTTAACTAGAGGCAAATTCTTCACTGTAGCTGTTACTCATGTGTATGGTATTTCGAATGGAAATCTAATCGCTGTGAATAAGGCTGAAAGAATTAGTCCCCAAGGGGCTACTCATTCATATTTATTTATCTTTTAAGTAGAGAATCAGGGTGGCTAATTGAAGGACATATGTCTTGGAACCGTGAATCAAAAAATGGTGACACCATCACGAAAAGAATATGTGGATTGTAAGGTTTCTGCAGGTAGACCCTCTACAACAAAAATCAGCAATTATGCCACTGAACTTCATTGAGCCCTGTCTCTGACGCATTGGTAAGAAACATAAACCACTGCTCTCTGTTGAACATTTTTTTAGTGACAGCTGTTCTGCTAGGCATGGTGGTAACTTGTAATAGCCCTGGCAACTTCAAAGTCTCACTTCCATGTTCCATAGCCAGAAAGTGACTAACTAAGGGAGCTGTCACTACTATATTTTTACTGCAGCTCCTGTGTTCGCTGATCCTTAGTTTCACTTTGCATTCAGTCATGCCTATGTAGATCCTGGGACACGGGCACCAAATTGCATAAACAACGTTCGCCGATTTGCAATTCGTAAAATGGGTCTCTGCCCATGGTTTAGATAAACCTATATCTACATCAGTTGACCTGACCGTGAACTTGCAGTTGACACAATTACCGCACGGTGAGTGTCCTATGGTAGGAGGTAACCCCCAGAGTTCTGTGAGGCTTTTTTGCTGATCTGATCTCAATTAAATTTTGTTCTTGGTAAGTAGTTATTTGAGGTTGGCCACTCTCTTATATGCGCACAAGGGAGTTTCCAAAGGGCACTCACCCCCTTGAAGGATTGCATGAACAACAGAGTAAAGTGCTTTAGTCGGAGGTCATGTCTGCAGCCACTAGAAACAGTCTCTTTTGGACCCAAGGGAGTGAGGGCAGCTAACCCTTGATGTGGTCCATTGATACAGGAAGTATGTGAAGGGCAGTTTAAAGGACAGCTGGTAGCAGTTGGCAGGTGTTTCCTCTCCTTCCATCTCCTTACACAGCCAGGTGAGTGTTGGCAGCCAGCACTTGAAAATAATCCTGGATATGCATCAAGGGCAGCCAAAAGGGCAAGCATACTGGTGCTTTACTGAAGACTCGATCTTTGCCTCCGGTCTCAATTATGGGTCAGCAGCAGGGCCTAATTCCGCAGAAGTTCTCAAGCCTGGGAGGTGGTGGGAACATACATCTGTTCCAATGGGAGTGCAACATACAGTCCCTCCGTAGTGCGTGCTGTAAATATGTTCCCGGCTGACAACAAGAGCCAGCCACAGTCATGTGAGCAATCAGGAGAATCTGGCACTTCCGGGGGAAAGTTGGGTGGGGAAGGTAGCAACAGCATAAAGTATGAACCTGTACAATCTACTGGTACACAGCCAGAAAGTGTGGCAAGATGTGTGCAGGCCATGTACCATGCCGTGTTGACACCACACAATGAAAGCACTGCAGATAACTTACAGTTACAAAATGCACCTACTTTGTAGGACCATGGATTCCGCCGAACTTGGTGTGCCCACAGCCAAGGGGAGAGCAGCACAGGAGCATTAAAGCGGCACGTTGCTGTGCCTGACACATGTGTGAAGAACTTGCATTGCATTCCCAAATATTCCCAAGAGAAACGCCTTTAGCTATTTAATAGGCATGTAGAGAAACAAAAAGCCTTACCACCTTTGAATATCCAAACAAAAGTAAAATAATATAGCTACCGTGAGCGAACACAAACAGACTCCAGAGCCAATCAAATCATAGTGACAAAACTAACACACTGCACACCGCACACCCAATGAAGTACTTCTTATTTCAAAAAACACTAACCATCACCCACAAGTAATTACATGGACATTTTCAGAGACATTTTGCAACGAAATGTATCTATAAAAGTAAGTTGTTTATTTTTAATGCAAAATAAATACAAATATATTACACCACTTAAAACACCAGTATATATTTTTTAAATAAAAAAACAAGTAAAATAACTTCTTAGAAACATTAACATAAATCGGCTACCATTTTGAAAGTAAAAATGGCTGCCACATTCAATACACAATGCAAATCCAGGGAAAGAGTGCAAAAGGGGGTGATTTTGGGTGGGAAAGGGTGGAAAATCATATATTTTTGATTTGGAAATGGGCGTTAAATGGGTGGAGACATACCCAAACAACATCAAAAGTCTGTGGGCCGCATCAGGGGTTAGGTGGAGCGGTAAAAATGTGGCAGTAATTCTATTATTGCTGCATTACCGGTGCGCCCAACCGTGAGTTTTGGTGGGAAGCTGGAGATTGACAACCAACTTTGAGATTTCTGCCCATTTTTGGTACAAGTACCGCTGGCGCTATTACCGCCAGTGGTAACAGCAACAAAAAGCCCCATAGAGTACTAATTTGGGAATTACAGTGCCACTGCAACTCTGCATCGCAAATTGTGCAGGAGTGAGTTGCAGTAACGCTAATAGCGTTGTCAGTATCCCAGTGCAATTATCGCTGGTATACCGCCAAGGCCCTGATGAGGCCCTATGTATCCATCCACATATGTCATCTCCACTGAAAAGCATTACAGGCCCTCACTCACAGCTCCTAGTTGAAGTTATTATTTTAAAGCTCTTATTTTAATGACGTTAGTTTTGGGCCACCTAATAACCAAAACTAAAAATGTGTGGCTGAAAATGAAACAGAATGTGTACCCATAATTGGATTGTCACCATAATGTTGTGCATTGCCAACAATTGCAATGTTTTTTCCTATCACCCCATGGCAAGAAAACACAATAAACGTCCATGCACATATATTTTAGACAATATGTGAAGAGATATTTCAGACACTTCACAGAAATGTCTCCAGAAGCATAAACATGTGTTTCCCGCACTTCTGGTATTGTCACCCCTGCACCACCACGTGTTGAAAATTGTTTCATAAAACTGCACCTTACTGATAGTTGCTTGGGTGCTTGAGGACGAGGTGTGGAAGAGAGTATCCCAAACTTAAGTGTTCGAGTAACTCTGTGATAAAGGTATTTTTATTGTAAATAACTAGTGTTTTATTTGATAAGAAGATATATAAAATAGTCAGCCTGCAATATCCATATAAACATCTGTAAATATTTTCCTAATTACAGAAATCACTGTAGTGATCACACCAATCATCTGTATTAAGACGTTAATATCTTATCTTAAAAGACTGTAATAAGTAGTTACAGTTGCCTTTGATGCCACAATGCTTGCTGCTTGAGCCATCAGAGAGCAGAATTCACAGGTTATTACAGTTGACTATTATGCCACAATGCTTGATGCTTGAGCCATCAGAGAGCAGAATTCACAGGTTATTACAGTTGACTATTATGCCACAATGCTTGATGCTTGAGCCATCAGAGAGCAGAATTCACAGGTTATTACAGTTGACTATTATGCCACAATGCTTGATGCTTGAGCCATCAGAGAGCAGAATTCACAGGTTATTACAGTTGACTATTATGCCACAATGCTTGATGCTTGAGCCATCAGAGAGCAGAATTCACAGGTTATTACAGTTGACTATAATGCCACAATGCTTGATGCTTGAGCCATCAGAGAGCAGAATTCACAGGTTATTACAGTTGACTATTATGCCACAATGCTTGCTGCTTGAGCCATCAGAGAACAGGATTCCATCTGCCACAGAAGAATTTAATTATACATCTGACAAACTTTTCACATTCCTTTCTTTACAACACATTTTCTTTGACACGTTAAAGCCATTAATTGGTAACAACTCTTTATGGTAGTATATTTGTTTTGTGCATAGATGGCCACAACTCGTATCTGCATCCATATTCTACATTTTTTTATAAATATCCTCAACGGCAAGCTTTCTGGCATTAGCGCTAGCAAGAGACCAAGGGCCCGATTCATGGAATATTTTGCCTGGTTCAAAGTGAGTTTGTACTGCCAACACAAACCCTAGTTTTGTACTGCAAACATGACGATGCACTGACTTTGCACGGACTTTGCACTGCAAAAACACACTTTGCACAGTTCCATTAATCTGAGGTTGTGTTGGCATTGCAAATTGCCTTTTCATCTGTCCAAAGTCACTTTTAACCATGAAAGAATTCCATAATGCTGGCCCCAAGTGCTATAGAGAATGACAGTGCATCCATACGTTATATGGGTTAAATGTCCCCTACCACACGTAAAAAGGATTTTTCTAGTCACCTTGACGTTCCATGACGTCTATTTCGTCACAAAACCCCTCAATGAGCTACAATATTCTTATCACATAGTCACGGGTCTTTTATCCCATATACTATTGCCGTGTTGAGGTGATTAACTGTCTGTTTTTTGCTACAGGCCTCCTGGCCCTTTGCTTTGTTTTGGATGTTTACTGAATGCATTGTATGCGTGCCCAGATTAGTCCCCTCCTTTGTTTTCCGGAAGACAACATCAGAAATCGGAAATGCAGCATCATATCATACTTTTGATCACGTGCACCGTCTCCTTCAAGAACACCTTAATTAAGATGTGGCGTTTTCACTGTGCAAATAGAATAATACACAACGTGAATCGTGAAGCGTGCTGGCGTAAAGACTGATTGAAGGCCCGAAACTAATCTATAGGACCATATTCCTTATTCAAATGTATTGCTGATATTGCATCTTTAGGCCAACAATGATTTTTGCTGGAAGATTATGCAGAATTTTCAAAAACGTTTTTCCTTTCTGTAATATGATTCATATTTGCATATTTTAAACACATCCTGACCCCTTAAATACAACTTATAATATATCCCTTTGGGGTTCCACGTTGTATTCAATAGATGAACGCTTGTTTCCAAAGCTTTGAAGCAAGTGACTGTTATAGCAAAGTCAAAATTATGTTTTTTCATGAGACTTCGCAGAGCTGAAGGGAGACTTTGGCTATTAATCATCGCAGAGTGGGGCGCTAGGCAGATTTCTAGCAATTGCATTTGATCTGCATTATTAACTATGAAATAACGCATTGTCTGAAGGTTGGCTCTATCGTTAAAAAAAGAGACGCCCAACATGACTTGATTTTAATGCTTTGGAGTTTTAAGACCAGCTTGTAAACTCTGTCCCCAGTGTCTTGTATTGATCTTTTTGCTATTTTAATGCATTTTTACTGACCGACATGTCCTGTGGTAAAGAATATTGCCTAAATGAGTTATCTGATTGGTGGGGTTGATTAATGACAGGACTTTGCTTCATTACACATGACAACATCATCAGAATAATCGCTGCAGCGGCCACAGAAGCTCAGCCTGGACGTTCTATTCCATCGTTTTTTTAAGTTCATTTATAAAATTATTTAATACATACGACCAGCTTTGTAATTTATTTACCTGACACTTTTTTCGATGTGAACGCTTGTCGTGTGTCACGAATGGCGAAGAAAACAAGGCAAACTAGATGTACGGATCAATGTCTTCCGGCTCGAGGGGGAAGGAAGGCGTAATCAAAATTCAGGAGCCGACCACTGTCACACCAGACGTAGTGAAGGGCCCATCGCGAGCCCTTATGTAAATCAGCGAACGCCCCAAAGAACCCTTTAAATATAATTACTTCCTTGTTGAGTTTTTGCATGTGTTTACCTTTCTTCTAGTGTTCATCGAGTTCTTTGTGCCAGGATGGCTGCTAAAAAACAGCAGATAAGTATCTAACATTTGCACGAGTTCTGAAAAGTGAGCAAATGCTGTGATAATATAGAATGCATCAAACAGGTTTTGTCAAAGTCCGGAATATCCAAAAACATTTGCACTGGAGAAAAAATAAATCATACTGTTTTGTGTACTATGTTTGCTGCATAACATAAAAATAAATCTGTTTGCTACATTTCTTTTCAATTTACATATCAAACATTGTTTTTGCCCTTTTGAAAAAAAAATTCGGTGATATAAAATTATCTAAACAGTAAAATATGTGCACAATTAAAGTTGCTGTTGCACTAGTGCAAAACTTTTATATTCTGGCCCAGATTGTCCGCGGGAAAAAAGTAATCTAAAACGTGGGTCAAGCCCATTTCCCCCCAAGAATATTGCTCCCTTTTTCCCAAGAGACTCATTAAAAGTGTGGTGGTCGGGAACAAGTGTGTTGGTAAGCTTACCGGCACCCATGTTTCCAGAGCGGCACACTACGATTCTGCCTGCCGGGGCCACTGCGCCAGACGGGACTGACCCTGCAAGGCACAGTGGCCCCGGTAGGCAGAATCTTCAGAAAAAAACCTGCACCGTTAGCTTCCATCTCCCCACTTCCTATTGGAATGGGAAGTTACAAAATCCTTTGCCTGACTCTCTGCGCCGCTGGGACTTGTAATGTCTTGGTGATACTGGGAAGTTAAGCGCCAGATTTGGTGTTACGGGTTTGGCGGCAAACCAGCGGTCATACCGGTGGGTTACCGCCAACCTCGTGATGAGGCCTTATAGGAGGACTATCTGATTTGTGATAAACCTACAAGGCAGTCCGTGTAGTAGAGAGGACATTGCCCTTAGTAGTGTACATCTTCAAACTACTAACTGGGCTGGAAGAGAGGTAACACGCACTTCCTAACTGCCCAGGGTGAAAATTGTCAGTTTTGCTGCAAGGAAAGGGGAGCGGCAGTTCGGTTTGGCAAACAGGGGCAGCTGTACATCCGTTATCTTGATTGCTTGTTAGAGGATCACTTTTAGATTGATCCGTTGGAAAGTTGTAAAGAATTGCATGACACCTCCCATCGCTCGTGATGAATTATTTTACATTTTAAAGGATGATTTGACATCTAATGCTTGCAAAATTTTCAAAGGTGCCACACGCAGAAGTAAAATGACATTTTTCAATGTATTCCTTCATAATCTTATGCCAGCTTGCTTACTTGATGCTGACTGATATCTTTGTTTGACAGGAGTTTGAGCCGCCACTGGCTACTTGCCAATTCTAAAGTTCAATGTGCAGTATGTGCAAAGAAATGTAATATTCATTTGCAAACTATGGCCTAAATAAAACAATGCTAGAACATTGAAATGGTGGTAGTTCGGCAGCAGAGAATGCTGTGGCAGAGGGCAATCATGACTTGTGTCAGCCTTCTGCCCCAAAAGCCCAATGTTTCTCCATGGTCTTTTCTGGTTTCAGACATACATTTCCACCATCATCTGATGGTATGTTCTAATATAGCCATAATCACAAGTACCTCGGGCTGTACAGAGGTTCCGTGCAGGGAGAGGGGTGTGATGTCTTCTGCTTGTACTGCCTGCAGGGATCAGGGTGGATGTAGGCCGGGCAATGTAGGACACAGGTCGCGCTGCGCATCTCAAATAAGGCACCTCAAACTAGATGGCTTCTAACTCCCGAACTGCCGGGCTTCCGGATATCGGGTCTATATTACGCCTCACGTCACTGTGCATGCGGGACATGAGGCAGATTTAACATTCCTTCTTAATCCAATTGACAAAACATAAATCAAACATTATAGCTGCTGTGCTATCTAGTCCTGCACAGGTGTATACAAAAAATGAGTCCAAAACTGAGTCATTGGGACCCTCACCACTCATATTCTCTCTGCTTCCCCCGGGCCTGCAAAAACGCCCTCAGGTTGTACCCACTGGGCCACTGCCGAGGCATTGTCTGGTCACTCCTCGCCCTTCCGGTTCACCTTCAAAACAGGGAGGCACTTCATTACTTTCTGCCAGTTCACCTGGGCCACTGCCTTGCACACCAACTTCTTTGGGCCTTCATCTCGAGGCGTACAGTGTGTGGTCATCTTCCTCTTGCGGCTGACATTCTCCTTCAGTCCACATCTCTTCTGGCACCCTTTTGAACCAGGAAGCGTTTCTTGCATTGGTCTCTTGCCCTCGGCTTGCTGTTGCCATCGTTCCTTGTCGCTTGATTACTCTCCATGGTGTGTGGTCATAACGAGTTTTGAGCTTCAACTTGGTGGGGTTACTTAACAGCAACACTTGGTCACCCACCTTGTGCGTGGATTCTCTTGCACTCCATCTAAGGCTCATGTGTTTATTTTCTGCTACTCGCTTGGCTTGTGTGCGTTCTCTTTCAAGATCATTTGTCTTCCTGCTGGGGTGATGTGGTATTGATGAATTGATCACTCTCCCATACATGAGGTCTGGCGGGGGTATGTTTGTTTGGTTATCCTGTAGTTTCGTAAGAATCGGTATAAGTCAATTCTCTGCGGGCTGTTCTGGGTCCTGAATATATGGAGAATTTTGTTCAGTGTTCTCATGAATCACTTTACATAACTATTGGCTTGCGGTCACCTGGGTGTGATGTGGTGGTAGTGTATCTATAGGCCATCCATGTATGTTCTCTCCCTTGGAACGGTGGCCCGCTGTCGCTTTTGACGTACTTTGGCAGCCCATGTGGGGCAAATATCTTTTCTAATGCCAGGAGCATTGTCTCTGCTGCTGTTGATGATAGTATTTCCACCTTAGGATATTGTGAATAGTCGTCGATAGCCATCAGTATGTAGGTGCCTTCCTATACCGTGCAGAAGTAAATGCTGATGGCTTCCCACTGTGATGTCCCTCACTCTGTTGACTGAATTGGTTCCGGACTCAGCGGTGCCCCCGTCACTTGGCATGGATGGAATGAGGCAATGGTTTCATCCACTTTGGCATCGATCTGGGGAAACCATATGCTGCGCCGTATCCTGGTTTTGGTTCTAACCATGCCTTCATGTCCTTTGTGAGCCAGTGTCACAATCCAGTCTTGTAGACTGGTGGGGATTACTATTTGTGCGCCCAACAGGATTAGTCCCTCGCTGGTAACTAACAGTTCTTGCCATACTGGGAACATCCCTGTGAGGAAATTCTTGGCTGCTGGCATGTGATTGTGTACGTGACAGAGGAATGACTTCCATTCTGCTGCTATTATTGTGTTCTTTACAATGTCACAACACAGGTCAGCTTGTGTGGCCTGCAGGATGTCGGTGATGCTGACTGCCTTGGGCTTCATGGTTTTGAGGATCTAGCAAATGTGTTCTTCAGTCTCTTTCGACTTGTCCACCTTGGGTACCTGTAAAGGAAATCTGCTGGATTGTCGGTTCCTGCTTGGTATGCTAGATCAAACTCATACTGTTGGAGGTGTAGCAACCATTTCCCGATTCTGGCTGGTGGGTGTGATGAGGAACCCGAAAATTGGGGAATCAACGGCTTATGATCAGTATAGACCTGCAACTTCCACCCATATAGATAGATGTGAAAATGTCTACAGCTCTATAAGACCACATAAGCCTCCTTCACTATTTGCGAGTGCAGTTGTTTGGTTGGCGACAGAGCTCGGGAGGCGTATGCAATAGTTTGATCTCGCCTGTGCATGATTGCTGAACAAAAATCACTCCCCGTCCAACGGGACTTGCAAACACGTACAGTTTGGTTGATAGGGTTGCATCATAGTATGCCATGGTTGTGTCCGATGATAGCAATGCTTTGATTCGTTCAATTGCCTTTTGACATTTGGGGCTGCAGTCCCATTTAACATCTGTTTTAGTCAGTTCTCTCAATGGTTCCCACATGAATGCAAGGTTGGGGATAAACCTGCCGCAGTATGTAGCCATGCCTAGAAAACTGTGCACTTCTGTCAGTGTGGTGGGTTTAGAGGCCCCTTTTATATCTGACAGGTTCAGGGGGTCGGCAGTTGCACCATTGCCATTGAAAACGTATCCAAAGAATGTTATTTCCTCCTTTAGGAATTCTCACTTGTCACACTGAATTGTGAGTCTGACCGTCTCTAGTCTGTTGAGTACGATTTATAGTCTGTGTATGTGTCCCT
The DNA here is from genome assembly GCF_040938575.1 of Ambystoma mexicanum. NCBI lineage: Eukaryota > Metazoa > Chordata > Amphibia > Caudata > Ambystomatidae > Ambystoma > Ambystoma mexicanum. The sequence goes on from NC_090921.1 coordinate 1,435,159,373, forward strand.
CTCTGTCACTGGCATGGAAAAGGATGTTATCGTTGACGTTCAGTACTCCAGGATTTCCTTGTATTGTCTCTTGGATAGCTTGTTGGAACACCTCCACAGCAGAAGATATTCCGAAGCTCAGCCTCTCATTTTGTCTCAGGCCCAAATGAGTCAAAAAGTTTGTGATGAATCTTGAATCACGGTGTAGCTTCAATTGGTGGTAACCAGCATTGAGGTCCCGTTTTGAGAACACTCGAGACCCTGTGAGGTCCGTTATTATTTCGTCCAGGGTTGGGCTGATGTGGCATTCTCTTTTTATGGCCGCGTTGGTAAGCGCATGTCTATGCAGATTTGCACCTTTCTCAGTTGTTTGGATTTCTTCATGACGACCATTGAGGGCAACCATGGTGTTGGGCCGGACACTGGTTCGATGATGTCAGCCTTCTCTAGTTCCTGTAGTTCTTTTGCCACTAAGTCTCGCATTTGGAATGGAGTTCTCCGGTGTCGTACCGATCAGGGTTGAACTTTAGGGTCAATATGTAGTTTTATCAGCTATCCTTTCCGACATCCTATGCTCTGCAGAATGCTGGGTTGTTTTGTTAGTAGGTTGGTGATGTCTGTGGAGTCAGTAATGTCGCAGATACATTTTATGAGTCCTAATTTCTCTGCTGACTCCCAACTAAGCAGGCATTCAATGCCTGCATCTATTTCATACATTTTTTGTTTGATTTCCTTTTCTTCTCTGCTTAGTGCAGTCCGGAAATGTCCCAACACCGGCAATGGTGTTTTGCTGCCATATGCAAATAGTAGGGTCTCTGTGTGTTTGATCTCTGTCGTAGGATGTAGCCATTGGAAAATTTCGACCGGCATCACGTTCACCAATACTCCAGTGTTGATTGTCATCCTTGTTTCCTGCCCGTGTATGTTAACAATACAGTTGGGTCTCCTCTTTCTTCTATTCAACGTGTTTCCCCCTTGTTCTAGCGCTGAGATGAGGTGAACCTTGCCTTTTCACCTTGTCCATCCAGCTTCAACTGCTGTTGCTGCATCTTCGTGCTTCTCTCTGGAATCATCTGATGAGTTGTCAGCGGTCACCACCAAGCATGTGTCTGCCTGCTTCTTTTTCTTGTGAAGTGGCTTCAGCGGTTGTGGTTGCATGCATTGGGGGGATATGTTGACATACTCGTGCGGAATAATCCCTTATGCTGCATGCTCCCTGTGTGGTTCTTTGTGCAGGGTAATTTCTTTTACCATGTCGCTCTCCTCCAAACCATACGCATTAAGTCGGCCCGGGGATTCTTGGTTGCCACCGTGACGTGTGTGCGTTTCATTGTTCTCGTCCCTGGTTGCTTGGCTGTTTGTGAGTTGTACTAGAATTACTGTTGTTGGGGCCAGTTATCATTTTTGCATGGTGGTTCCCATTTGCGCTGCTCTTGGTGTGACAGCTCTCTCTGGTGTCCATACTCTAGTATCCTCACTAGGGTGATTTCTTTTTAAGTAAGCACTATCCTGCACTGCTTTTCCGAGCTCATCCCATTAATAATTGGGCGCCTTATCTCCTTTTCTATGTCATCGAATTTTTAGGACAATGTTAGCAGCTGGAGTCTTGTGTGGTAGGCATTGAGTGTTTCATCTTTCGTTTGTACTGTGGTATTGAAGTTGAATGTCTCATAATCAGGATTCAATTGTGGCATGAAATGTGCTGTCAGTGCATCTTTTGCTAACTGATATACATCTGCGCCATCTCCCACTGCCAAAGAGTTGACACTATGTAACAAGCCATCACCACCGTTGAGCAGAAGGTGTAATCTCATTTTGCTTGGTGTTGTCACGTCTTTGCAGTCCATTGCCATCTCGAATTGTTGTATCCAGATCATCCATCTGGGCCCTACTGACGATGGGTCCGCGTATGGGTCATGAGGAACAGGTGCTGCTGTGGCACTCCCATGGTTTCAGTGTGTTGGTGCTCAAGGCATCAGTGATGCTGCTAGTCTCACTGGTGTACTGGGCCTCAGTGTCGATAGCTCAGCGGCCATGTTGTTTTTCTGGTGGTTACCAGTGCGTATGGCTTATGAGTTGTTGGGGCCACTCCTTCTCACCTGGCGTCTCACTGTGGCATAGCGCTGTGTGCTAGTGATGCGGTGTGCTTCCTGTAGTTCCTCTGGTACCACTATGTCCTGAGAGGGGTGCAGGTTTGGTGACTGGCAGTTCCTGTCACTCGTGTCATTGCACGATTTCACATGCATCCAAATATTTCTGCATGTAGTTCTCTCAGCAGACAGAAAATGTATTGCTTGTCGTGTGCGTGGATTAATATTGTGCCCTCTTCACCAGTGTGATGTCTTCTGCTGGTACTGCCATCAGGGATCGGGGTGGATGTAGACCAGGCCTTGTAGGCCACAGGTTGAGCTGCGCAGCTCAAATAAGGTACTCCATGTATGATGGCTGCTAACTCCCGAACTGCCGAGCTTCCGGCAATCAGATCTGTATTATGCCTCATGTCATTGCGCATGCGGAACGTGAGGTGGATGTAACAGGGGGTAGGGGAAACATGTGCCACGATTTAATAGGAATGAGCAAAGCATGTTAGGTTAGTATTTGTTTGAATTGAAGCAACAGGTCGCTGTGAGAGTGCAACCTATTATTTCAAAGAAATACTAACTAATGTGGTCACCATGGACATGGAAAAGAGGCTCTGATCAGATCCATCTTCCATTTCGATAGTGGCTCAGCAGACATGAGAGGAGCCATGTGGTGGTGCAACCCCTTCAGGTAAGTGAAAGGTGGGGACAGCAGGGAGGCATGCGTAGTAAGAGGCCGGAATGTTGGGGGAAGAGAGGGAACATGGAGTGCCAAGAGTGCCCGGGTTTACACACGACATTCAACCCACAGTTCAAGCAAGATGACTGTCTGCGGCGCCTGCCTAGGTGCTAACTATTTGGGTGATTATTAGGTGGTAAAATCCTGAGTCCCTTGTTAGAGGCTCACACTTCACTCAAGTCTATTAATTGGGGCCAGGACACAACAGAATATTTATGTCCTATATAGTTGTATTAAAACACAATATTTAATCCTGGTTTTAAAGTAAAAGAAAATAGTATTCACCACGTACTAATATGGTTGCATGGAATTTGGGATAGCGCATACTGCATAAGCCTGCATTCTGAGCAAACTGTTTGGTGCTCTAGTATATTGCAAAAAACCACACTGACAACCAAAAACATACACATCACACCATCAATGCACAGAGTATGGGAAGTGGTGGCTGGAAGGATACCTCACATTTATCCCCTAAAAAAATGTTCCCTTAGCTCCCGTCTCAGTTCTTCAGAACCTCAGCTCTCTAAGTGTATTGTATATGAATTTGGCTAGGTTCACATAGAGGTGGCCTGGCAATTTAAGACCCCTGTTAATTGAACCCATAATTCAGTGCAAAGAACAGACAGTGAGGTATTCCAAAATCGAAATGTATTCATAAGAATGAGATTAATTTTGTACATATTGGTCTCCTGCTTTACCCTGGAGCCAACAACAGTATGTTATATATAAAATCACACAAAATAAATGTCACCTGCCTTTATGAATCTCACTAAGACCACAAACATACACTTTCAATCATAAGAATTTGGTTTATAAATATTATAATGGACACTATGGCCCAAATTCATTAAAAAAATCACTAAGTCTACCTAAACTACTTTTCTCCATAAAAAATATTGTGCCTACGTGCGCATTCGAAAGGTTTAGCGCTGTTCACAGATTCATGGATTTATCTATTTATTTTATTTATTGGACATTTGTATGGCGTTTCAAGGTGCCACAAGGCAACAACGATGGGGTGGAGGGAACAGGTGAGAAGCAACAATAAATGATCATACTAGGCCTGTGATATTCAGACCATGCAAGTGCAGTGACATTAAATGCAGGGGGAAGGGGAAGGATATGATATGATAGTTTATTTATATAGCGCCTATACACAATGTGTTTCAAAGCGGTTCATGACAAGGGAGGGAACAAGGGAAATACAAAACATTCTTACACGCCATGAACAACATGAATGTGAAATTGGCTACCGTACTCTGCCTAGCGACGACACAGATAGGAAGGATTGGGAACAGACAGGCGTACTAGACCTGACGACTTTTCTGATAGAGCCAGAGAATTACACAAGGAGGGTGAGGGTCGGCGAAAGGAGGGAGAAGAACAAAACAAGCGTCTATCGCACTAGGCCTGACGACATTTCAGATAGTGCTGGAGGAGGGGATAACAAGTAACGGGGCAGGAGACAAACAATTGTAACTATCATACTAGGTCCAGGACAAATTCTGAAGTGCATAGAAGAATGTACGGGAGTTTGGAGGAGAGAGAAAGAAGGAGGAATGGGGAAAGAACAGAGAATAAAACAGTGAAAAGGGCAGAGAAGCAGGGGAGCGTGAATACAGTTACAGAGGTCAGTAAAAACATATAATGTTCCAAGGATTGATTGATTGATATTTTATTTCTCTCGCGCTCGTACACAAGTGTTTCAGAGCACGACAAGGCAAGGGAGGTGAACAGGGGAGAACAAAACAGCGATCTTACTAGGCCCAGTGACATTGAGAACGTGCAAGTGCATGGGAGAGGGGGAAGGGGAAAAGTACATGGAAGGGGGAGAAGTGGAAAGTGCGAAGCAGAGGAGAAACAGATAAATAACAATAAATAAATAATAAAGGCAACAAGCAGTGATAATGCAGCCATCAATTTGCAAGTGCTAGGTTTAAGGCAGCAGACAGGGTAGGATTCATGGTAACAATGGGCACAGCATGATTCAGGGCCAACCTGATTGCGAGATCCAGGGGAGGTCCACCACGAAAGTGGTGAAGCACCAAAAGTCAATGGCCCTCGGTGACCCGGCAATTCCAGAGGTGGAAATCTGTAAATCCCCATTCCCATGGAGTAGCCTGCAGGCGGGTGGTGTTATTTCCGCCAGGTCAGACCTGGCGGGAGTGACACCTCCCACCTACAGGACTCGGAATCAGCCGGTCCGGAAACAACGGTGGCAGCGGATTTACCAACACCGTTGTTTCTGGACCGGCTGACTTGTAATGAGGCCCAAGTCAAATCCAAGTGTGGCCAAAACTCCTTGATGATGAGCCCTTCGTGAATCAAGACAACTCATGCAATGAAAGGGAGGGAGAGGGAAAGGAATAAAGAGATCAGGGGAGGCAGGGGGTATCATCAAGGTGGAGCCAGAGGGGGGAGGGGGCACACAACATCATCAAGGGATGTCAGAGGGGGGTTGGGGCACACAACATCATCAAGGGGGGGCGGGAGGGGTGGGGGCTCACAACATCACAGGGGGTGGGAAGCGAACCTGAAGTGGAAAGGGGGCAGACAGGGCCTTTGATGTGGGCCTTAGGTGACTAGGCCTGGCTCTCACCTCCCGATTGCTGCGATTGTCTTACCAAGCAAAGTGCAACCAATGGGAGGGGAGCAGGGCCAGGCCATGCAGCAAGGCAAGAAGAAGAAAAAGAAATGCAGCCATGATGGAAGGCCACAAACCATGAGGAAAAGGCTGCAGGGTGCCCAGGAAAGTGGCACAAGTCTGAACAATGTGCATGAAGGACACAAACTGTCTTCCCTGTGTCATTCTCCTCTAATTTGGCTTGCGTCTTGCTGTGCACTTTGTGTTTGCTGATATTGTCTTGTGCCGCCTTACTCACTTGTGTTGCGCTATCAAGTGCGTCTCTGCAACTATACACTTGTGGCGTAAAAGTGGGATTTGCGCATCCTTCCGCTGCTTTAAAATTCTTTCATGGAGTAAAATCCCTTGCTCTCTGTTGCTGTGTCTGCGTCTAATATTTGAGGAGGATTGGGAGGGGGGGCTGAGGGCTGTTTGCTCTCCGCATCCCATTGGTTCAGCATTCAATGTCACCGAGCCAAATTCACTTCCTCGTCCTGAAACATTTTCCACAATTCTATTATGGCCAATCGGTTGTTTAATGTGCTCCCCATATATGCTGCCTCTAGATAAGTGACCCTTGTTGCTGCACACATTTGCCAAAACCTCTGTCTTTGGGCCATCGGTTCACCAACTTGCCCTCTGTGTTGGTAGTCCATTCTGTGGTATACTTGCGTATTTTGTCTTGATACCACAGAAGGGACTTGCACAAGTGTTGGAGAGGCGTATCCCCCATTGTTTTACTTTAAACAATGCTTTGTAAAATACTTACTTGACCTCAAATCAAGGTTTTTGACACATGCAATTTTAATCAATACAGTATAACATATATTTTCTCAGCCTCCTTGGCTCAACAGCATACACACAGGTGTGCTCTGGGCACCGCCCCTTTTGCGGCTCTCGCCCTGAAGGGTTAACTTACAATTCCACTTGCATGCTCCACACGCTCCGAGCCCCAATGGCACAAGACTGATTCTCAACCACAATCGACAAATTGCTCACCGAATTGCACCACGTTTTGCACTCTTCAAATCCTATCACACAACCTCATTGGCCAGGCCACCACTACCATAGAGGAAGAATTGTAGCAACACAGCAACAAGACACAAAATAACATATACACAGCCCTCTTCCTGCTTCTTCTAACAGGGTAAACCAACCAATCTTCTGGTCCCAGGTTACAGGATTACATTTCTGAGAGAAACTTAGGAAACCACCTTCCGTAATATCTGTAGTCTTTTCTGCTAACGAATATACAGAGGTAAACCACCATATACTTTTTGATTTCAAAGATTTTCTTCTTCCATAATCTAAGCTGACTGTCTAAGCATACTGCCCAAAGTGTGACTGCCCAACAAACAGGTATCCTTACACCACCCCCGAAAACTTCACCTGAACCACTGAACAAATATGTTCTGCCCACATTTGCCTTATAGCTGGGTCTATACTTACATTCTGTGATCCGCTGAGGTCTCTCGGGCACTGGCTCTCCTACAACCTGTCACTCTGCCATCCAGTATGATAGGTGTCCCATGGGAAGCATGCAGGAATTTTCAGTGTCGATTTCCGCGGGTCACCACACAGCCCCTCGGCATGAGGCGGGACAAGGCAGTTTTTTGCCGAAAGAACCTGGCAACCTCCTCTGCTACCAATTTGTATAGCAGGGCCGGGTTCCTCTAGCAGTCACCCCGATTATTCGAAGAGTACCCTTGGGACCCTCAGAGACTCCCAGCCACAAGAATGGCGGTCCCAGCTATCGGGTAAAGTTATTGTCGTTTATTAGCATATACACATAACAGGGATCATACCAGAAAAATAAGGTTAATCTAAGGCTCTCAGCTCCTAAGCATGGGTCACCCATTTTTATTCTGGTTTGACGTCACAAATCCAGGTTGCCACCTGGAAACCTATCAGACATTTACATTGGTCAGTTTCGGTACGTTATATATAAGGGATGTATAGGTTAGTTTTGTAATTGGTTAGCTATGTCCAGTGACTCCCAATAGGGCAACCTCTACTAGCACCCATCTATAATGTTGCGGGGTCACCAACAGAAAATTGGCCCTTGCAACAAATGATATCCCCACCTAAAAGGTGAATTTGGATTGGGCAGAATGTGTCCTCCCAGCCCTGGGACCCTAGATATTTCTCAGACTGATTGTACCTCTTCAAGGTAATGAGAAAGAACATGGAGGTGTGAAGCGTTACCTAATGTTTCTATTCTCTGATCACCCACGCCTCTGAGAGTGCAGTCAGTTAACAAAATGTTTGAAACACTTGTATCTTCTTTTCTCTGGTTCTCTCGGAACCGTCTTCTCTGTCTGGGTCACGTGTGTCGAGACCACGAAACTAAACCCTTTCATCTGTAATTATGAGGATTGTAGCCTGAATTTCTTCAGGTGTCTCACTATCTTTGTAGCTGGAATGTTCCTGCTTCCACTTTGTCCTTGCCTGGGTGTCCTGTTTCTACTTGCATCGAGCTGTGGCGATCGTGTCAGCTTGACTGTGCAGTCAGAATCTGTCTCTCAATTTTTGTTTGTTTCAGAGGCCTATGCAGACCCTCCAGTTTGTAGCGATTTTGCGATCCCGCAAAATTCCACGAAAACGGCTGTTTTGTGCAAAAACAGCATCTTTAAAAATATATATATAACGAATCTGCTAAAATTAGTTCAAAAACAAAATACTCGGGGTGCCAGGTTCTCTACTTTTTTTTACGCAAGAAATGAAATGCGCCAACACATCTCATCACTACGCCCAAAAAAAGAGCAGCCCAATCCACAAGGGACACATGAATGGGCCATTTTATATGCGCGCCCATTCAATTGACTTTTTCACCTCCTTCATCAAATAAAGTGGCGTTTCTGCCAATTTAAAAGCGCATACCTCATTTTCAAGCAAGATGCACTTTTAAATGTGCAGAAATTGTAGGCAACCCTATGCGCACAGGATGTGGGGGTGCCACTGCATGACAGGGTCTTTCCAGACCCTGTCATGCATTTCTTTTAAGGTATGAACCGCTGCTGTGTTGCTTGCATTTCTGTTGCTCAAACAGGATAAAATGCATTTTTTGGGTCGCATTTTACAGTGGCAGGCCCCTGAAGGGCCTGTCCCTGTGAAAGGCGCTGGGAGCTTGCATAACACTGTCGGGAGAGAGATTCTATTCAAGGTACTACCCATTTTGATGACAAAAATTGATCGAATGGTACAATTTGACATATTTCGTACAGTACTATTTGATCGATTTTTATAAATACCGAACATGTGTTGCGGGGGTGTCAACCGCTCCCCAAGTTCAGTATTTTTGGATTAGGGGGCTGCAGGGGTGTCCCCCACTTCCTCAAAATTGGAGGCGGGGACAGAAAAAAAAAGAAATTAACGAAAAAGGGACCCTGCGGACTCTGATCTGACCCGTGTTAGAGGGACGGATCTGTCACCGCAGGGTTGCAGGGGAAGCAGCAGCGACCAAGCAGTTAAGCAGGGGAGGGGGGTGGGGTGGCGGTGAAAGGTACATTTTTGGTTGTTTGACTGAAGTGCAAATTAATTTGCGGCAAAATTGACTACGGTCAATTCTGCCACAAATAATTACACTTCGGTCAAACAACCCAGAACACCATTCAAGGCAGCTGGACAGCGCACAATTTGCACTACAGCGCAAACCTGTGGAAATGCACCGGTCACCTTTGAGAATAAGGTGACCTGCCAATTTCCAAAAATGGGTTGTCTAAAAATAGCATATCCTCGGCTCTATTTTAAAATGCCCCATTTTTTGAGGATCTGCCTCAAAATCTACATTAAAAAAAATGGTTACACTATGAGAGGGAAAGGAGAGATAGGAGAGTGATGGGTGAGGTGTGAAGTAATAGGCAAGAAAGCAGAGGGAGAGTAGTGGGTCAGAGGAGGAAGTGGTGCACACAAGAGCAGAGTAAGCAGTGATGCAGTGGGCCAGAAATCTGAGAGCGAGCAGAGGTACAGAAATTAGAGGGAGAGTGTGGTCAGTGAGCCAGAAAGCAGAGAGGAAGCAGTTGGCCGCAAAGAGGCAGTGAGCTGAAGATTGGGGAAAAGGATGATGGAAGAGTGCAAAAGAATGGGAGAAAGGATGGAAGATGCAGAAGCAGCACAAAAGAATGAAGGACTGTATATTGCGGGAGGAATTGTAGAGTGTAAGGTGTGAGTTGGGAGTATAATTTGGAGTGTGGCAGGGGCTGGGCAGTGTAAATTGTGACTTGACAGTGTGACATAGCACATGAGTATTTGTATGACAGAGTGAGAGGTTCAGGAATGCAAGTTATGATGGGGAGTTCATGAGATGTGTGTGTGTGTGTTGGTGAGAAAGATGTGTGGGTGTTTGGGGGATTGGAGAACATAGAAGGGGAATATTTTCAGCATTACAACAGATAATGATCAATTTAGTTAATGCTATTAAATAGGGATGCACATTAAACCAACAATGCAACCAAATCAAACACTGTTCTGCCAAGCCAGAGACATCTGGGACTCTTGCTATTAAATTAGTACAAAGGATACATAATAATGATACCCTGGCTCTCTTGTAGTCTTGCACTCTGCCTATTTCCTGCAATGTGGCAATCTTACTCCCTCCAGTTAATACAAAATGTCCCGCAAAAATGCTGCAATAAATAAAGGTTTGCGCTGCAAAATTTGCCATTTCATGCCATAAAATTTTGCCCTTTCATACCGCAAAATCCTGCAAGGTCTGCCTATAACTTCTATAGTATTCCATATGGCTTCTCCATATTAGTAGCAGTTAAGCATGTGCAAACTAAATATATGAATTCTGTGCATTTTGCGGTTTCAGCTTTGGCAAGAGATTGAATATAAAGATATGTTTGTGTGTTTTTCTGCTGCCTAATTGGGTCATAAGCATGTGCCTCATGCCTATGTGCAATAAGCTAGTTCAGGTTTGTCTGGTTACATGATGTCTGTGATTAAGTCATTGGTTTCTGATTTCCTAGTCAGTCGCCTGATCGGTTGATGTCAATTCCATGTCATATAAATCATTAATTGGGTATGGTCTGAATGTTTGCTCAAGAAAATTACACTTTTCACAGCTGCAATCCATTGATGATTGCCGTGATGGGCCTATGAGTTAGACACATCTATTGTTTCTCTGCCTTAGTGTCAGGAGTCGTGCGGGGGGCATGAGGGTCAGATTTGGCCCCACGCCTACAAGTCATTACCACCTCCTACACATGGACAAAGAGACTGCAAGAAGTGTGGTGTCAAGATTCTTAAAACCTGTATTCAAAATATGTACAGCAAAATACTAAAATATGGGTAAGGATAAAAGTTTCCAGGGATTAAAATAAAATAAGTCCAAAGTGAAACCTAACACTATACAACTATATATACTGGCAGCAGGCTACTCCTGTCCAATGTCTGCCAATGCTTTCACCTGGACTGAGTCACTGTCTTCATCCTCTGCCTGTAGGCAGGCTTCTGTGCATGCCTGGAGGGCTTTCAGGCCGGCAACCATCCACTTCTCATCTGTCTCCACATCCCTGAAAGCATCCTCCAGGATGGCGGGCTGCCTTCTTGTTTGCCTCTACACCACCTCGCCCCTGGTCCTTGCCATGGCTGCCTCCCATGCCCACTTCCTCTCCACCATCAGCTGCTGCTGATACTGCACACAAATGCACACTGTCTCCATTAGCCACCTCTTTTCCTCCTGCCAGGTGTTTGATAATTGTCTGCCACGTTGCCTTCTAAGGGTGGAATGGTCCTGCATAAACTGCCTCCTCACACTCCTCATCTGCTGCTGCCTGGCAGAGTGCAAGCTGTGTAGGTACCCCCTTTGACTGGATAACACTTGGAGTGTACAGCACGTGCACTGTCCTGAAGTGCCAGCTGTCACTCCTGTTCCTGTGTAGGTGTCTGGGCAGGCACAGTGACCACCTCATGTGCCCTTCTTTGGACTTCCACCTGGGGCAGGGACGCAGGCACAACCAGACTGGGCGTTGGTGGTGGGACTTGTGAACAGGGTGGCCATTGTGGTGTGTGGCATGGAAGGCCCAGTGGAGGACTGGAGCACAGAGGAGGAAGTGAAGGAAGGCGTTTTAGGAGAGGTTACCTCAAGTCTACCCAAGGCAAGACTTTATAAAACAATCCCTTTGGTATACAGGCCCCAACTCTTAGTATAAGTATGTACAACTCAAAGGTTTGGTAGAATGGCATAACAGACAGGCTTATCTTGTGAGCTGTAGTTAAGCACAATTAACTCAGTAAATACATAGGACAAAAGAAATTCTTACACACTTTAAGTTATAGCAAAATAGACATTTATTGCATATACACAAGGCAAAGTTATATTCAGGTAAGTAAATACTATTTCAACTAATCAACAAAATAGAAAACATAGGCAATACTTAAGGTGAGTACACTAATAGTAGGGAATTATACAGATCATGAACACAGTTCAATGGTAACTAAAATCCCTTGTTTTAGCAACTCAGAAAATGGTCTGTTGAAGGAATAGAAAGGGTTACTCAGCATCAGGAACAGCCATTCAATACTTTCAAAGACTTGTACAACTTTTCAGAGGCCTTAAGTCTTAAGCAGTACATTCCTATCTAGGAGTTCCTCAAAGTAAGATTTCAGGGAAAAGGCACAGCAGCAGAAAAATCAATGTTCCAGAGGATTCTTCAATTACAGGTAAGTAGGATGCTTATGAGGGTAAAAAGAAATTCAAGGACCTTAAGACAGGCTCCGGATATGCGCACAAGCACTAGGCCTGGGAAAAAGGTATGGGTGAACACCCAAACACCGGTATCAGCAGTTCAGCAACACAGGAGTAACAAAATGGTTTGAGGTAAGTAACTCGAGTCAAAAAGTACCTGGGGAGTGATGATGAAGATGCAGCTGGATTCTTTCACAGCGCAGCAGCGGTGGACCCAGACTCCTGTTCCTTGGTCGTGGTGATGAAAGGAAGGACTCTGGAAGGGATGTTGCAGCAGCAGTCAAGAGAAAGGGCTCTCAGCAAAGGATTCTTCAGGCTCCAATGTTGTTCTGCAGTTTTGATACCTTTTCACATCCTCCAAGGATGAACGTTTACCGCCTGGTCATCCACCTCGATTCTTCAGTCCTGCACTCTGGTGAGGGAAATTTGAGGGTGAGCTTGTCTCTCAAGATCCCACTGGAGCCCACCACATTTCTAAGATGATTCATTCACAGGAAGATGATGCACTGCAATAGGGTCAGAGGCCCCCTGGAATTGGTGGCTTGCAGCCCAGGAAGGGCACAGCAAATGGGGATGGTTCGTCTTGCAGGTTGACATATGGCTAGTTGGTCCCACCAGCCAAACAAAAGAAGTCATCCTTTTCTGACCTCCTCTGTCAAATAAAAAATGGGGACAGGGCAGCAGTGGTCTCTTCAAGGTTATGGTAAGAGGCTACTGATGTCTCTGGTCATCTTCGTCATTGGATCTTCTGTTCCAGTGGTTGACTTGCTTCTACTTCAGGAACCTCACCTTTTATCAGGATGTCATACTCATCCTCTGAAAGCTCTCCCTGCAGTTTACAGAAAGAGGTGGGTGGCTATCCAAACCAGACAACCAGCCCCCCAGTGGACAAGGATAGGAGAGTTTCAGGATACTCCCAGGCTTCCTGTCCTCGCAGAAATACTGGACCCTCTGCGGGCTAAACAAAGGATTCCCACCGATGGCAAAACTCAAACCAGGAAACTCTTTCACCCAGAACGATAGAAGAAGGACCAAGAAAGAACAACCACACAAGAAATGGTGAAAAAAGAAAGAAGCCACCATTTTGGAACAAAGGTGATCCTTCTGTGCATAGCCACAGCTGTTAATAATCCCTACGAGCAGGAATAGCAAAAAAGTCAGTAGAACACGTCCACTGCTACCAGCCATACTTGTGTGCTTATTACTGTAACAGAATTTTTACAGCAGCAGAGAGAAAGGGGATACTAAGTAACCACTCAGCCCTCCACATAGGGTGTGCCGGTCTCTCAAATTAAAAGCTAATCCAGGTTAAAAAAATATCCCTCTAAGCTTGATATTCTTCTCAATCTTTCTTCTGCTTTCGATACGGTAAACCACAACATCCTTATCATCCGTCCCCGTGATACCCTGTGCATCATGAGCGGGGCAACCTCTCTGCACTTAACCCAGGGCCTGCTGGACCAGACTCATTTTGTTCCCGCTCTCCCCTCCTCGTCCCTGCACTTCCGTATGTACATATGCATTATCTTAATGTTCTAGGACCAGTTAATTGTCTGTCCTGTCCCCACCCAGAAGTACAGAAACAAAGCCAAGTTCCAGGTAAGGGACAAGTTCAAAGGCAACAAAGGAGGCAAGGGAATCAAAGATGCAGTCCAGAGACAAAAAATGAATTTGTGATGAAATCACAGCAAACCAAAACAGCAAACCAACAAGGGGAGCTGAGCCAACTCACTATCAACAAAGCCGAAGCCAGAGAATATGGGAAAAAGATCAAAGAATCAGAATGTCACTCACCATGGGAACAACACAGTTGAAGAGAGTGGTTTCCACTGTGATGTTTCCTGAAATGCGGCCAGTTCCAGGTAACGTGGGATGACGTGGTGCATCAGTGCCACGTGACACATTGCATGGCTCGCTGGGGGTTGTAGTGCATGTCAAGATGAGGGGAAGCGAAAGTGCTGGTCCTGCGTGAGCCACTGGCAAGCTTAGTATCCAAAATGGCGCTCACGTGATGACGCCATCGCGTTTCACCAACGTGATCACGTCATCATGCCTAGATATATAAAGCAGCCACTTTGAGCACTCACGGTTATCATGCCGCGAGTGCCGCAACCACAACTCTGCTAAATTTTCATCTATTCAAAAGGTAAGTGCCTCATAAATTCGCTAATTATGCCTACTTAAATGGTACTTCACTTTTAGCAAATTATAAAATTTGACATACATTTCGATTATTTACCATTTTTTCAGGCATTCACCCTAAACCTGATACAAATACTGATCTACAGGGACTAACCCATCATATGCAGTACTAAGATCAGAACAGAGCCTTTCAATCAAGCTTTTTATGTAAGTAGATCTACACCTTACTGACAAACTATGGACAACATTTTCTGCTTAGTTTATGTGTGCAATTGCTCAACTGCATTGTAAATATTTAAATATCCTCCTGAAGAACAGCTGAGATATTCAGCGGGGAAACATGTTTCGAGGACAAATATAATTCTTTGCCAAGCTCTAATAGGACAACATTTTGGGAACATTGACAGAGGACAAATACAATTCTTTGCCAAGCTAGGACAATAACAATTCTTTGCTAAGCTCTGAGTGGACAACATTTTGGGAAAATTGATGGGGAAAATTGACAAACTAAGTTTTGAAAAAAAAGTTTCAAGCAAACAGTGAACTTATCATCACAAGTTAGCGAATCAAGGAAACTGAGGACCACAATCACATTGATAACCAACAACCTCTGTGACTACTTAATAGAGGGCCAAACAACATAGGAGATTACAACAGAAGAACACTACTATCTGCTAACTGCCTACAAATTACCTTTATGACTACTTAATAGAGGTTACAATATCAAAAGAGAAAACAACAGAGGAAATATAACAGAAGCCAAACATCTATGACAAAACAATAAAGGACAGGAAAACTACACTGCAAAGAGAAAGCATACTTCCAATGATTATTCAAATAAGTCTATTCAAGAAACCAATCATTGAAAAATCAGAATCAAAATAATAAATATTCACATTGGCGCAATTTACCTGATCTCCAGTCTATTATTTGCTCTAATTTCTAATACTGTACAGCCTCAGTATAGGGAGATTGTAATGCGGCCTTACACCACTTATCTACTGTACTCAGCAAACTAAACTTGCAACAAAATTAGGAATCGCTCTAAGTTGCTTAGAGGCTGCAGCTAGCTCTTTTTCTTCTCTGCCTCTGCATTGCTTGGGGGGGAGAGGCACCCATGTATGGGGAACTCCGAGAGGGGGAACGCCATCGAGTAAACACTGTCCCCACGCAGGTGGCATGTAATTGCCTGTCTCAATGGCCATGGCCAGACAAGTGTCCAATCTCGGATAAACCAACTGAGCAAGATTAACCTGTGGAACTGCAGGGAGCCAAATGAATGTCCTGCCTTGCTGTTGCGCTGCAAGCCATTGAGGGACATTTGACGACCACGCACTCTGCTGAGCCAAAGAAGTAGTCGCCCACTCGGAAGAGTGCCCGCAGCATGCACAGCTCTGTTTGCACATAGCGTGGTGCATAGCACTTGTCCATCCTGGCCATGCGTAGAGCCTGGGTGTGTCTTCAAGCTCCAATTGGAGGGCAAAGAGGACACTTACATACTGTCAACAGTGGGCTAGATGGAAGGTGACTATGCTTACTTGTAAACTGTGTATCATAGGTGATGACAAAGGAGGACTAGCCAAAAGTGTCATGCCTCATTATGGGCACAACAGGACTACATTCCCGATCATGGACCATCCGGACTTCTAGAGCCAGACCACCTTGTGGACTTAACATGCATTCCCAAGGAACAATATCAGATGACTGGGCAGTCCCAAGGATCACGATGGGCACATGTGGCCCATGGCCATGACCTCCTGGCAAAGTCCACTCCCCCATGCTGCATTGCCCTGGGAGGTACAACACAGAGGTAGAGGGGTGGGCAATGGGTTCCTTGGTCAGGTTGGCAAACACTGAATGCATGAGAGCATAGCTGGTCTGGGGACCCCCCCGGTCATGTATGGTGCACTGCTGGGAACACCATAGCTGTCAAGCCACCCTGTTCTATGTAAAGCCACATGAGCCTGACATGATTTGAGTATGCACAGCATGCCCATGCAAGCGGGTAGAGAGGTCTTACAACACCTGCTTGTGCACCTGCATGCCCAATTACATGTAGCAACATACATCCTTGACAGTTTGAACTGTAAGCATGAAGGAAGTACAGGCACACATTGCCGAGGGACATGCGCCTGTGATTTTTCTCCCAGCCCAAACAAATGGCATGATCATGCGTCATCTCTTGCTACTCATGCAGTGGGCTGACAGATCATGCTCCTGTCTCTGAGAGGTCAATGCATCAACACGACATACCCAGACATCCATACACATTTGTCAATCTCAGCTGCTGAGTGTGGATGATGCAATCTTCACTTGCAAATATGCAAACCACGGAGATATTGTGCATGTATGTTCCTCACATGCCCCCAACATCATAATCTGCCATCTGTACCTGTCAGATCACTTGTTGTCAGCAACTCACATTGCATGTGCACAAGTGCACCAACACATCAAGTACTGACAGTGCACATTCCTACATTTGTCCACTTCACAGATGTCTGCCATCATAACCACCCAGAAATTGCAGGAGGTTGCATGCTGGTGATGATCAGTGCAACCCACAAGCTGTGTACAGAAGTCAGTACTTGATCATGCATACCCATGCACAACAAACATACACTGTACAGCAGTGAAACCCACGGGTACTCACCAGCAGCTTTCAGATGTGCTTTCCAGTCAAGGATCTAGGTGTGGAGCTCTGGGTAGAACCTCTCAAGGACCCGGAGCTGAAGGGATGACATCCGATGGCAGCAGGCATGGTGCAGCTCCATGGTGGCACTTGCCTCGAGGACTGCCCTCAGTGTATCATAGTATTGTTGCTTCTAGTCCTCCCGGCGCTTCTTCGTGGTCTTCGTGGAATGGACTGCCACCCCCTCCATGTGGATGGCAGCCATGATGAGATCCCAGATCCAAAGACGTCAATCTATCCGGAGCTGTATTGCAGGGTTGTCGAGGGAATCATAATTTGCCAGGACCCGATCCACCAGGATGCCAACATTCGGTGGAGGTGAAGTTGGCAGCCCTCTGCCTTGCTGCCATGGAATTGTCGCTCATTGTACAGGAGGAGGTTGGAGCAGACATGGCCACCACTGAGGCAGGTCTGAGCGAGCAGGTTCCTGACAATATGCTGTTGAGCTGTGGCCGAGGTATAGAGAGGTGGAAGTCCCAAGTTACCACATGAGGTGGTCACAGGGCCGACACAGGGGAACAGGCAGAGGCAGAACAGCTGGCACTCCAAGGCGGTGCTGGTGGGCAGCAGGCACTTACACTCTACCAGGCAGCAGCAGATGGTGAGTTTTGGAGGCAATACAAGGCAATAGGAGGCAAATATAATGGCACAGAGGCATGAGGAAGCTCTTTGTGCTTGTCGCATCTGTGGCAGCAGATAACAGAATAAGGCGTCTTAGCACATAAGATATTTGCTTCACACTGCATGCAACCTGCTTAACTGGCACACAGCAGTGATGGGGAGATTTTAGAGGTAGAACGGGCATTATCAGTTGTGCGAGAGAAGGTATGGAGATGGAGGATTTTCTATAACTGATCAGCATTTTTGGGTTTGATTATGATTTTGATTTTGAGGTATTTGTTTTGCGCACTTAATGAAAAGAATTGGATTTAGGCACATGTTAAGCTGTGCATCAAAGATAAAATGTCAAAAAGACAGATAGCCAAAAGTCAAACCAAACTGACTAATTAGATCCATTTTAGTGTGTCTCACCTACCCCAATTACTTGAATACATGGGTTTTTCAGAGCCCTACAAAACTGATATTGCGATTTGAGGGCCCTGAACTCCAGAGGTAGCCTATTCCATCATTTTTGCCCAGACACTCCGTATCTGCGAACACCTCTAAACACATGATTTGACAAAGGGATCTGCAAAAGCAATTTGTCACTAGATTGCAGCAGCCGAGTTAGGTGGATCCACCTGATTTTATTGGATAGAAATAATGGAGCCAAGTTGTTTATACACATAAAAACTAGACACAGACTTCCTTACTCTAAAATTCAGCCCCACTGAGGCATTTTGGGCTTTTTGCAGGCACTGAATTTGAATGAGTAGAATGCCTGCCAGCAGTCCATTACAATACCTAAACCGGAAGTCACCATGGCTCCCACCACCACTGAGTGAGCCTCAGTGGTGCCCTTGCAAGCCATTGCCTTCACGTTACGCGTATGGATTTTTTTGGTTGGTGGTGCCTATACGGCATTCGTATGCATTTTTGTGGTTGTGGGTGTCTATACGGCATCATGTATGCATTTCTTTGGTTGGGGGTGACTATACGCATCACCCTCTATGTATCGCGTGCCACATTTTCATTTTCTGGGTCTTTTGCTAAGCCCTCTACGCATCACATACCACATTTTCTTTCTTTTTCTTTTGACTTGCTAAGCCCTCTACTAATCACAAACCGCATTTCCTTTTTGTGGATGACTCCTGGAACCCTTTACACATCACATACTACATTTCCTTTTGTAGGGTGCCTTTAAGGCTAGCAGGACCACTCATCTACGTGGGCCATCACATAGCCAGTATTTTTATGGGGTGTAATTTTTGGGAGGGGTGTGATTTTTCATTTGCCTGCACCATGAGTGGGAAGGTTCCAAAAGGGAGAGGACGAGGATATGGTGTGGACACATGTGCCCCAGGCCTAGGACGGGGACTTGGTAAAGACACACATGCCCCATCCCTAGGAGGAGGACATGGTGAGCCTCAGCCTACAGGTGGAGATGGTCATAGGCCTACAGGTGTCCCGGCCCCACGAAGGGCCACTCGGGGCAAGAGGGGATACCCTGCAGAGCAGAAAGAGTCATCACCCCATTATCAGGGACAGGTGAAGAAGGGGCCACCAAGGAAGAAGCACTTCACCTATGAGGAGCTGAAAAACCTCACAGACTATGCACAGGAACACCATGTGGGCCTCTACTGCTTGGCTGGAAGCAACCATGCAGTTCTGTAGGTATGTTCATAAACGGACCTGCTGCACCGTGAAAGGGCACTTTCATGGTGCATCTGAGCGCAGCAGGTCCATGAACGTACCAACAGAAGTACATGGCACAGGTTCCACCCATGATGCATTGGTCCTGAGGAACCACACCTTTCCATTTTACATGAACACAAACAGTGAACAACGTACCTGGAATTTGGGTTACTGTCTGTTTTTTCTTGCTCACCTCGTCTGAATTCTTGTTATGCCTTCTTCTGGTTCATCGTCTGAGACTGACAGCTGCTATACTCGTAGATGCGGTGCCTGGGACCACACTATATGTGTTCCAATAATCATTAAATATTTGGGTCTTTTTGTTCATCTGGGTTTGCTCAGATCATTTGCTCGATATATATAAAATGTGTGCATGATGAACAGTCGAAGTGGGAGCAGCAGATGCTGCATGTGACCATCCGACATGGCGAGGTCCTGCAGTAGATGACCGGGGACATCATTCGCCTGACTGATAACATCCCCTCAGCAGATGCATGGGATGCACAGCAGCTGCCCACTTAGAACCATCAGCAGCGGGTCATGGACATCTTAACGAGGACACTGCATGCTGAGTTGCAGTCTTCAAGGCTCTGCCATACACTGGGCGTGGAGGCCAACATCAAAAACCATCAGGCTGATCTGGGTTCTCTGCGGGATTCCCTGCATGCAGATGCAGTGGTAAAGAAAAAATACCTGCATCTGGAGATGTTGGTGTCTTGAACATCACTTTCTTCTTTTATCATTGACACATGTGTAACTCCTACCTAACTTACCCTCCAACCAACTAAACTAAACCCTCAGGTATTTACTACCCCTAGATTGCGCTGATGGGCCGCTTATCTATGGTGAGGGGATAGTATGAGATAACTTGCCCTGTCACTTATCTTATCCACTAATATTTTTAGATATTCATAAAAGGCACATGTCATATGACAAGATCATGTGACATCTGCTTTACAAATACAATTGATGCAATTTTATTCTTTTTCTTTGTTTGGCAGATACTACAAATCATCAAAAATAGACAATCTCAATGTCTTCTTTTACAAAAAACATTGGACGAAGATTACTCAGTGTTCTACCCCACACAATACAAACAAGTCTTAGTTGTTTTAGACTCTTTCTGTATAGTTTATGGAGTACATTTCCATCCTTTCTGAAACAAAAGAAAGGCGACTCATTGACCTTTAACCAATCCGGTTGTCATTTTCTTTTTTTATAAAGGTCAGAACAGATATGAGACACAGATCCTTCCAACAACCACCAGACCATGGCTACTCCCCACCCTGACCTCACCTCAGGATGCACAGATTTACAACCACTGTCTGACAGCTAACCACCTCCTCCTAAATCCTGGTGCAAGTGGAAACCTGATTTGAGGTAATACAGCACACTTTTACCAACCCACCCCCTTGTTGGGCTCCCTAGACTCCACTCCCACAGCATCCAGCTTAGTAAAGGACCTGGGATGTGTCATTGATTGTCTTGGAGCACTCTCGCACTACATGAACGCTGCTTGTAGATATTGTCATCTACACCTCCACATCCTAAGATGACCCTTCCGTTGCCTATCCTACCATCACTGAGTCACTGCAATGTTGGCTATTATCCTAGCCTGTCTAGACTGCTCTTATTCAATGTTTGTGGCTGTCTCTGCCTATCAGCTCAGAAAGCTAAAACAGACCCAGAACAACACAGCCGCCTTTGTCCTTGCAGTCACCCCCCAGAAACACATGACTCCTGCACTCTGGCTGCTCCACTGGCTTCCCACTGTTCAAAAAACCACCTACAGGGCCATTTGCATCACCGCCTGTGCCCTCCATGAGAAATGGCTTTACTTCCTCCAGAACAGACTCACAGGCTACCAACACAATAGATACCACGCAGACTCTGCACTCCTCCTTGTGATCCCTTCCTTTAATACCACTAGAATCATAGGTACCTTTTCTCCGTCCAGGCTCCCACACTCTGAAACTCCGTTCCACTCAGCTTCAGCCAAGTGGAGGACAACCTTACCTTCTGGAAGGCACTCCAAACCTGTCTCTTTCCTTCCCCAAACTGGACAAAGGCCACACCCCATGCAATGTCCCCACAGAGATTGCCCTTCTGGGGGGAACCCAGCTCGCACATGGCATTGTTGTACTACATAAAGAAAAGATTGTACTGCATGCCATGCCTGTGTTGGTTTTCAGGAGTCCAGCTTTTTTTGGCATGCAGGGTGTCTGGCCAAAAGGAGTACATCAGCTGAGTTGCACAGCCTGCCTGTATGTCTCCCCGCACTCCACTTGACTGATTTAGCACACTTGGACCATCTAGATTTGTATTGCTCAGCACATTTGGATCCCTGACTGTTAACTGTTGATTTTCTGAATGTTTTTGCATCTTTAATGTATTGCATGACTTTTCTTTTCAAAATTGGTACTTGAATCTTGCACTGTAAGTGACTGCATTGTATGTGATTGTTTATTGTAGGCACATGCATGGGAAACGTCCTCCTCTACCCACAGCAAGTGTTTTCACTACGCTCTATGATTACCGCCCCCTTCCTAGGAACTGCTCATCCTGAGGGTGGGCTCTGATTGAGGGGGAAGAGACAGCTGGGGAATAATGATGTGTACATTAACTATTGTGTCCAACAGGGGGGTGAAGTTGGGTGGGGTGGAGTCTGGAATGTGGGTGACACAGCCTCATATGCATGTAGATTGGGTACCTGGTTCTCTTTCTGGGTTGCCTCCTGTGGTTAGTTAACTGTATGGGTTAGGGCTGAGAAGCTGAGGAGTTCCCTTTAGCAGATACCCTCCTTTTCCCACTCTGCCATTCACCCTCTCTCCCTATTGTGCCCCTTGACCACCAAACCATGTTTCCATCAGTGTGTCTCCTGGACTCTCTTCCCATGCTTCCTTCTTTTCCTCTCCTGTCTCTTTATTCCTCTCTTCCGCCCTTCTCTCATACCTTACCCCCTCTAACAGACCCTTCTCTCTACTGATCTCCCCGCCAGCAAATCTCCTCCTTGCTCCCCACTTCCTCTCTCTCTCTCCCTGCTCCGTGGCTACACATTATTGCCTCTGTCTCCTCTCTCCTCAATCCCTCTTGCCCTCTTTCCACCTTCCCATCAGCTCCCCCACTTGAAATGTCCCTATCCAGCCCTTCCACTCCACCCTCACCTGCATCCAAAGGTACACCACAATCCCACCGGGCAACCTGACAGTGGGTGTGCCAGTCTTGTATGTCTGCCATCAATAGACCTTCTTGTGCCCGCAGCACAGGGCAGACTAACCCCTCTGTCCATAGCGCCTAACATACTCTGGTGGCAATGTGTTTACTTCACTGCCAGTGATTACTCTGTTCTTAAATTAGGATTTTGGTGTCTTCTTTGGTGCTCACATGCTGTGATCTAGCCTGTATGTTGTGGTAGAGGGGGGACCCAGTCCATCTGTGCATGCAACATACCTTCATCTGGTTGGTTGATCCCTGGTCCTGAACTGTGACTCTACCTGGGGTCACCCCCACAGCCAGCCTTCCCGGTTCTGTCATGACCCCCACATTCATGGCTGCAGTTTTAGAACATGGATTGGACCCACCTTGGGACTTTGTCAAGGGTTAGCCCCCTCATGTGGGCTCCCTCACATAAGTGTCTCCCCGCTACAGGCAGAGCTGACGCTGATCATCCTGGAATCTCATTGATGACCAGTTCAGAGTGGACAGGGGTTGGCTGCTGTTCACCCGCGTGCTGGCCCTCTCTGCCATATTATTCAGCCTTCACACAAGCACATATGTGCAGCAGTTCAGAATGATAATTCTGTGGTGTGCCAAACCCCTGTAACCACACCGGTGGTCGTGGTGTGTGGGGTGACCCTTCCCACTCTCTGTTTTTGCCTGAGGCCAGTATCTCCGCTTCTTCTACGACCACTGGGGCACACTGGGCGCCTGGCCCTCCCAACCCCACAGAGTGGTGAAACAGGAAGGCCAGGATGCTCCAGCACCAAGCCTCCATGCCGGGTTCCATGGATCCTGCAATGGTGCTGATCAGGGTCTGACCTTAGGGGGACGAAGGGATTTGGACACCTGCAACAACCCCTGACACGCATCCGTGGAGTGTCTCCAGGGCTATTGACAATCAAGCGACCCTCAGATAGGTGGAGCCCCATGGGGTATACAAGGCCACAAGGTGCATTCAAAGTGTTGATCAATGTGTCCTGCAATTAACACTGATTCTCCCAACTAGCTATGTTCTTCATCAACGTGCAAGCCGAGTGACCCACCACCTGGAGTCAGAGACACATTTCTTTGTCCAGACATCAGCACAAACCTGCAAGTGCAATAGGGCTGGGGGATACAGCAAAACCTGTCCCACCCACCCATGCAGTGAGACTGCCTTGCGCCATGTCTGGCTTCTCCATTTGTGAGTTTGCCAAGTCCATTACAGTTTTCAAATGTACATGTTCTGGGGGCTCAGCCTGGGCAGCATGCCCACCATCTTCTGCAGCAGTGCAACAGTGGTTCCCACAGTGACGGGAGCAGCCAGCAACACCACCAGACAACCAGACCAATCAATCCATCCTTCAACAACCATGTCCTCCCACTCCCCTTTCAGGAAGAAGGTGAGGAGAGCCAGAGTCAGGCAGGGTGGGGGTCAGGTGGTACTACTGGGGTCTTTCAATTCCAACACAGCCTCACAGGTCCAGACTCCAGGTACATGGTCACAAGGGTGTGTCTCCTGCTGCACCGGCAAGCATGTCCACTGCTCACCCACAGCAGTGGGCAGCCAGCACCTCAACACCCTCCCATGTTACTATATGCCTGGTTGCACCATGACTCTGAGATCAGCCAGCATGGCAGGCCACCGTCCATGTGAGGAGGCATTCTTTGAGAATAGACATATTTTACTTGGCTCCCAGATTCACCCATTCAGAACTTCCCTTCTGACTGTGGTTACCCTACCAACACCCGCCCACTAGCAGGTCAGAGAGAGGACTGCATACAGCAAGCAGGGCAGCTCCAGTGCCAGCTCTGAGATGAGGGGGTCAACTCAGGGCTCCCTTGCCAGTGCATGGTTGGTGTTCTCCCAGCAGGTTAACCCAACCCTGCCAGATGTCCACATCCATCTGATGGGTTGTGGAACACTCCATTGGTCAGACCATGGCACGAGGTGCACCCCAGGATGTGGGTGTGCATGTCTGTGATGCAACAGCTATTCCTCCATTGATGATCTTGCCACAGGTTCACATAAAGAAGCGTGGTTCCATGTTATAATATCCCCGCAAAAATGTCGCCATACAAGAATGGCACAATTTTTTCCAGCAATATTACCCCATGGAAACCCCCATCTTTT
This sequence comes from Ambystoma mexicanum, assembly GCF_040938575.1. NCBI lineage: Eukaryota > Metazoa > Chordata > Amphibia > Caudata > Ambystomatidae > Ambystoma > Ambystoma mexicanum. The sequence goes on from NC_090921.1 coordinate 1,435,183,944, forward strand.
TTGAAAGGGAGCAGGGGACACCCCTGCAACTGCTGCTGCCATGTACCCCATAAAGTATCCCCATAAATATTTTCACATATGCCATTTACTGGCGACTATATTTATGGCAACATTATTTATGGGGATAATATTACCTGATACCCAGAAGCGTTGTGACTTTTGCTTCCTCTAGAAGATCAAGTATGATCCTCTTCTCAGCACTCTGCCAGGGCCAGTGCCACCTCCAGCAGGACCAATCCTGGGAACTCAGTGAACCATCCAATCAATCAGTTTTAGTGAGGGGCGGTGTGTACAAAGGGCAGAGACTGAATCCAAACCATTTTATTACATGCACTTACTGGTGATTCCTAGTGCACGTGATATAGTTGCAAACACCAATCCATATCACTAAGTTTGGCAGGTTACCTGCACCTGTCGGCAAAGGCTAGACACACGCTGATGCAGTCAGTGTGGTGCACGTGCAGCCCCAGACATCTGACAGCATCACAGAAGTGTTATTGGTCAATCTCGTGTGGCTGAATGCCACTTGTCCCTCTAAGAATTTGAACACTAAACTCTGGGGGTCACATAAAGTCATGGAGGAGTGTTCATTATCATGAATACCCAGACAAATGACTCCACCAACTTGGAACAGACCTGCACCACCACCCACAAAGAATCGAGAAAGAGCTACATATCTGTGAATCCTTTCTGTTTCCGTGCTGCTTGAAGTTTACCATGTATTGTCAAATTGAGCTGTAGTCTCCACTTCTGATGTTGCCCTTCCGTGTATTCTGTTTGGTTTTAGCTTTGAAACCATGCTCCCCCTCAGTACCCAAAGACTTTGGTTTCACATAGGCTGCTCTGCGAGTCATTGTGCTTGCAGTGTAGAGACACATAGGCTTTTTTCCCCCACCACCGTGAGGCAGCAGGACACCCCCAGTAGGCCATGCTCTGGTGTGACATTGCGTGGGGCTCTACCCATGGCCAGCTTAGATGAGTGCAGTGGTTTCAACATGAAGCCCACTGGCACAGTATTTTCACCACAAAGCCCAGGTGGGGCAGCAAGAAAAACAAGTGGGACGCAGACAGGTCCCTTACACACTGTCTACAGTAATCCAGAGAAAGCTAACTGAGCTTTCTAGTATTATGTGTACCCTGAGTGACAGAGAGGGAGTTCTGGCCATAAGCGTAATGCCTCCTTTTGGTCCCAACTGGAAATTGAAATTTAAAATTGATAGCCATAAAGACTTCCAGAGGAGGAGTGCTGTCTGGTAGTCCAATGCATTCCAAAGGTCCTGGGCAGGAAGGTCCATGTGGCCCCATAGCCAAAGGCCAACAGGACACACAAGGCAGGGTCCACAGCAGACCCATAAGCAATCCAGATGCACAAGGGTCAGGGGTGAGGAGGGGCAGCAGGGGTACTCTGGCGAGGGCATATTTGTGCTTTTCACTCCTGGGAGGGAAGGAGACCCCAGTAGGATGCCCCAGTTCTACTGCTGGTCAGGCAAATGGTCAACCCACCTTAACGGCAGGTGCACAGTGGAGGAGGCAGCACCCCCAGCCATCATGGAGCTCAAGCCAGGGCATGAGGAAGCACTTTCAATGGACCTACAAAGGAGGCACAGCCCCTGGCCTGCAGGTATAGCACCACCCCAGGAGAGAACGCCAAGTTGGTTTTATGGTGCAATGGGGGTGGCTGTGAGTACCTTGGCAGTGCAGGCAGCTGCTAAATGCATTTGAACTTTGCATGGCCAGGGGCACAACCCAGGCACACAGAGGGCACGGCTCAGTAAACCATTTTTGTCAAGTTTCACAGTTCCATGCAGGATTCATTGACAAAGTTCTTGTTTTATTCCACAATGCATGCCTTTGTGAGCAGGCGAGGAGTTTTGACAAGCCCTGCCCAGGCCTCTCCAGAGGGCATATCTCAGAGGTGTCCATGTCAGTGCCCTGGCCATCCAGGGGTGCTAAGCCAGCTATTGTGCACCTGCCTCTGATGCAGTGTGCCAGCCATGTTCCTCACAAGGGACCCAGCCCACTCTAGAGGGCAAAGCTCAAAGGCATTGAGGGCACCCTTTTACCTTGTTCTATATAGGACACCTGAAGGCGGTCTAGTTGTTTTTAATGCACAACATGTATATGCAAGCCTAGAGGGTGATTTAGGGTGAAATGATGTGGACTGTAGCCAGGTGTGTACTTTGTGTGGGATGGTTCTTGGCACTCAGGAAAGCACAGGGTAGGGTACCATTGGTGGCAGGGATGTGTTCACTATGTTGGGTGTATTCATGTATGTTAATGTAATGTTAAAGGATATTGTACCGTGCACTATCACCACCGGAGTGGTCCCCTGGGGCTCTGGCCAATCTGTAATAAAAGGCAGGATAGGTTAGGCATGTTCGTTGGACAAAGTTTGGAAAAGAGCAAGGGAGCTGGGAAGTACTGTTGGCAGCTTCGGTTTGGTTAACTCCATTCGCCAAGCGTATTGGTGTGTTATTCGGTAGGAACTTGTAGCAGATTAAGGGTGCATTAGTAAAAACCTATGAAATTTACAGAAGAATCTTTGTTAAAGGGATGTAATGGTTCAGTTGCACTAATAAAAACCTATGAAATTCAGTGAAAAAACTTCAGTGCATATGAATGGGCTGCCAGGCAGTCCAGGGAGCAGCAGCACACAGGCAACCATTCGAAAAAATATAGACGTAATCCCAGGGATAGCTGCAGCCAAGTCATACTTTATTAATACATTTTCATGGACGTTGATTGTCCTGTGTGTTATGCATAATGTTTTGAACATGATATAATATTTCATTGGGAGCCAATGCAGTATTTTTAGTGCTGGAGTGATGTGGTCTCTTCTGGAAAGTTTGAGGAGGAGTGGCTGCCACATTTTGGATGCGTTGTAATTTCTTCAGGAGGTATTCCAGCATCCCGGGGTAGAGGCTGTTTGCGCAGTTGATTCTTGACATGATGAGGACGATGATTGTCAGTGTTTTGGGGGTGAAGGAGAGGAAAACTAGGATTCTTCTTGTGTGAGGAGGAAGAAGCATTTCTTAATTATTGTGTTTACTTGTGGTTCTAAGGTTAGGGCGTTTTCCATTAGGATTCCCAGGTTTTTTACTACTTTGGATGGTGTGGGGGCAGTTCCCATTTCCGTTGGCCCGGGAATGTAGGTGTTGTTCTCTTAGTTTTTGTATATAATCATGATTTCTGTCTTTCCTGGGTTGATTTTCAAGTTGTTGGCGTTCATCCAGTCAAAGATTTCCTTTAGACATTCTACTAGGGTTGATTGATCGGGTTGAGTCTCTTCGATTTTGTAGATTATTTGAGTGTTGTCTGCGTAGTTGTAGCATGTAATGTTGTATTTTTTGAAGATCCCGATTACTGGAGTCTGGTAGATGTTGAAGTATAGTGGTGATAGTGACGATCCTTGTGGTACTGCACAGTCGTTAACTTGTGGAGTAGATTTGAAGGGTTTTATCCATATTGTTTCTGTTCCATCTGCTGGGAATTATTTAATCCAGAGTAGTGCTCTGTCAGTTATACCTTTGTCTTCCAATCTTTTCATTAAGGTGTCATGGCTTACTGTGTTGAAGGCTGCGGAGAGGTCGAGAAGGATCAGAGCAGAGGTTGTGTTGGTGTCTGCGTTTGTTTTTAGTTCGTCCCAGATGGATAGCAGTGCCGATTCTGTTTCTCTTGCGGGTCTGAAGCAGACTTGTGCTTGGTCTAGCAAGTCTACATGCTCTTGGGTTAGTTTGTATATGTATGTTTCTAGGTGTTTCTAGGTGTTTTGCTGGGTAGGGAATGTTTGAAATCGGTCTGTAGTTGGAGAGGTCTTCCACATCGCCCCTTGTGTTTTTTAAAAGTGGCTTAACATTTGCTGATTTGAAGGCTCGTGGTACAGTCCTTGTTGAGAGCGACAGATTTAAGAGATTTCTGTAGTATTCTGAGGGGGTTCCTTGTGCGAGGATTGATTTGTAGATGTCAGGGGGGCAAGGATCCCTGGGTGATCCAGCTTTCTTGCTATGTTTTACCAGCTTGGAGAATGTCTCAACTGATATTTCCGGGAAGTTTTGGAGTTTGTGCTAAGGCTCCTCGTGAGGTCCGGTTGGTTGGGTGTTAGGGTTGGCAGATCTGTTTTGTATGATTTGTTGGATGTCGTTGATTTTGTTTTTGAAATGGTCTGCCAAGTTGTTGCATAGTTTCTGTGAGGGTATTGGAGTGTTGTCGTAACCTGGTGGGTTTCTCATTTCGTTTATGATGTTGAACATTTCTTTTTGTGTGTTGGTGGCATTGGTGATTCTGTCATCATAATGCTTTCTCTTTGCCTTTTGAATTTCCTTCTTATATGATCGGATTTGTTAGTGGAACTGGGTTTTCTATCTTGGTATTCTTTTCTCCATTCCAATTCCAGCTTCTTATTGTTCTTTTTTCGTGGAGCTTAGTAGTGGGGTGAACCATTTTGCCATTGCTCTTTTTCTTGATTGGGTAAATGTTTTTGTTCTGGGGCAATGTTTTCGATTGTATCAGCAATCCATTTGTGGAATAGCTCCGCATTCCCGTCTAGGTCTGCCAGCTCCAGGTCTGCTGTAGAAGGTTTGTTCATCTCCAGTTGTTCTATTAAGTTGCTTGCTTTGATGGTTTTCCAGTTTCATTTTGTGGTGGTTTGGATCTTGATGTATGTTGGAATGAGATGAGCAGGTCCAGCAGCATGGGTACGGAGGGAGACATGGAGATGGCAGCCTGGTGAATCATTGCTTGCAGTTGGTGCATGACACTCAGGGAGGCACAGAGTACAGTGTCATTGGGTACAGGGATGTGTTACCTGCTTGGACCTTGTGTTTTCCTTTCTTCTGAGGCATTATGCGAGGTGAGACGGTGGCCGCTATGCTGGGACACAGGGCCGTAGAATGCCTGCACCCCACACCTCAGCAGTCAAGGCTAGTTTTGCCACCTACAGAGAAGTGCATTGCTACATGACTGGGGACAGCTGGAGCAGAAATTCAAGGGTAAAGAGCTGACATGAGATGGACATCTTTCTTGAACTAGACTTGCACTTTTCTGTATGCTTATTTAAATGGAGATGTGTTGGCAGAGTGTGGAATAACCACTACACCTGCATATTAGGCTAAGGCAAGACTAGGGTGGCCAGAGCAGTCCTCACAAGTGTTTGTTCCTGCTGATATTATATGCTGTGCCTTTATATGTCTGTTCTCCTGTGTGTTGTTGGGTGGATGAGTGCATAATTATTTGTGTTGAGCATGTGAAATTGTTTACATATTTAATTGTGCTTTAGTGTGAGCAAGAAGTATACTGCTGTTTCTACTTGCTATCACTGTGTCAGTGGTTTGTGCGCATGATCTGATGGCAATGGAACCTCACAGTTTGCCTCTTCCCGACACACATTCTCAGGGTGTTATTATGGGCAAAGTGGATTAGCCTTGAATCATCACTGAAGGACACCATGGTTGTGTCTTCACTGTGTGTGCTCCACTGTGGCTGCTATTCAGGTGAAGTAGGTTTGCACAACCTGATTGCATGCATCCTGTCCCTGGGCCCTTTGGCCTACCAAGAGAATGGGGTGTGCCTGTGGCTGAGGTGACGTCCCTCCTGCAGCATGACTGGTATGCCACGCCATGTAGCAACATTATGCAGGACAAAAGATTCCACAATGATCTTGCACACTACTGGTGGGATATGTACCAATATGCCGCCAGAGTGGTCAAGGGAGCGGAAGCGTGACAAAAGCTACCTGAACATGCACTCCACTATGACACTAGTGGCTATATGTGCTAGGTTATACCTTACCTCAGCTGGGGTGGCAGGATTCCTGAAGGGTGTGAGCAGGAATGGTGAGAGTGCAGGTAGACACTGTCCCCTGCAAATATGGAAATGGTTGTGGTTAGCATTGATTGTCATGGGTTCTTATTCTGTGTGCCATGTGACTACTTGCATGTGCGTGATGATTGATACTCACCGATGAGCCAGGTGTTGCCAAAGGTTCTTAATGCCAGGGCCTGGTAAGTGGAGAACAGGGGTAAATGAAGCTATCATGTGTGCTTAATTCACATCCATGATTATTCCCTTCTCATCGCAGATGACCTATGCATTGATTGAATGCCAATGCTTCTGGTTGCAGTACATTTGCTTGGTCACTCGGGGTGGGGGGGGCTGGAGCACCACAGCGTACAATCAATGGCTCTGAGTACCTGTTGGAAGTGTGCTATGGCCTAAAACTTCTGGAACTCTCTCTGCCTTGCCTGTGGTGTGCATGGCATGTTTATGTGCATGTGTACACGTGATGGTATGCAGTGCAAGACCAGGTGTAGGCACCAGGATTGCGTGGCCTGCGATATGCCCCCAACAATGGCAAAGGCGTGCTGGAATGAGCCCGTAGCCAAAGAATTTAGGCCTGTCAGCAACTTCTCCACCGGTGTGAGTGCATCGGAGAAGATGGTGGATGATGCAAGGTATTCTTCTCACTCCCTGACCAGGTCTAGATATCATCAGGAGTGAATCTGTACCTTGCACACACCTCGTTATCTGGCATCCCAAAAAGCATTGTGCAAGATGGGAAAATCCAGTCCCTCACCAACCTCCTCCTTCTTCTTCCATGAACATTTACAGTCGCTGCCACTACAGTAGGATTCATCCTGGAAGTTCAATTTTGTAATGGTGTGCATTGTGTGTTTATATACATGGCCTTTCGCTTTGTATGTTGCATCGCGTATCATGTGTCAGTGAGATCAAAAGGTTTGCGTGTGCCTTTTCACTATGGGAAGTTCTCGTTAGTAATCCATGTATTGAGTTATGTTTGTACTTGACTGGGTGTGTTGCTTTTTTACGTGGCACGTCCCACAACACGCCCGCGTTATTCCACGTTATTTCTGGTTCTTTATCATTTTGTGCAAAGAATTGGGAATATGCATGTTCCGCCCCCTATTTGTTTCTTTGTGCTGCCCCCTCCCACACTTTGCGCAGTGTGCCGCTCACAGTAAACTCCTGGGAAGTGTGAATAATGTGACAGACTGACAAGATGATTTTGGTTTTAGCCTATATAACTGACTGGGCGAAATAACCACTAAGCAGTAAGGACAGTGATACAATAAATTGGTGAATTCATTCTCACACTATTGCAAGCACCAATTAGGTGAATTTTATAGCACTGAGTTTGAGACCTATCTGTTTTTATCATAACACAGCTCGATCATAAAAGAACCATTGAATTAATTGCACAGGAAATAACAAAGCAAATGGCAAGAAATTGGTAACTGTTGGTGAGTGTAAAAAAACAGGATATGCACAATAATAACTGGACTTCATAAGGGGAAGATGAATTAAAATGGGATTCACTTGTCCACATATGGATTATTTTAAATATGGACACTGGTGATTGTGACCTAGTGCATGTTACAATGGTGTGGTGGGCAATGCCCTTGCCTTTCTGAAATAACTTATTTTGGAGGTCCCAGGACCATCAGCCAGAACATAAAAAGAGAGGTGATTATCTTGAAGGGAATACAGAATAATGTGAAGGAGATAATACGTAATGTCCATCTCCATTGTCTCCCCTCTTTGGGTCTATTTGTGTTTTGTCTGTTTTTTTTCCTTTTACACTTGGGATGACATAAATGGTTCATGATTTATGATTCATGATACATGCTGAAAGATTGGTTAATTGTAAGTACCACAATCAGGGTGTTAGTGTTGAGAAAGAGCTAGGGTTCCAAACATGTGTCGACTACAATGTTGAGGGCACATAATCATTATGTGTATGATTACTAACTGTGAATATATACTTGAAGTATATTATCATTATATGTATGACAATGAATTGTATGGGCAAAATAATAGTGTATATGTGTAACTAGTAGCTGGAATTGTCAAGCAATACTTGAAGCTGTGTACAAGATTATACTATATTATGCAATATTAAAAACTCAGTTCAAATAGATTAATGGAAAAGCACAATCATTACAGTTGAATTATTTTTGTGTTCAAATTTATAATAGATGTAGGGTAATACCTGTATCAACTGGGTTGGCAGCTGGCCAAGTCGCACAAGAATATTGAGCACGTAAGCGCACGTGTTATGTTACCATAAAATTGTCACAAGTTTATTCTGTAGTTAATAGCAGTTTTTTCAACTGCAGTTGAAAACATGGGGCAGTATGTGTTGGTTCATCAGTTAACTACTGTCTTGATTACACAAATGTCCTTTATGCAGACCTCCCTTTGAACTCTGGAAGAACACCAGAGCATTCAAAATGCAGCTAACTGCCATGTCTGTGAATTCATTAACATAGATCATGTTACTGTGTTAAGCATTTCAATCAGGCGACACACACCTTTGTCTTGGCCCAGTATGCAACACACAACTGAAATGCTTATGTTTTTAGATTAGATTCAATATTGAGATGGTACGCCACTCATATCACAGCCCCTTTTCAAATACCCCAAGTCAAAATGACCATGAAGCAGGCTGGTTGACAAAATGTAATATTTATTTATTTATTTGAAAATTAAAAGAAATCATACACTTTTTAATATAGGGCAGCAATCACCAATGGGGTGATAATAACAATAGGAATGTAAGCAATGAACTTAGTTTAACGTCCTATTGACACATCTACAAACCACTAGGGGATAGGAGCACTTTTTGATTTTAGGAAAGATAGCACTTAAGTTAGAATTTCCCTCTGCAGGGTTCCCTCAACCCACAAATAATCAATTCTAAGTGGATAAACAGAAGCAGCAGGTAATCAGGAATGACAGATAGAAAACATAATTGAAATCAGACTTTCCCTCCCCAAACAAAAACAGATTTCAAACCCTGGCAATGCTAAAAATGACACTTGGAAATGGATGAATAAATTAATGAATGTGTGGAAAAACCTTGAAACACATATTATTGCTCACTACAGGAACCATGTAGAAGTATAAAGAATCACAAGCAATGTATAACCAAGAACATACAGTTTGAAAATGAGTCCAGGGTTTTAAAACATGTTGCAGCAAATGACACGTTGGAAACTTTTCAAACTTTTGCAATTCCCGCCTGAAATTATCTAAACGATTTTTAATAAAAACGGGTGAAATATTGTAAATCACAATGCAATGCTGTAGCTATAGATGATAGGTACAATCTGGAAGTGAAATTAGGTCTCCTGCTGGTGAATTGAGTCAGTTAAGCAAAATCTAAAAAGGTGTGTTTTTGAGTAAAATGGAGGGGTGAAAAAGGAAAGGAAATCAGTTTTGACAAGAACAGTTTTACTCTACACTAGAAGATTCAGGCTAGGATACCAATGAGGGACACAGTAAGCTCCAGGGTTGATTCGCCAATTCAACCATAGATCCCCAGCGTCCCCCCAGATGGAACCAGTCCGATCACTCAAAATAGGATTCTATAGCTTAGGATTTACACAAGACAAGATTACTAAAAGATGGTGTGAGCACTAGAAATCAAATTCAGGGTTGCAAGAATGATTGTGACAGTTTGAATAAGGTATCAGGATAAGGATAGGGTGGCTTAGAGAGTGGGATGAGGACAAAAACAAGATAGGCTATGGGTTTAGGTGGGGTGTCAATTGATACTCACAGTGCACTTTTTAGTTTTTGGATTCTGGACAGTCAGAGTTCTGGTCACCACACGGATCTGGTCTAACAAAGGACAGCTGGACAAAATCAGCGGGACAGGATCAGCTGGGCATGGACTGGTTACTGGGTAGCACTTCTGGGCTTGCAATTCTGCTTACTGGATAATATAGGTCATCAGGGTAGCAGGATGGCAGCAGCATGCAGTGAGTGGCGGCAAGCCAAGCTGGATCAGGATTCCAAAGGTACCACAGTTTTTCCCTTTGGTTATTTGAGAATTTTAGTGGTTTTCAGAATGTGAGGCCTTCCTGGAGCAGGATCAGCAATGCTTGGCCTTGTAGTTAGGATCTGGAGTCTGGATAGATGACGGTTACAGGAACGCAGTGCAGGAAATCAGGAAGAGTGTGTGTCTGGAGTCAGGGACCCTTATTTATAGTGCAAAATGACATCATCAAAGTATAGGCTGGGCAGGGTTAACTACGCATGCCCCTGATCTACTTGGATTGGGTAGGGGTGCTAATCTCTGCCTTGCTATCTACTGGTTGGATTTCCAAGGGAATGATGTCAGCTTTATGAGGTGAGTTTTACAATGTCCTGAAACTCCCACATTTACTTTACTGAAAAACTGATTTTGCCAAAAACATACGGTTATACACTTGCAATCTCTTGGCAAATTATACAAACACAAGTTACATATTATGTGCAGCACAGATCAGTCCAATCCTGTCTGTGCGACCTTGCTTCGCCCTTCTGATACATTTTGGTCATTTTAAACATGAAAAATGTGGGCTATAATTAAACAATTGTATACACCAATGCGAATTATCCCCAGGGATGTATCTACAAAATTTTATATTTGCAACATGAATACTTTCCTTGGAATCTGTCATATTTTGTAACTTCTGTTCCCCATACAGCAATGAGTTCTAGCAAGTTTTAAAATACAACCCATTGAATTAGATTTGAAACTTAAAATGTTTCACATTTTTACTAATTCTTGCTGCAGAGATAAAATGTCTTTAAAGTTTCTTTAGAAAATAGTCTTTGTAACCAAAAGGCAGTCCATTGTTTCTAGATCCTTTTTTTTTCTTCCTCCAACTGCAAGCAACTGTCATTTCCTTCATGGCAAGGGGGCTTCCAATCTTAATTGAAGGTTGTATTGCCCCTTACATTGACAGGTTAGTATCCCAGTACTTCTATTATCCCAGCTTGGAGCACAGATGAATGTCTGATGAGCGTGTGAACTTTCTTTGTCCTAGCCCATTCAAAGTTTTTCAAGCTGGCAATTTCACTTACATGTACTGGATTTATGGTGTGTCTCCCTTCCTAGGGGAAGTTTCATGGCTGGCAACTGCAATTACTGTTTTTTCTGAAAGCTTGCAAATCCAGCCCATCTGTTTTAAACTCTTTATTTTCTTATTTTGGGTCCTGAATTAAAACAACCTGTGAAAGAATATAGCCTATGTGTATATTATCACCACTAACACAATCCCTTTACATTGCTAAGTAAGTTTTCATTCACAATTTATTTTTAAACCGGCCAATTTATTCTTCAGTCAGCAAAGCCCATTTTTTCCATATGTGTTAAAATGGCTAGCATTTATTTTTTTAAATTCGGTTTGGCAGCTCCACGAGATTGCCCACACTGTCTTTGCAGCTGTAGTCATTTCCTTGAATGCAGGAGTTTTATCTAAAGTATAGATACATTTACTCTGACCTGGCTCTTTAGACTGCTGAGCCTGGATACATTTGGAAAGAAATAAACGCATGTTCCCGTGCGAGTGAAATTGAAGTTGCTTATTGATTTCTCTCAGAGCTGGTTTGACTGGGCCTGTCACTCAAGAATTATGCCTGGTTTTGGTGAAGGCCAGTGAAATATCCTGGGCATGACAGGGCCTTTTGAATCACAGTGGTTTCAGAATGAACAGAAGGAATTCGCGTCAAAGCAGCATTTTGAAAGGGTGAAAATATTTCATTTTGAAGGGGATTTTTTTTTCTTCTGCAGCAAAGCAATGCTGCTTTTTCACTTGATTCCATTGATACGTTTTAGAACACACTGGCATACTTCTCAGGGTGTCCCCTTGTTCCATTTTGCCTGAAGTGTGCTAGGCCGGATGGTGCTGCCATCTTGTTGTTGCTGCCAAAATGCAGTTTTGAGGTCCTGGTGTGCACAGGAGCCAGGACAGCCAGGTTGCTGTTACTTGTGTAAATGCAGCTTAGTGATGTGGGGCAATGCCGTTGAGTGGGTCAATATATCCCACACATCCCCTCCCCTTGACTTCTCCTGGGCTTCCAAGTCGAAGGTGCATCGTGAAGTGGGATTTCTCCGTGAGCCAAAGCAGGATCTGGCAGGTATGTGTCCCTCTTCCATCAGAGAACAGTGTGTCCTGCTCCTCTTGTTGTCTCTGGTCAGAACGTGGACCAAAACCCCCTTCTTTCCCTGGGAACTTCCTTTCATGGTGTGGAGTGACACTTCCGGATCTCCTTTGGTTTCTCCCTTCCAGGTTGCCAGGGAGGTCCTCCTTGGTTGCTAGATAGGCACATCCAGAATGAATCTATGAAAGAGAACACAAACCAGTTACAACAATTTCCCACTAACTGCCCACCAATTGGGTTGACAGCAGGGGGATACACAGGCATTTAATAATAACAATTGATAATGAAGGAAATACTCCCTGTTACATGATCCTATTTTTAAATCCTATTGGCTCCCTTCTTTTTCTCCTTTTCCTTATTTTCAGGTTTCCGATGTCTCCTTTGTTTGATTCTCTCTGGGCTCCTCAATTTGTTGCAAAGTGTGCCTAGGGTGACAACTCTTTAGCTGATTAATATCGACCCATTTCTCTTCTGTCAATTCACCTTGAGGAATGGGGGATGCAGATTCTGTAGGCGACAAGTGAGATTTTGTCTACAATTTCAAAAGGTCCTCCCCAGCTAGCAAAGGTTTGCGCTCTTTGGTCTGGTTCCTTTGGAAATTGTACAAGTAGACCCTGTCTCATACTTGGTATTCCTTTTTGGTTGTTTTTACATCATACTGAGTCTTCATCCCCTCTGCAAATCTTTCTAGATTCCGCTGAGCGTACGCAAAAGCATGTTGAAGGTGTTTTCTTAGGTTCTCAACTTACTCATGAGTTGTGGAGGCATTAATCAGTGTCTGCTCCTGTTTTCTGTAGAGCAGATGCTGAGATAGCACCATCCTTCTTCCAGTCATCAGTTCAAATTGAGACATTTT